>NW_024412467.1:24301066-24361558 GCF_014898765.1 Herpailurus yagouaroundi | reverse complement strand
ATACAATACAATACAATACAATACAATACAATACAATACAATACAATAGATACTACTGCTTGGCTATTCTGTGAAAAGCATTGGAAAGAAATAGTATAGAAGTAAAAAAAAAAAAATCTGTTTTTAGAAATCAAGTTTTTATGCAAAAGATTCTAAGCTCCATGGAGTTTGAGATTATGTCTTATGGTTCTCTCAAATATGCCCAGTGTCTACTGATAATTGGGGTCACAGCAACAGACATTCAAAATATGTCTGGTTGGGCTATGGGATTTTACTTATTTTACTGATTAACAAAAAGCTTATTTTACAAAAATTACATCTCGAAGCAAATTCCAAACAAAAGGCATTCTTTTGTGTTAATCAGGCTCTATAATTTATTAACAAATTTGATCTCTTGTAGAATTTATATTCATCCCCATTTGAAAGTGGCACATTTTGAACCTGTTCAAAGGCCAGAGAGTTTCTAGGAGTCCTTACGGCACATTATTGTGGCACATTCTGGCAGTGGGAATAATTTTATTTCATGGGCTATGAATCTGGGAGGGTGTGAGGGTAGTGGTCCCTGGCTTGCCTGTCAAGCTTTTGGACTTGTGCGCAGCTAAACCTGGCTTCCATCTGCCACACACTGAAGAAGTCACTCTAGAAAAATGGACTGTTTTCCCCACTGTATTGTCTTTCCTTTTTTAGAACTTTATCTCACTTATCATTTTTCCCTGCTCATGATCAACCGTGATAAAGTTAATAAAACGATCCTAAGACCACCAAATGTGGTAGGGCAGCCCCAAAACAGGCGTCAGGTCTGAAGCGTCCATTACAGCAATCATGGACCACATGTGACCTTTAAGTTTACTTTAATTAAAACGAACATGATTGAAAATTGAGCTCCTGAGTTGACCAGCCACACTTGTGGTTGGTGGCTTACTGTACCAGACACTGCAGATAGAGAACATTTCTAACACTGCAGAATCTTCCATTAGGCAATAATGCTCTAATTTCTTTCACCCCCTATATAACTTCTAGCTAATACAGAGTAAAAATGGCACACAAAACAAGCTTGAGTGTCAATTATCTAGAGCCTTTTTGACACTAGTGCCCTGGCCAGCAGCCTTCTGCACAGCTTTCCATTCACATTCCACCTGCACCCCCCTCTGCATTTCCAATCATAACCATCAAATACAGAGATGCAGAACTGATGTAAGTTTAAAAAGAAGAGAAAATTTGCATTAGTATCTTTTTTTTTTTTTCAACGTTTATTTATTTTTGGGACAGAGAGAGACAGAGCATGAACGGGGGAGGGGCAGAGAGAGAGGGAGACACAGAATCGGAAACAGGCTCCAGGCTCTGAGCCATCAGCCCAGAGCCCGACGCGGGGCTCGAACCCACGGACCGCGAGATCGTGACCTGGCTGAAGTCGGACGCTTAACCGACTGCGCCACCCAGGCGCCCCTTCATTAGTATCTTTTACCATTCAGTTCTCTCTTCGTTGGATTCAACTATTATTTCCCTCAGCCACAGGTCAGGCACTGAAGGCACAAAGGTTCCTAGCCTCAAGGAACACAATCTAGGAAGGATAGGAAAAGTAAAGCCACAATCGGAGAGTAATTTCCTAAAAGCCATAACAAAGGCACAAGCAGAGCTGTGGGGGCAGGGAGCTTGGCTTGGAAGGACCTCTCCCTAAGGGGCAGAAGCTAAGGCAGAGTTTCTCAAATGGGCACTAGTGACATTTTGGGCTGGATAACTCTTTGTTATCCCATGCATGGTAGGATGTTTAGCAGCATCCCTAGGTTTTACCCAGCAGAGGTGATAATCAAAAATGTCTCCAGACATTGCCAAATGTTCCCTGGGGGACAAAATCACCCCCCTTTTTGAGAATCACTAACCTAAGGCCTTTAGGACACATTCATTATTTGCCCCAACAAAGTTCACTGAACAACCACTGAAAACTAACTGGTGAGGGTAATGGATGAGAGGACAAGGTCTTTATATTAAGCAACTTAAAGTCTAGTAGAAGTTGGAGTGAACAGGTAGGGTGTAGGTAGAGGGTAGAGGGAATTTCAAACGGGGGAAAACTACATGCATGGAAGTACAGAAGGGTGACAAAACATGGGAACTTTACAGAATGGGAAAGGGTTGGTGCTTTGAGGAGAGAGGAGTGTGAATGACAGGAAGTAATGGGACCGGGGGAGGAAGCAGAGCCAGATACAGAAGGTGCACCTGTATGTTGCATATTGCTGTGTCAAATTTAGAACTTATTGTAGGACACTTGAACAAGGGAATAACATGATCCAGATTATATTTTGAATGGCGATATAAACTTTGTGCCATCAAAGTATGACATACAAACCACAAGTGCTATCAAATACCTAAACTGTAGACAGGTTAAAAACCTTTTTCTAAGTAAAGATATTGAAGTTCCAAATCATAGGTGACTCTAATAGGGATGATCCGGAGACAGGGATTTAACTGGTGTCTTTGTAAGTGGAACACCTAGCTCCTAGGTTCACTGTGGGGGGTGTGGCCAGGGAGGAGGAGGAGTGAGGATCTTTAGGATCACTTCCCACTTTGGGGTAAGGACAACTACACACATGGGGGTCACATGAACAAAGGCAGCAGATTCAACAGGAGGAGCAGGGTGGCAGATGGGAGAAGTCTGTACCACTCGGGATAGATGTAAGGTCTCACTATACAGTGCTGGCTGAAGCATGGATTGGGCTTAGTACAAGGAAAGTAGATGGCACAGGAAGGCTGTGCAAATTTGCTAGGGTGGCCATAACAAAGTTCCACAGATGAAATGGCTTCAACAACAGACATTTGTTTTTGTATAATTGTGGAGGCCAGAAGTCCAAGACTAAGGTGTCAACAGGGTTGATTTCTAGTTTCCTAGTTCCCAGGCCTCTCTCCTTGACTTTCAGATAGCCATCTTCTCCCTGTGTCTTATGTGGCCTATAGCACTCTCCTCCTCATTTACTTTGTCCCAGAAACTATGGATTGTTTCCTGTTCCTCAAATGAGTCAAACCTGTGCCTATTTTAGGGCTTTTGCACTTGCTGTTGCCTCTCTGCAGAGTGCCTGCCTGGCTCTCTGCTTTGCTGGCTCTGTATCATCATCCAACTGTCAGCTTAAATGGCACCTCTTCAGAGAGGACTTTGCCACTTTCACTGACTACCCTGTCCCAGCCACCCTGTCACAGCACTGTGCTGGACTTCCTCCAAAGTTGGGACAGTACTTCGTCTCTGAGTGAGAGTCTCCTCTCATTAAATTGTAAACTCATGGAAAGCAGCAACCTTGGCAGTGTATTCAGTGCAGTGCCCCCAATGCTGGGAGCAAAGCTTACACATACTTGAGGTAGAAAAAAAAGAAGGGGAGTGAGAGAAGAAAGGAAAGATAAGAATGCATGAAGGGGAGGGTCAAATGCAAATAAATAAGGTCAGTCCTATGAAGTGTTCAAAGATGTGACACTGTGGACTCTACTGATGACATTTAACAAGTTTTTTTAAATGTTTATTTATTTTTAGCGAGAGAGAGAGAGCACACGAGCGAGCGTGAGCGGGGGAGGGGTAGAAAGAGAGAGAGACAGAGAATCCCAAGCAGGCTCCACACTATCAGCACAGAGCCTGAGGCAAGGCTTGCTTCCATGAACTGTGAAACCATGACCTGAGCCGAAATCAAGAGTCAGCCACTTAACTGAATGAGCCACCCAGGCACCTCTCTACTGATAACATTAATCTGAGCTGTGGTCTGGAAGTACTGGATGCTCAGTAAAGGTGGGGAGGAGCTGGCAGCTGCTCTCAAAGCAACATGGTGGTAAAGATAATGAATGACCCAGAATCAGGAGACAGAGGTTCAAAGAAACCTAATTTGAGAGAATAGCTTCCATAACACTGGGCTTTTATTTCATCCCCACTGAAAAGACCCACATATCATTGCCTCTTGCCTTCACGTGGGCTATCACCAACTTTTCAAGTGAATTGCAATGGGTTTCTTCTATCTCTTCAAATGAGCTAAACCCAGGCTTCAACCAGGTTTCAAAACACAAGGCTGTGCCTGAAAATGTCAACTTAGACACCCCTAGGGGGATCCAAAGGTTTGATGAGGCTGCCCAGGGACAAGCTGACCATCTCTTCAGGTATTTACCACACTTCACCACTATGTCTCTGATGTCTGACTGACAAACCTTTCCTCTGGAATGTGGCCTCACACCAAGAGGCCAGGCACCTTCTCTACTATGTCATCCACGCTATTGGCACAGTGCTCAGTACTGGGTGTGGTGTGACTTCTGCCATCTTAAGGACGTGCATCTTAAGGAAAAGTCATACATCAGAAGTCTATGACTAAATGGTGGGATGACAATTTTGGGAGAGCAGAATTAGCCCTAGTGCCCCTTTAGCCAGGGTCACAAGGTAGGAGTGCAAAATAAATGCAAGGCACCCTGTTAAATTTGAATTTCATGTAAACAATAATTTCTTACTATAAATATTTTCATGCAGTATTTAAGACATGTGTCTTAAACAAATATTATTTGCCATTTATCTGAAATTAAACTTAACTGGATTCTCTTTACTAAATCTGGCAACCATACTATGAAAGGGCTGCCTATTATTTCAAACACACTTCAGAGAAGTACTGATCAATTACATCAATAGATAATTAAGGCTGGATGAGGACACATGCAGCCACTCACCAAACTTTACTGAGAATCAACTGTGTACAAAACCCCGCTAGGCACTATTGAGGCATATGACTCTTCTTCTAGAACAAAGCCTACTAGGGGAGATAAAGCATGCAGGTAAAAATGACTACCACAATGTAAAAAGTGGTACTGGTAATTTGTCACACAAGCCTGGAAGAGGAAAATCACTTCTGTCCTCAGGGATCTGGATGTTCTCCTGGGCAAACCTAGCTGAGAACCTAAATGAAAAGGCTGGGAAGTGAAGTTAGGGCAGGCCATACAGAGCCAAGATGATCAGGCCAAGGAATGTGGGTCTCAGCTTACAGACCAGGAGTCAGTGCTCTGAGGAGGGCATCTGCCCCAAGCAGTTGCAGACCCACCACCAGGACTGCTGAAATCCTAATTTGACAAAGCTAGCCTGAGTCCACCTTCCCGGTCTGATACACCCCAGAGGCCTGAGCTCGTAATTCCCCACTGAAAATCTTAAGATTATTTGGCCGCAAAGCATATACGTGCCATGGATTCAAGGTCCATTTGAACGTGTGTCCCTTAAAAGTACATGGGCCTTCAAAATCTTAGAGCAAGAACTTCTTGGGTTCTGGAGGAGGCGGAAGGCACACCAGGACCTGCCACAGGCAATATGAAGAACCCATGCTTGGAGGCCTTTTTTGGTTTCTCAGAGAATTCATAAGACCTAAATATCTGAAGAGGGAGAAAAAAAACCCTCCTGAGGTGAGGCATCATGAAAGGGATGGGTTATGAGAGTTACTCCAGACCATATTTCTTCAATTAGCATTGACTAGGACTAGTACTGCAAACACCCAAAGGTGCACAGTTGTAATGCTTTTGCCTAACACTGTATCAAAGTCACTCAATAATTTTGTTCACAGGACAGGTGATAATATATATTGAGTAAAAACCTTAAGTTGACTTTAATTATGTCCTTTCAAATACTGTTGCACTTAAAATGCTCATGAAAGTAATCTGGCAGGAAATATCCAAGCATATTTTCTCTACTCCTCCTTTATTACCTTCCTACTAGTTAAACTCTTGAAATTTGAAAGCTTTCTCATATGAATTCAAGTACCAGAAGTAAAAAAGAAAGTAAGAAATTGTTTTCATAGTTTAATTTTTAACTTGAGCTTAGACATTTTCTTTGGCTCTAAAGAAAATATTTATGCCACGCTAGTTAGTATACATTAAAAAGGCATGATAAGGAATTAACATAAAATTGCAAGAGTTGAAAGTAGTTAAATTAAAAAAATATGTATAGAAGAAAGGTCATTTAGTGAAAAACATCTTACTCTTTGACTTGACTGTTTTAAATTTTCACAAGAGTGTATGCATTTCCTGTAACATATATGGTTTAAAAAATTTTGTGTGTGTGTTTATTTATTTTTGAGACAGAGAGGGACAGAGCATGAGTAGGGTAGGGGCAGAGAGAGGGAGACACAGAATCTGAAGCAGGGTCCAGGCTCTGAGCTGTCAGCACAGAGCCTGACATGGGGCTCGAACCCACGAATGGTGAGATCATAACCTGAGCCGAAGTCGGATGCTTAACCGACTGAGCCACCCCGGTGCCCCGATAACATATATGGTTTAAAATGGAATAATAATGTAATGTGCTTGACTTCAGACATGGTTATCCATATTAAATGTTTGACATTTTATAGGTATGATTAAAGTACCTAAAACACAGAATATATAGACTTAGAAGGTAATTATATTGTATCTAGAATACAATACAGAAAATGTGCTCCAGTTGTTATATATTTATATATATGTATAAAACCAAACACCAGCATTAAAAATGGAAATCTTAGATGGAGCACCTGAGTGGCTCAGTCAACTGAGTGTCTGACTTTTGATTTCGGCTCAGGTCCTGATCTCATGGGTTTGTGGGATCAAGTCCCATGTGGGGCTCCATGCTCAGAGCACAGAACATGCTTAATTCTCTCTCTCTCCTTCTCTCTCTGCACCTCCCTCTCCCTCTCAAAAATAAACAAACATTAAAAATAACATGAAAAAAATGGAATTCTTAGCAAAAAATAACTTCCAAACTCTCAAACATGAATGGGAAGCTGTTTGAATTATGTACTGGCATATTTCAACTTATTGAACTTTGCAGATATTGCAGTATTGCAGTTTTTTACAAATTAAAAGTCCATGACAACCCTGGGTCTATCATTGCCATTTTTCCAATAGTATTTGCTCACTTCTTGACTCTGGGTCACATTTTGGTAATACCTGCAAAATTTCAAAATTTTCATTTTTTTATTATATGTGTTACAATGATTCGTGATCAGTGATCTTTGATGTTACTCTTGTAATTGTTTGGGGGCCCCACTAACCACACCCAACTAAGACAGCAAACTTAACTGATTAATGTGTGTGTTGTGACTGTTCCACTGGCCAGGCAGTCTCTTTCTCTCCTTGGACCTCTGTAGTCACTGAGACACAATTTTATTGAAATTAGGCCAGTTAATAATCCTACAATGGCCTGTAAGTGTTCAAGTGAAAGGAAGAATTACACATCTCTTACTTTAAATCCAAAGCTAGAAATGATTACGCTTAGTGAGGAAGGCATGTTGAAAGCCAAGACAGGCCAAAAGCTAGGCCACTTGTACCAAACAATTAGCCAAGTTGTCAATGCAAAGGAAAAATCTTGAAGGAAATTAAAAGTGTTACTCCAGTGAATACATGAATGATAAGAAAGCCAAATAGCTTGATTGCTGATATGAAGAAAGTTTCAGTGGTCTGGATAGAAGATGAAACCATCCACAACATTCCCTCAGGCCAAAGGCAAATCCAGAACAAGGCCCTAACTCTCTTCCATTCTATGAAGGCTGAGAAAGGTGAGGAAGCTGCAGAGGAAATTCTAAAGCTAGAAGGGGCTGGTTCATGAGGCTTAAGGAAAGAAGTGGTTTTTATAACACAAAAGAGCAAGGTGAAGCAGCAAGTGCTGATGTAGAAGCTTCAGCAAACTATCCAGAAGATCTAGTTACAGTCATTGATGAAGGTGGCTACATTAAAGAACACATTTTCAATGTAGGAGGAGAAACAGCCTTCAACTGGAAGAAGATGCCATCTAGGACACATAGCTAGTGAGGAGAAGTCAATGCCTGACCTCAAAGCTTCAAAGGAGAGGCTGACTCTCTTGTTAGGGGTTAATTCAGCTAGTGACTTGAAGTTGAAGCCAATGCCTTTTTTCCACTCTGAAAATCCTAGGGCCCTTAAAAACTATGCTGAATCTAATCTGTCCGTGCTCTAAAAATGGAACAACAAAGCCTGGATGGCTGCATATCTGTTGACAACACTGTTTACTGAATATTTGAAGCCCACTGTTGAGACCTACTGCTCAGAAAAAAAAGAATCCTTTCAAAATATTCCTGCTTGTTGACAATCTACCTGGCCACTCGAGACCTCTGATGAAGATGAAAACGAGATGAATGTTGTCTTCATGCCTGCTAACACAATATCCATTCTGCAGTCCATGGATCAAAGAGTCATTTTGACTTTCAAGTCTTATTATTTAAGAAATACACTTTGTAAGGCTATAGCTGCCATAGATACTGATTTCTCTGATGGATCAGGCAGAGTCAATTGAAAACTTTCTGGAAAGGATTCACCGTTCTAGATGCCATTAAGAACATTCATGATTCATGGTAAGAGATCAAAATATCAACGTGAACAAGACACTGGGAGAAGTTGATTCCAACCCTCATAGATGACTTTGAGGGGTTCAGCACTTCACTGGAGGAAATAACTTCATGGGGTGCAAACAGCCAGAACTAGGATTAGAAGTAAAGCCTAAAAATGTGACTGAACTGCCATAATCTCATGATAAAACATGAATGGATGAGAAGTTGCTTGTTATGGATGAACAAAGAAAGTGGTTTCTTGAGATAGAATCTACTCCTGGTGAAGATGCTTTGAAGATTGTTGAAATGACAACAAAGGATTTAGAATATCACATAAACTTAGTTGATAAAGCAGCAGAAGATTGACTTCCAATTTTGAAAGAAGTTCCACTGCAGGTAAAATGCTATCAAAGAGCATCACATGCTACTAGAGAATTTGTTCCTGAAAGGAAAAGTTAAATCAATGCAACAAACTTCATTATTGTCTTCAGCAACGTCTTCATTGGTCTTTAGCAACGACCAACCCTGATCAGTCTGCAGCCAACAACATTGAGCTAAAACCCTCCACCAGCAAAGATTATGACTTGCTGAAACCTCAGATGATGATTAGCATTTCTTAGCAATAAAGTATTTTTTAATTAAGGTGTATATATTGTTTTTTTAAAGACATAATGCTATTTATTGCACACTTAATAGACTTCAGTGTAGTGTAAGCATTACTTTTATATTCCCTGGGAAACCAAAAAATTCATTTAACTTGCTTTATTGCAATATTTGCTTTATTGTGGTGGTCTGGAACTGAACCTGTAATATCTCAGACATAATGCCGGTACAAAGTACCTATGCTACTGACTACATTACTTTTAACGAAGGGCATGATTGTATATGTGTGAATTTCTTTTTTTAACTATTGTGATTTATCAAATTCACTCATCTAAAAAAAACTGTACATAGCCAAACCTAGACTCATTACTGTATAATCTGTGCATGTAAGCACAAAATAAAATTTACCATAAATACCAGTGAAACCTCCTTTATGGTCCCAATTGTGCATGTTTAATTCTTATTTTCTGACGAGTATTAAAGGAATATATACATTTTCAGAAATTTGCTGGGAGGTGTCTTCAGGTTGCTAGGAGGCTGCTTTCCCAGCCATATTAATATTTTTAGAGTAAGAATTTAGCTGAACTTTTGCTGCAGGACAAAAATGGCAACTGCTACAAAAGAACTAAATAAAAAGTGGTTGCTAGTAGGTGGCATGACTTTGGGAGACAGAAGTGCAGGAAGGCAGTTCACTTTAGCTGCAGCTGTAGACCACAGGCAAAGAAGAGACGAGCACGTGCATTGCTCCAGAGGCGGAGCCCACAACCATGCGCTACAGTGCTGGAGTGATGAAGAGCACAGGTGAGGTACAGGTTCACAGAAGGCTTTGTCAGTCTTTTCAGGGCAATAAGCCCCTAGTTACTGATGTGGGATGTGTTCTGCCAACCACTGTATTGTAAGACATGTTTGGTGAGCAATTCCTCTGGCCTGATGCTTTCTTTTTTTAGGCAACTAGATGTTTTTACATCAGAATGGGGCACTTCACATTTCAAAAAGTCTGGCACATCATATGAGGCAAAGGATGCATGCTTTCAAAATGTGTATGAATGAAACGGGTAATGCTTTCTATTTTTACTGTACTAGGAGATCTAGTAATTTCAAAGCACCCTGTAGGGAATCCTTTTGTAAAATGAATTTTTTTCGTACTTCAGAAGTAGTCATTTTTTTATTTGTTTTTTTTTTTAAGTTTATTTATTTACTTTGAGAGAGGGAGAGAAAGAGAGAGCATGGGGCAGAGTGAGAGGGAGAGAGAGAATCCCAAGCAGGCTCTGTGTTGTCAGCATAGAGCCTGATGCGGGGCTTGAACTCAGGAACCACAAGATCATGACCTGAGCCGAAATCAAGAGTCAGACACTCAACTAACTGAGCCACCCAGTGTCCCAGAAGTATTCCTTTTTATAAATCAACTTGTTGCAATCCATCTCCTGCCCTGTTCAGCTAGGACGCAGTTCTAAGTCTAGACAAATAATTCACATATCCTACAAAGAAAGATATTTTTCCTCATGTAACTAGATAGCGCTTTCATATGGCAATCTCAAGCTTCTTTATGGAAAAACACCAATGAACTAGTGAACCAAAAGTGTAAAACTATCAGAGCTAGATACAGACCCTGGCACTGATACCCTGTTCTCAGGATCAGTGTTCTCCATCTACCTAACACTGAACGATTCCCAGACAGCTTTTCACCAAAAAGAAGCTCCTTAAAACCTGAGAGTATCTGATCCCTTGTGAAGGCTGGATTCATGCCAAAGCCACCCCCTGCCCATCCAGGACACGGTACACCCTGATGCTTCCTTTTCTGTCAGGGCTCAGACTGGACAGCAGACCCCGCCTCACAAGGAGATCCTCAAGGCCTCTCCCATTGCTTCTGTCCACAATAAAACTTACTAAAGAGAATAAAACATTCTGAATTAAATTATTTGAGTTAAAAAAATTAGAATTGAAAGATACTTTAGAAACTCCGTAGTTCAGTCTCTGTACTGACACCATCAACTTCTATTCTCCTGGATGCTAAGCTATTGAAGGTGGGAATTATTTTTTACAGAGTGGATCACCTGTGAGTGTTTGGTGACTAAATGAAGGAATGGGTAACTCTTGCTTGCAGGTTCCAGCTGCAGATGTAGTATGAGTAAGCACAGCATATTAATAAAAAGTCTCTTTTTTTTTTTTTTTCCAAGGAAGAATCACTTGACCTTGTAACTATTTTCAGCAGGTGGTATTTATTGATCATGAGAGATTTTTACAGCCAGGAAGCACAATCTCTCCAGGAACCCTGAAGAAGAAATCTTATTTGGGGGATGGATAGATTTTGGGGTGTGGGTACATATGCCTAAATATTATGTCTATGCACAACAACTTCACCTTAGGGAGAAAAGAAGAGACTGCCTTAGATTTCCTCAAGGAGTGTTTCATTACAGAATTCCTGAAAGGGAACCTGAGCCACTCTGGAAGTTCTAAGGGGAGGGGTACCTGAGTCTTGCTGCAGACAATTGGGAGGAGCATGTCAGGCTGATTAGGCAAACTCACACTTGTCAGTCCCTGAAGGAGATGTGGAAGGCATCAGCCATTACTGCTAGACTTCATTTTCAGATCCCCTTCCTCAAGGCTGCAGCTGTGTCCCTCAGGACCTGGAAACTGTCTTCTTCAGATAGCATCACGAGGTGGATTTCACACAAATGAGTCAGTGTGGTACAGTGGAAAAACACAAGACATAAAGCCAAGAGACCAGCAAATAACAGTTCCACCATATACCATTTGACCCAAGTCAAGCTGTACACTATCTCAGGCCCAACTCCCTTTTCTATAAAGCCCTAAAACAACAGTGTTCACCCTCCTTATCTGGGGTTTGCTTCTTGTTTGCCCATTCAACAAACGGCATCAACATGCACTCAGCATGGTGCTAGGCCCTAGGGACTCGGCAATGAAGAATCACACATGGGCCAAGTCTTCCTGAGCCTGACAGTCTAGCATGGAAGAAGGTCTCTGAACAATGAAGTACATGTGTTCTGTGAGTTTCAAAACAAAGAACAAGATGCAACAGGAGCTTGTGAACAGATTCTTAGACTGGGGATCAAAATAATCTCCTAGGAGAGTCACACTTAAGGTGAGGGAGGGTGCTCTAAGAACTCAGCCATTTAATCAATACTTCCAGCTAGCCTATCAGAGGCCAGGAGGTGGGCATGTGGCTGGGGCTCTAGTTGTGAACAGGACAGACAGGGCCATGCCCTAATGGAGCTTACAATACAGTGGAGGAGGAAGAGCACCACAGATCACACAAATAATGAGTTAATTACTTTTGTAATAAACACCATGAAAGAAAAGAGCTCAGATAAAGTATTTAAAGTGCTTCCTGAACTATCACTTCCTTTATAAATGCTCCTCTAGAAGTGGCAATAGAATAAAATTAGAAGGAAATCTTCCTCCCTCCCTCCTTTCCTCTCTCCTGATTCCTTCTTTCTCCATCCATCCTGCATGTCTATGGAGCTTGTAAGACATCTGGTGTGAATAATACTTAAAGTGTCAGATTTAAATGTTACTAGTGTTGTTGTTATAGTCGTTGTTGTTGTTTTCTGAATGCTTTGATCTAATACTGAAGAACTGGAATAATTAAAACATCTAACTTTAGTACTAAGAAGAAATTTAAAAGCACTGTTTTCATGCATCACACTATGTGAAGAAGGGGTAAAGTGAAGAGTGGTAACTATTTTCCATGGGGTAAAGTCGGATAAAGATGATTTAACAGACTTTTAAAGAGGAGCCTCCATTAAAGAGAGAAGACCTTCACTAAGAAAACCCAGAGCTAAGGCTGCACAGAATCAAGAGAGAGAAAACCCTCAGGCCATTCCAGGAAATGATGGAAAAAAGCTGAACTTTTAATAAGTTTACTATAAAAAATATTAAATTTCAAAGCCAAAAAACAATCTCCTAAGGCTTCAGGAAAACCTTAGCTCAGACTATTTTGTAAACATGACCTAATCTTTATTGAAGACAGCATCAGTTGGGATCTGGACGCAAAGAAGTTGGGCAAAAAGAACACAGTCACCTGTGGCTGGACACCCTGTCGTTAGTTCCTGGAGAAAGTCCACATAGCCATCCAGATGTTTCTAGCCAACATTTAAGGCTCAAGTCTGTTTTCTACACGAACTGTCCCTTCCCTAGGAAGGAGAGCTTCTTAAAGAAGCAGGAAGACTATTTGTGCCAAATGAGTGTCTTGGAAGTCTTCCTCAGCAGTCAGGGCCTCCCACCGGGCAAAGTAGGAGAGAGAGTACAATTGTGGGGGTGACCTCCTTGGGGTTTAACATGTGGTGGATGGCCACCCAAGTGGAGGCGGTTCCTGAGCAGATATAGATAACTGCTAAAATGTAACAATCTAATACTTTTATCATGTGGAATCTACAGCAAATACTGCCAACAAGGCATGAAGGAAAAAACTGTCTGATACTTTAGCAGGTAGCACAGAGCTGCAATTGAATCCATCTCTGTGGTCATCCCCTTAACTTTAAGAGGTAAGCATGTATTACCACCAAAAATATGTTCATAAAGGCCTCATTCTGGTAAGTATGTCAGATTTCATAAATGATGGCATACTTATATTTAAGTATAATATAAAATACAAAAACACATGTATGATGAGCATATGGCTGGATGTATTTTCAGAAAGTAATCATGAAGCTTTATGGTCAAGTTTCACCAATGTTTAAAATAATATGATAATATGAGACAACAATGGAAAGAAAAAACAGTAGCCAAAAAGGCTGGCAGGTGTTTGCTTTGTCTGTTTAAGTTTTGGCTGTACAACACTGAATAAGTCACTGACATCTTTTGGTCTTCATTTCCACATCTGATCAGAGTAAAAACAATGTCTAAGTATACTCTCTAGTCTAAATTTTTTCATGTTTATTTATTTTTGACAGAGAGAGAGAGAGAGAGAGACAGAGCATGAATGGGGGAGGGGCAGAGAGAGGGGGAGACACAGAATCTGAAGCAGGCTCCAGGCTCCAAGCTGTCAGTACAGAGCCCAACGCAGGGCTCGAACCCATAGACCATGAGATCATGACCTGAGCCAAAGTCGGATGCTCAACAGACTGAGCCAACCAGGCACCCCTACGTGTACTCTCTCGTCTAAAATGTAATACATTGTGAATGCAGCCTACCTTAAATTCAAAAAAGTGCTTCTGGATGATTTCACTTCAAGAGTGTTTCAGGCAACTCATTTATGTCAATATGCTATTCTGACATTATTGTACTAGGGAACAGGCTTTGCTGTAACCTTTTTTTTTTTTTTTTTCCTCCCTAGGCCAATTCCTCATACATCTAACTAGCAAGAAACATGTGTCTTCAACAACAATCAAAATTAGTGAGAGGCAGGGTGCTGGCAGCAGAGCCCAAGCAGGTCCTCACAGCCGACCTTATTTTATGGTGGAGCTAAAGTATCAGAGCTGCAGGCTCCTCGATGCCTGAGCTCCAAGTCTTAGCTCCAGAGGGCAGGCAGGCCTGAGTCACCACCCAGGCCCAGTACTCTGCGGCTATGGATGGTCTGTGTTAATTAAGGTGCATTTCTCATCTCAACTGCGTAACATAATTCTGATTTTTGACTACAGCAAGCTCTTAACTTAAAGCCGATCTTTTCTGAATAGTGTGTTAATCTTTGGGTTTGGTAATAATATGTTCTTACTGGCACAAATATTATTACTGTAACAGTGCACATGCTCACAGTTATCTAAAGTATATTAGGCCTATTAAGTTAGCTTTTCACCTCAATGTGATTAAAAGCACATAAGAGAAAATATATAGTGAAAAAGATTATTCTGGGAGCCAGACCACCTATTTTAGGGAACTGTAGTAACTCATATCTGTTGAGGACCACATATTACTGTTTCTAGAAACTAAACGTCATCCAAGTAAAAAAGTTAATGAATCTTCCCCAAATACTTTATTTACTAGAAGATTTCTGTTGCTCTTCCTCTCTGCACTGGAGCATTTTTAGGTAGTAGTTTTGAAGGGCTGTCAGAGAAATCTGCTGTGTCCTCTGCAATGCCATGGCAATGATGTATCAAAGTGCCCCTCACTAGTCTGAAAAGACACACGCCAAATCTCTTGTCTCTTCAGTCATCAGCATATATTGAGCTGATCCTATGTGCTTGTTACTTATTTAGACACTGAAGAAACCACATGAAAAATAGCATTGCTGCCCTTGAGCGACTCATAATGTCTGGATAGACAAGCACATAAAAAAACTAAATAATAAATCACTACTATGGATGCTGCATGAACTAAAAGGCCAGACAGGTGAAAAGGCCTATTTTGGCCTTTTCTTCAATTCTTCAAATATATAAAAGAAAAGCCTAATGGATTAGAAAATCTGTTCCTTTACGGTATCACAGGCTATGTTATATAGCAATTGTCAATTGGCTCAAAGTTCTAGAAGTGCATAAATTAAAGTTTGTGTACTGAGAGTTGAGTATGCAAGAGTATTTAAAGTGGGCCCTAAGAAAGGTCTGTTTCTCTAAATTTCCTGACTCTTAAAACCCAATCTTCACTCTAGATACACACTGACCTGGGCTCTTCAACCTTCAACCTCACACAGTATTAGTAAAATTTAAACGTAGAAATGGTAAAAAAACATACAATGGTAACTATAACTATAACATTTACTTATGGACTAAGCAATAAAGCATGACATGGCAAAACTATTGAAAATGTCAGTTGTCTGTACTAATGGAAATGTAAGTTTGCAGTAATTAATTTTTCCTAGATAACTCACTCCAGTAAGAGGGTGCCCTTGAGGAAGCCCTTAGAAAGCCAAATATGCTGCTAGATCCTTAACAACCCCAAATGATCTACCAATCTTCAGTAATCTCAATAGAAAGACATAGCTTGATCATCTGGAAAAGAGCTGAAATTGTTATTTCTAACAAATTGTGAAAATATGCTAACCCTAATTGCTACCTCAGCCACAAGATATTCAGATTATAGGATAAAAAATACTAAGAAATTATATATAATCACTTATAATGTGGCTATTAAAAGTTCTGTAGTTAAAAAAAAAAAACCTTACAACTAGATATGATTGTATATTTAAATACCTGGGTCAAATAATAAGTATAAAAACATTCAGATCACTTCAGCTGAAACCACAATGTCTTTCTGAAATCTGTTGAATTTATATGCCATTTAGTTATTGAAGTTCATAAGAAACAAAAGTTTCATATTCAGAATGTGAACATCAATATTAACATTGTGAGGAAATCTATCACTCTGTGAAAAGCTGAACTTTCTATTGATAAAAGCTTAATGTTCATGTAAACATAAAACATACAAAATAGCAAGCTCTCCTAGTCACAAAGAGCCTTATTTTTCCCTATGAAAGTATTCCAGTTATTAGCACCAATTATCCACTATACACTGTATAGCAATCAGGAGATTCACTCTTTTGTTTATGAAGTTTCTAAACAGCTGATTTTCAGATATTCAGTATATGTATTACCACAGGAAAAGACTGTTGATGTATTATCAAACTTTTAATACAAAAAAATTTTTTTTTGGTTTATTTCTTTTGAGAGAGAGAGAGAGAGAGAGAGAGAGAGAGAGAGCGAACCAGCTGGGGAGGGGCAGAGAGAGAGAGAAAATCCCAAGCAGGCTCCATGCTGTCAGCACTGAGCTCAACATGAGGCTCGATCCCATGACCCTGGGATCATGACCTGAGCTGAAATCAAGACTCAGATGCTTAACTGAGCCACCCAGGGGCTCAGATGGTGTCCCTCTTTTTATCGAGTTTCAGAATCAAATTTCTACAGTGGTAAATATTAAAGTCGTACAAAAACATGGCTACTGTGTAAGGTTTTAAATTATAAGTTATATCTTGTTTTCTATTTCAAATGCAATATTTTGTTGGTGAATATGGAGAATTAGTCCATCTTACATAATCACTTTCATATAGACATGTTCTGTGGGAATTTAATCAACTGTCCTTTTTTGGATGGATATGTGGAAGCATGCAGAACTAAAGAAAAAACTGGGAGTGAACGCTAATCCAAAGCTATCCTTGTCTAACTCAGCTTTCTGTGAATAAAAGCACCTCAAAAGTGTTTTATCTGCACAGCTTTTTTGTAAAAAAATTTACAAAGAAGGAGGCATTAATTTTATTATATATATTTTTTATAACAAAAGCTCCTTTACTTGGTTCATTTTGTCTTTCAATTAAAATACAATTTCTGAGCTATTATATTTTCCTTCCATTTAAATACTGTATACACATAGCCTGACATTGATACAATTTTCCCTTGTTGGACAGCTTGTTCTATTTCCTCCAAATTAGATAAAGTCCACTCAGATGGGTTCATGGGAGCTTCCCTCCCCCTTTGTGCCCTCCCAACCTTGGATGCCTTTCCCGTCCTCCTCCAGCATATTCTTGGGTGGGCAGAAACCTGGGGAGACGCAGCCACCAGGCAGCTTGCTACTCTCCTAAAGCACATCTGGGCTTTATATCAGGCCTTTAATTAATCCTCAGTGAAAGCCAAGCTATGACATTTTGACTGGGCAGGCTCCAGTTCTGGACAGGTCTTGATTTATTGCGACTGAGTCTCAACCAACTTTGATTTATTTCAGCTTTGGGGAGGAGGGCAAGCTCAGAACAGAAAAGTGCTGTTGAATGTAGAACACGTGATGTCAGCACAGGCCCTCCAGACTTCCGAGGGCTGCAGGACAAACGGTTCAGAAGAGAATGGCCTCTGAGAAAGCCATTAAAAAAATGATTTAAATAACTTAAAATTGTACATAACAAAATAAATGCAATCATGGATGAGAGAAAATGGTCCTGAAATAGTGGGCTGATTGCAGCAGGATAGGAAGCCTTGGCCTTATCTCTGGGATAAGGACAATTCCCAGTGGGGCATCAGTGTTAATCAAGGCTCTCATTTGCATGTAGGGAGCAGTGGCCCAGCCAAGCCTCTCCTTCCTAGCTGGGGGAACATTCTCCAGAATGTACCTCCTACTTAGCAACACCAAAGATCTTTTGGCTGATTAAGTAATGTCAGATTTCCTATGCTTTTTTTTTTTTTTTTTGACAGACAAAATAAGCCAAAAGAAGTTACAGTTATTTGATTAAACAAAGTTAGAAGAGTTAGTAAACTTAACTAATGAATTTGTTTCTGTCATGGGAAGGCTATCCGTAATGCCCTTTCCTGGCTGAAGCCTTGACAATGTGCTGAGCTCACTGCTATCTGCTTGAGCACAGTTGTATCTGCACGGTGACCCCCAAGTGCGACGCGAGCATGTGCAGATGGAAGTCCAGCTAATACTTCTCTACAGCTTTGTTTGGCCTAGCATAATGCCTAGCACACAGTAGGGGCTTCTACCACAGGATCTTTGAATACTGACAAGCCCTCCCTGCTCCTGGAGGGAGAAAGTCTGTGCGCGTGGTCCTGGCCTGGTGTCACCAGGAATATACGGGTGACACAAGAGAAGTGTCAAAAATCATTATAGGCAAAGTTAAGTTCTCTAAAGGGATATAATGGTAGGAAAAATGGGTTACAAAAAAAGAAGAAGGGGAGTGGCATGGCCTACAAAAGTAGAAAAAGTATATTCAAACTCCATCACAGCTGCTATCTACATATGCTCTGGGTATAACCAAGCTGAGCCTCCTTTTATCCACTGGCAAAATGGGGAGAAAAACACTTATTCTGCACGGCTGCTGTGAGGAGCAGAGGACATGTTGGTAAAGCTCTTAACACATTAGACATGGGCATTCCTGGTGCTGAAGACACGGGGAGAGTGCTACGAGAGGGACAGGAACAAAGTTATCAGTGTTCACCTGTATACCTGTCCCTAGCACTGATAATGCATCCATGGGCGCTGGTGGGTGAGCATGACCCTAAAAGGTGTCTGTGAACATGTGTACAGAAACAGAAGTCTCTGAGAAGGAATGCCCAGGTGGCTGCAAATGTGAGCCACCCACCATACCATAGTATTGACTCTTTCTTCACAGAGCCACATATAAAGGCTGTTCCTAAACATACAATAATCTTTACTTAAAACTACTGAATGAGTGATGCTTGTGACAAGGATTAATATAACTGTTGCTTTGTGATTAGACTTGAGGTTTAAGCCGCTAAACACAATTGTTAGGTCACCAGCACATTAGAGGCCTTACAAAGTGCTATCATGTTTCAGAGCTGGCTTTTCATAACAATGCACATATGTAGAGGAACCATCTTGTGGGTGGTCAGTCTGCCATTCCTGCAAGTGTCAGTCACCTACTTTGAGGTGTGGTGTGCCAGCAGACAAGTTCCGAGCATGGAGAGAGACACCACATTTGGAAATCCACAGCATCCCTGAACCAAAACATTAATTGCTGCAAATTCAATAACCAGGGTTGACGTGAATAAATGCACAATGAAATGCAGCTGTTGTGTCACTGAAGCCAGCATACTCTAATTTTTATAGACTTTCCTTTTTTTAACCTTAAGTGAAAGTTATCTGAATACATCTATTCACTGGTTTTGGAAATTAAACTCTCTTTACATCTCTATTATACTCTAGTTTCTCAAAGAGATTTAGAGGTTGAGAGGTTAGAGAGCCCTGGCTGAGAAATGCTGTACATTCACAAAACTTATTTAATGTAGGGGACCCGGGTCTGCACACCAGCGCAGGGCAGGGTGGGCTCCTGCAGATCTCAAAGCATTCTGTGCTGGAGAGGAGGTGGGCAGGGCTCTGTCCCTCGGGAGCTGCCTCCTAATCACAAGGAACCGGTGGGGCAAAAGGCCTCTTTGAAGAGTACTCCCTGTTCTCCGCAGGGCCAAGGTGACCTATACCACAGCTTGCAAGGTCCTTCTCACCAGCCATCATATGCTCAGTGACACTGAGACAGCAGGAAGGGTCAGAGGACCTGCTGCAGGGGCTGCCCAAGCATGGCAGCTCCAGATGCTGCAAGGGGGCAGGAATGGAATGGCACTTGCCCCTCTGCCTGGCGACAGAGGATGAGCGCTCAGGCACACAGAAGAGCTATTAGTCAAGTGCTGCCAGGATCCATCATTTTCTTTGTCAATTTATGAACAGGAAGATGAAGGGTGAGGGTAATATGTTCATATGTTTGTACCTGCAATCTCACCCCTAATATCATTTCCTGTTTTCACATATGTAGTTTCTCCCCCATTTGATTCTTGGCTTCTAGGAGAAGATGGACATACATGCGTGGTTGTGAGTGTGCATTTCTGTGTCTGTGTGTGAATCTGCATTAACTTTAACTCCTCCCACCCCCTCAGATATTTTAAAGCTCCATACGATGCAGAGGGAGAAGATGATAAACCAGTGGGTGAATTCTTACAAATCAAAGGCCACACAGGACCAATTTCAGAGAAGAATTTTAGTGGAATTTAAACAAACCTGGTATAAAGCAGTAATTGTGACCTATGAGTAGAGATAACTCTCTAAAAGTATTTATAAAGAAGTTTTGTGTAAGAAATCAAAGACCAGGGTGCCTGGGTGGCTCAGCTGGTTGCCCATCTGACTTTGGCTCAGGTCATGATCTCGAGCCCCACTTCAGGCAAAAACACGAGCCCCACTTCAGATGAGTCCGCTTCTCTCTCTCTCTCTCTCTGTGCCTCCCTCTCTCTCTGTACCTCACTCACTTGCACCCTCTCTCTCTCAAAAAAAAAAAAAAAAAAAAAAAAAGAAAAAAGAAATCAAAGACCAGATACCTAATTTGGGCCAGTTCAGTGATGAAATAAGGGAAGTAATATGAACACACCTAGGAATGTTCTATCTTCAAGGGGGTCTTTTAACTGAAATAGGTGCACCCTTTTCTATATAAGACATAGTGTGTTTATTTTCTCAGATGAATAGGCCAATAATTGCATAAAGAAAATATAAGTGATTTGTTCACTGTAACAAAGCAAAGTTGTGCAAGAACTAACACAGAAACGTTTTTCCCTGTGAGCCAGTTTGGTCTCCATGGGAACATACATTTTACAAAAACACACACACAAAAAGTTTACATTAATATGGGGTTATAAATAACATGCTGCATGCTTATTAGAGATATTAGAGATTTAAAAAAAAATTTAACGTTTATTTATAATTCAGAGTCAGAGAGAAACAGAGCATGAGCATGAGACAGGCAGAGAGAGGAGGAGACACAGAATCTGAAGCAGGTTCCAGGCTCTGAGCAGTCAGCACAGAGCCTGACTCAGGGCTCCAACTCAGGAACTGAGAGATCATGACCTGAGCCAAAGTCAGATGCTTAACGGACTGAGCCACCCAGGAACCCCGAGATATTAGAGATTATTAGAGATAATACCTGATCATAAGTGAGCTATACCATTTTTTGTTCATTCCTTTCTTACAGCTTCCACTTAAAGGCTTTACCTAAGATTTCTCTTTGACAAGCAGTTTTTGAGTATTGGCCAATTTTGTTCTGAAATTTTTTCTGATAAAAAATACTAATTGGAATCAAAAATTTTCTTTGAGATACATGTAATTTGGTTTGTGATATAAACTCAATGAAGATTGTATCATTTTAATGTCATCCAGCTAACAGAACTATCCAGAAAAGAACAAAGGGGTCATGGAAAGTAAATCCCTTTGTTCAGCCACAGTTCTTTTCTCTTCTTGATTTACTTCTTCTGATCTTCACTCGGACCTTCAAACAGAGTCCTGGCAATCTAAAGCATGAATTGTTAACTTCTTAGCTCAAAGACTAAAATGAGAGATGTAAAATTGGACTTTGCTGTGGCTATTTGCTCATACACAGTTGGACAAATATTGGAATGGTCTCTATTACCCTTTCTCTTCATACTTCTTCATAACTAAACATGAGAGCAGAAATCTAAGAATCAGGAGACCTGGGCTAAATATCACAGTTTTGCCCCAGACTCAGGGCTGACTCTAGAGGCAGCTATTCTAGCCCCCAGGGGTGTTACAGCATCCACATGTTTGTAATTAGGAAACCTATACCAACTTGTTCAGAAAGGTAGTTTGAGATCCTTGGAAAAGAAGATGCTATATAAACAGAAAGACTGGAGGATTCGCCTGAAACCTTAGGCTATCAGTCATACCAGTAAAGTTATAAATGTTTAATTTATTTGTAGTGTTGTCCCTAAGAATAAAAAGCACACACCATGAGACTTGATGAAGTTCCTTTTAAACAAAGACTTTTGGGTTTTTGTAATTAGTGAAGTTTGGCAGTCTTTAAATGGAACAAATCATAGAGAAAGGTACAGCTAAACTGTTCTCCAAAATTAAATTGATTCTTAGTATGAAGTTAAAGCACTTAATTAAGTTAGTCCAGAATTTCATTTGACAACTGAGATTCTGCCTACCTCTGAATCATCTGTCTAAAAGAACAGTTACAATGACTCTATCTAGTCTAAATCAAACATCCAAAGATAAATACTTACTCTGTTCTTATGGTTAATCCTATGTCAACAACTACAGGCTTTCTAAGGTCCTTAACTTTAAAAATTGTAGAATTCTCTGGATTGCAAAGTCTAAGCCTTGACTGAGCTGCTTTCCTTTTAACTGGTATCCCCAGTCTCACAGTGATTCTTGTGTGGCTGTTTTTCCCAAGGGTAATCTGCATTTCAGATGATTGAAGATGTCCATTTGTGAATGGCGCTAGCTACAACCCTTCAAAATCTCCATAAAATCTCACTCTGGGAAAAAAAAAAAACTGTGAAGAAAGTCTTCTGCCTGCCCCCCTTGAGCATGCAGAGACTACCAGGCTGTGGTCCCCAACAATTACTAGTGGGACAGAGGGAGGGCCACTGATGTCAAATCACATATCACTACACAGAAAAATGACAAATTGCTTATCTAAAAAATGGCATCATACAAGCATCTACGGTTTCTTTTCTCATAGATGTCCTTCTCTAGGATTCCACAACTACATGTATGAATGCTGGTTTTAAAGTATACAACTCTGTAGGGGCGCCTGGGTGGTTCAGTCGGTTAAGCAAGCATCTGGCTCTGGTTATAATGTCATAGCTTGTGAGTTGGGAGTCTCATGTTGGGCTCTGTGCTGATGGTGTGGAGCCTGCTTACAATTCTGGTTTTCTCTCTCTCTCTCTCTCTCTCTCTCTCTCTCTCTCTCTCTCTCTGCCTCTCCCCTGCTCATACTGTGCCTCTCCCTCTCTCTCCCTCTCTCTGCCCCTCCCCTGCTCATACTCTCTCTCTCAAAATAAACTTAAAAAACTAGTTTTAAAGTATGCAACTCTGTGTATAAATGAAGCAAATTCTAAATCTACAAATATACAGAATTTCATTAAAGTGTTCACTACAGTAGGAGCTAGTTTGAAATATGACTTGGAATGTGGTTAATTTGAGTTGAGATTTGCTGTAAAGTATAAAACACATTGTTGCATAGATTGTAAAAACTTAGTAACACAAAAAAGAATAGTTTGGATACATTGGGTTAAATATTAAAATTAAGTTCACCTTGTTCTTTTTATGTTTTAAAATGTGGCGACTAGAAAATTTTAAATTTCCTAAAATTAAATGACTCACAGTGATATTCTATAGCATCTTTTATCATGGCATGAAAAAAGAAATTTTAAATTAGTCCGGATTAAGTGGCAAAACTGGAAAAAAAATACATGACATCAGGCTATATAAATGATTTGTTTCACTTAGGAATTTTACAATGTCAAAACATGAAAGCATATTCTGTATCACTGAAAACAAAACAAATTTTATACTAGATGGCAAATAAGACTTTCATGGAAAAAGTGTTTATTATGCTAAAATCATATTCTCAGATTATGAATCTTACACTGTGTAGGACCCCAGCTCCCTCACTCTGAAGAGGAGAAAATTAAGACTCAGAGTGAAAAAGTGATGGGTTTGTAGCCCCACAGCTAGCAAATAGCAGCACAGTCTAAGGACCACCAGCAGAGCAGGCATGGCACAGGGTTTTTTGTGTCAAGCCATACAGTCAACTGTCTTTACTACAAGAAGTTCTCAAGCCAAGAAAACAGGAGGCAAGAAAACAAGCAAGATTTCAGTTGTAAATGGAGGTAAGGTCCACAGCATATATTTAATTCTAATAAAACCAGCTCATGAGGTAAATGCCCTCTAGAAAATGTATGATAGAAGTATTTTCCTGGATGAGTGGAGGATTAGCTTTTAAAAATTGCTATACAAAATGTGGTAATGTGTTTTTAAGAAAAATCACTGATAACTCTGGAGCAAGGGCAATTGATTATAATTTAATCACAAAAGGTTCACTTCATTAACCATTACTTAGAATTGTTCTACAGCATCTGTGACTGTTGCAATGATTTCTACATAAGGATGGTCTGGCTTTTTTATTCATCCTAGTAACCGAAGTACCTCTTTCAAGGTGGTCTGATAGGGAATGGATTCCTATAGTCTGGATTCTGCAGTTGGGGATGCAGTGAGGCTCTAGTTCACTTCCAACACAAAGAAAACAGCAATGCGTACCATATAAATTTGATCCTAGTAACAGACAGGGCCATCCAAGAGTAATGTTTCTAAAAGTAATAAGCTTTCCCTACATACTGATCCGAGTAACTAGAGCTAGGGAAACTGTCTCTAGGGACATGCTAATGTCTCCCAAAGAAGGCCAGTCAGAAAGTTCAGCTGTTCTATCTTTGGTCCATTAATACTGGATGTTGAGTCAGGCTACATCCCAGAACACCTACAACTGAAAAGTAATTCTTCTCAAATGAAAACTGGCATATTAAGTGTACCCTCTGGGTTTGGGGAATGCTTCCCATCCCAAAATAAATTTTTAAGCACAAAGAGACAGTTAGAAGTGGTCACTCTGCTGATAACTATGTTTTATTCAGTAATCTGTCAAATAAGGGGGAAAATGGCAAAGAGAGAGAGAGAGAGAGAGAGAGAGAGAGAGAGAACCCAAAGCAGACCTTTACATTTTAATTTCTTTGTCCCAGTTCTTCCTCCCATTAAAAAAAGTGTGGAGTTTGTGAAAAGAATGAGCAGAGATCATGAAAGTATGATATGCCTTCCATGTTTCATTGGCTCATATTCCAGGGAAAAGAATTACAGCAGAGAAAGGATGTTGCCAACATGTATACAATAGTAGCATTAACCATTCTGACTTGCAATATAAATTGAACCATTAAAGGATTTTAATGTTCCTCATTAACTTTTATTAGCTTTAATTTTTAACTTTTTCTCTTCCTCTTAAAATTAAAAATGAACATTCCCTTCAACTTTGCACACCTTCAAGCAGAGTTCAGGCTAATCAAGGTCTTGGAGGGATCAAAGACAAATACAGGAGGAAAAACACCACAAATAACTGTAACCCCTAGTGCAGAGTTTCTTTCAGTGTCTTCCTTCATAAAAAACAGCAAGTGGGAGGTTATAGTTTTTAAACTTCACAGAAGAATCAGAGATCTCATAGTCCTTTTCTGTTAGCATTCATCATCCTTCATCACCAAAAATAAGTGACCTAATTAAATAATTCTGGAGAGAATTTTTTTTCTCCTTCCTATGTATAAACATTAGGTTAAGCACTCTAATTTTAATATCTTATGTAGTAAAATTTGTCCCCAAATGTAATGCCTACTGGTTGATGAACATGATACCTATTTAAAAAAGAAAGAAAGAAAGTTAAGAAAGAAAACAAAGAAGGAGAAAAAAATACCACGAGGATCCTCTTCTCTCTATATATTGTGTATCTGAGTTGCCACGTGTATGGATGGATGGAAGGATGAAAAGATAGATGGATGGATGGAAGGCAGGAACACAGGTAGGTATCACATATACAAATAACCTTTTGACTCTCAAAAAAAGCCTTTTAATTTGTGTCTAAAAACAATGATGTTATATTTAAAAGAAGCATTTCAGAAAAGAGAAAATAAGGGCATATTTGCCCTTGGTGAGAAATTTTTTAAAAATCTGTGGAATATTACAACATAAAAATACAGAGTTTAGGGGTGCCTGGGTGGCTCAGTTGGTTAAATGTCTGACTCTTGTTTTCAGCTCAGGTCATGATCTCAAGGTTTCATGGCTTCGAGCCCCACATCAGGCTCTACGTAGGTAGTGCAGAGCTTGCTTGGGATTCTCTGTCTTCCTCTCTCTCTAACCCTCCCCCACTTACTCTGTCCCTCTCAAAATAAACAAATAAACTTAAAAACATTTTTTTAATAAAAAAACTACAGAGTTTCACTTCCTGATACACATGCCTGTCTGGGAACAGATCCAATTCCCAGATGATCTCTAAGCGCACTAAAAGGCCAAAGCAGCATTAACAAATCACCTGTCAAAAGTAGATTTATATTATCTTATGTCACATAAAAAAGAGAGTATAGACAATCTTTCAGTTACAAAATTGGCTTCCTCTTATTTATTGTTACTTGGTCCTTTAATTATTTGATCCTTTAAGAAAATACCTATTATACAAAAACATACAAATATTATTTAGCCATTGAGAAAAGGAGGAAATCTTGCCATTTGTGACAACATGGATGGAACTTGAGGGCATTATGCTACATGAAATAATCAGAAAGAGAAAGTCAAATACTGTATGATCCCACTTATATGCAGAATCTAAACAAAAACAAAAACAAAAAACTGAGCTCATAGATACAGAGAACAGATTGGTGGCTGCCAGAGGCATGAGTTGTGGGCAGGTGAAATGGGTGAAAGTGGTCAAAAGGAATAAAGTTCCATCATAACTTACTTACAAGTAAGTCATGGGATGTAATATACAGGATAGTGATTATAGTTCTAATACTGTATTGTAAATTTCAAAGTTGCTAAGAGAGTACATCTTAAAAGTTCTCACCAAAAGAAAAAAAATGGTAACTATGTATGGTAATGAGTGTTAACTAAACTAGACTTACTGTCCTGATCAATTTGCAATATATATAAAGACTGAAAAATTATGCTTTTACCTGACACTAATATACAGATGATCCTTGAAAAATGCAGGGGTTAGGGGCACTGACACCCCTGCACAAAGATCCATCTATTAACTTTTGACTCCCTCAAAATTTAGCTACTCATAGCTTACTATTAGCCAGAAGCCTTACCAATAACATACACAGTGGATTAACACATATTTTGTCTATGTATTATCTACTGTATTCTTATAATAAAGTAAGCTAGAGAAAAGAAGACGTCAATAAGAAAATCATAAGGAAAATACATTTACAGTGCTATACTGTATTTATTTTTTTAAAAATCTATATATAAGTGGACCTACACAGTTCGCAACCTATGCTGTTCAAGTATCAACTGTAATGTTATGTTTGAATTATATCACAATTTAAGAAAAAAAAAACTATTTACTGTTAACTGACTTTTTAAAAAAACTTGCATATTATAAGCATGTCCCAATTATATTTTCATTCACCTCAATTTGCTGATATGCAAATTTGGTAGCCCATTATCTAAAAGACATTTGAGAAGCATTTTCTTCCTCAAAGAATAGAAGGGTGTAATTCATTTTAAAAGACTGTATTTCAGTAACAGAAAAAAATAATGCTATATCAAAATGACAATAATATGCATTTTTTTCACCTTGGAAACTTTAGACTTGAAAGAAGCCTATAGTGTAACTTTTCCATCACTCCTGTTGAATTCTAAGACCACCAGTGTAACAGCACCACTCAGAAAACCACAGGGCTGGCCTTGTTAGAATACACATAGAGTTGCTGAGGAACAGGAAACGAAGCCAGATGGTTCTGCTGAGGGAAGCACTTTTTTTTTTCTTTATAAAACCAAAAAAGCACTAATAGGTCAAACACAAAAATGCAGATATGGTAAAACGGAAAGCTAACAGGGAGATTTATGTAAATAAGACAAGCACGGTTTTGCATTACGTTCCCATCCATACCAGTAAGTGGAAGGAGTGGGGGAGGGAATAGCACAGTAGATCTATACCATAGATCTGAATGGTTTTCTTGATGGTGGATAAAAACTATTAGCAATCTTTAAATAGGTACTGCTGCAAAATTCTGGAAGCCAATAGAATATGATTTGTGTTAGACTGAGCATCTGTGAATTATCACAAAAACTATTTAAAAAATAAGCCTTTAAATACCGAGTTTAAAGTAACTGTAGTCTACACTCTGGCTTCTTGAACATCCAATTTAATGTGGTTGTTTACAAACACATGAAGTCCAAATGTGGTACAGCACTCAACACAAGCTTTTGGGGTGAGGCAGGGAAAGGAGCCTCATACCTCAGGTCTCTTTCTGTCCCTCACCCACTCTGGCCAGTTCAGAACCATGCCATTTGCAAGAGCACAGTTGAACACAGGCAGGTGTCTCCTGCAGCACCCAGTCTCTGGTCTTCAACCAGGAAGAGAGTCTGAGAGACTACAAACCTGGCCTCATGATCTTCCTTACTGAGCAGGGTGGCCACAGGCCATGGCTCTGGCTAACAGAATGCTACGGCTGGTCACCCAGAGATTTGCAGCCTTCTCTTCTTTGACACAGTCCTTAGGGGATTTGCGCAGGACAGCTGGGACTGCTGCCACTGTGGAGTCATGATCAGATATTTGGGCCTGGCATCTATGAATTGTGTAAGTGGCTTGCCCCTGCCTCTGGACTTCTGGTGGTAAATAAACAGTGATCCCTAGTAAGCTGTCATTTGTAACTGAGTGTAATCCCTAACTGGTGCATGGACCACCTAGATGATGAGTCTTCACAGTGATGATAAAATGCATAATGTAGCCCTTGTGTTGGTCACATGATCTGACAGATGCTATAGTGGGAAGACCGTGAAAGACTGGAGTTATGTTCAGACTCTGAACTGTTTTATCTCAATCTATCAGTGAATATCTCTGAATAATGAACTGCTTCACCTGCTAGATGAGGGCAAAGGATAGGAGGATAAATAAAGTTGCTTCAGTTTTTAAATTAAATGAATAGATGAAGCTAATCTGGTTTGAGGTCCATTCATTCTGGGGTATTCATTCCATAAACACCCACTGAGCACATCCTATGTTTCAGGTACTCTGAGGGCACTCAGGGCTATGAAACAAGGTCAGCATGGTGATCAGATGTGGAAAGTTTTGTGTCTGTGAGAAGGCTGCCCAGCTAACTTGGGACAAGGGCTCTGGCAGCAGCGATTCAAAGGGTTGTAAATAAAGGGTGACAGGACTATAGGGGAAATGGTCAATCCTTGTGGATAAGCAGCTGGGGAGGAGAGTAATAAAAAAGAGGCAGCTCAGAGTGACCCCAAAGCAGAGCAGAATTTTGAGAAGAAATGAGCAGACTGCCTACCTACCTCTCAAACATGCTACAAAGATGGAACATAAGCTGTACCTAAAGATCTTAAAATTGTTCCTGATGCAAGAACTGTCATTAATTATTTTTTTAACACAAACTTGTGTGATAATCATGGTTTTCATGGAATTTAGTTTTTTCTCATCCTGATGTTTTTGCTACTCCAGTTTATATGGAAAACACAGCTGTAGGAAAAAGGAAGCCCTTTTGGGAAAAGGAAAAAGGAAGCTGGTGAGAGGAAGCCCACCAGCCACCTAGCCACAGTATAATGCTGTTCACATAGTGCCCAGCACACATCAAGTGAAACAGGGCATACCACTAGTAGTCTATCATGCTTTAAAAGGGTTTTCATTGAGCAAAGCCAGGTGGTTAATACTCAAGACACTGTTAGCCCTATCACAGAGGCTCAGAAGTAAGACTTCTTGATACTGTTCCCCTTTCCCCTCCCCTTCCCCCCCCCTTCCCCCTTCAGAGAGAGAGGAAGAAAGAGGGAGAGAGAGATGACAGGAGGGGTGGAAGGACAGAGGGGAAAGGAAGGGGAAGGAGGAGAAAAAGAGGGATAGAACAGAGGGAAGGAATGAGGGAGGAAGAGAGAGAAAGAAAGGAAGATGGAGGGAGGAGGAGAGGGAATGTCTGCACATGGTGAGTTAGGAAAGATCCTACTGACATGCTTAATGAAGTCAACACAATTTCTTTGAGTCTCACTAGACTTCTAACATCTCAGAGCCCTACATCACGCGCAATTAAACAAGCAAACCAGTAATTCGTTAGGGATAATTTTAATAGATGACTCATTTAGCCCAGCCAGTCAACGATGCTTTCATTTCCCAAAGGCTCTAGCAGATAGTTAACTACAATGAAGCTTTCAGCTGTCACTGACAAAAGGTGATGGAATTTAAACTACCTATCCCATTTCTTCAAACTTATTCAGTTTTTTTTGAAGATAAGGATCAAATGAAATGATTTCTGTGAAACCTGTATTTCCTGTACAGAGTTGATATCTTCTTCAAATTATATGAGTGTACAACTATTAAGTTAATACTGCAGAGGAAGTCTCCCATTTAGAATAGAAGACCTGGCCTTTTAATTTTTGGTTCTTCAAATGTTTTAGAGTTTCTTTCTATCTCAGTTTCTCTTTTGTGTATTCTTTTTTCCACAGAAGGCCAGTGGTAAAAATGCTAGTTAATTTGTAATTCCTAGTGAGGGTTATTCTTATTAGAGGGGTAAAAAAAAAAAAAATGGCTTTAAAATCTCACAAGAATGACTCATTATACCAAGAATCAAGCCAGAAATGTCATGCTGTATCACATGAAGGGATTGTGCTGAAGAGCCATGTTCAATACAAGGCCTGGGCATCTCCTTTCCAAGCCAGATTTTTCATATGGAAAATGCAAATAACAATTCCTGCTCTCCTAATCCCTGACTAAAATTTATTGGGAGAATTGAATCCAAAGATATAAATGATAAAGCACTACACAAATATAAGAGGATAACCTTCAGGGGGTTAAAAAAAAAGTCTGGTGAAAGCTCTTTGTATTTTGTTTTCAAACTTGAAATTTAAGATCCAGTGAAAATCAGCAAGCAATTCTTGACTTAAAGGAGATATTATAAGAAAAAACACATGAAGCCATGAAGCCTCGGGGATTCTGATCTTTGCCTTTGCACTGGCAAGGAGAGAGAATCAAGTGCCACACCCAGCATGAGTATTTGTATTGTGTGGACGTGGTGGTGACAGAATGGCCAAGAGGCAAGGGCCTTGGTCACCTTCCTGGAATGCAACCTGCCTCCTCCAGGCTCCACCCAGGCAACCCACACACCATCGCCCCTGGGGCGGAAGCTCACCACTCCACTTTGTGAGTCAGAAGCTGGAGGATGGACCTGGGAACAGGGATCTCCTCGGCCAGGGGAGGAAATGAAAGTACACACTCGGAGCACTTAAAAAGATACTACAGAATACTTCTCTTTTCTGCTAGCTACACAGTTTACAGTTTTCTACAGCTGCTATCAGAGATCTCCATACAAGAATCTTTAACTTTTACATGTACAAAAACAAAGTCGTATTATTAGAAAGTGACCTGCTCCTATTATGTGTATGTGTGCATGTGTGTGGGTGTGGGTGGTGAAGGAGATACTGGGGACTGGGAGGGGGGACAAGAAGGGGGAAGGCAAGGAGGAGTGAAAGTTTTCCAAAAACAATAGAATTCGTGACAGAAATCCTGCTTTATCTAGAAGAATCCTCTACCAAATGAGAGGCTTGAAAACTGCGACTGAATATAGTGAGGACCACACAAGGAAAGATGTTTCTGAATGAGCAGACATCAGTGTTACCAGTCATGCAGAGGGGCACTTAATCTTGTAAGCCAATGCTACTTTTGTGATTATGAAAATTCTGTCTGGTAAATCAGGACCAGTATATCAGTCTTTCATTCTACTTCTTCCATCTGCTCAAATATCCTTCTTTTACAAATAGGAATAAAGTCTAATGATAGTAGAATCTGCAGATAATTGGGAAACTTATCATAGTACAAGAACATATGGGCACTATTCAGTTTTCCTTTATGGTCTGCATGTAACAGGAGTGAAAATTGCTTGAAAATTACTTGCTACGGGGCGCCTGGGTGGCGCAGTCGGTTAAGCGTCCGACTTCAGCCAGGTCACGATCTCAAGGTCCGGGAGTTTGAGCCCCGCGTCAGGCTCTGGGCTGATGGCTCAGAGCCTGGAGCCTGTTTCCGATTCTGTGTCTCCCTCTCTCTCTGACCCTCCCCCGTTCATGCTCTGTCTCTCTCTGTCCCAAAAATAAATAAACGTTGAAAAAAAAAATTAAAAAAAAAAGAAAATTACTTGCTAGAATCAAGTAAATCCATCACAATTAAAACCTAAAATATGGTTAAAATCATATTCAGTAGATAATGTCTTATGCTAAGTTTAGAAAATAATCTTTTAATAATGAGAGGGATAAAACATTTCATATATACATATTCATTTTTATAAACCATATAAAGAAATGGTCAAATCGGGAGAGTATTTTTTGGGCATCTGCCATTCTGTGCCAGGCATGTTGGGAAGCACAATTACGACAAAGAGGAAAAATAGCCAGTCCCTGCCTTCAAGGAGCTTCGTGGAGAGAGACTGACACTAGCCAACTAACCACATCATAGCCTATGCTTGTGTCAAAATGGTTTTATTCTCAGATTTCAATTTACTTAGATTCTTCAGGAAGTAATAAACAGTAATGAGTTAAACCCAACCATTCCCCTTATAATGAAAAAACATAACAGAAGTGATCTCAAACATTTTACATAACTTTGAGAGGTAGCTGGGAAGCTATTCTAAGGAGTAATTCATCTCTTTCTGTAGGAACTTTACTATTTATTTCCATGGGAGACTCAAATCAACAATGCAAAGACAGTTTTACAAAAGGTTTCTCAATTTTGCCTTTAAGTAATTCTACTTCTGTAAAACTGCACTTGTTAATTAACTGGGCTTGGCTCAAGCCCCAGTCTATCTTTCCTAAAATGAAAAGGGGATCTTTGCTTAATGGTATCCCAAATTCATCCATTTGGGGCGTATTTAGCCTGCATGCGTGATACATCCAGTTTCTCAAACAATGGTAAAAGCTACATGGGAAAACCTTTTGGAAATCTGATCCCAAGAGGACAGTGGCTTTTGATTATTCTTGAACCACAATAAGGCAGAGAGTAAAGAACATGGGACAAAGTCATGGAACAAACCCATTTAAAGCTATTTAACTAGCAACTCAAAGTGGCAGACATTTCATTCCTGTACAGCATCTATTCCCAAGACAGTCCAAAAAGGTGTCTGCCTCTTGGTATCACAATTGCTTCCCTGGGCAACCAGACCATCAGTGGGACAGATTAAGGTATCTACCACAGAGATTGTCCTTGAGTTCAGATCTAATTGCTCTACAAAGCCATCAGGTATCCCAATTTTACTAAACTCAATTTGTAGAAAAATAAGTAACTGATCTCACAAATGCAGAAGATCCAATACTCAGAGAGGGGATCAAAATTTTTTCCTTCCCTAGAAAGAAAAGATAAGGAGAATTTTTGACAATTCACTGCAGAGAATAAGCAGAGGAGATATTTTCTAGCATGGTACACAGAAGCAGAAAATAAAATCCATGTCCTTGCCTTATAGAATATTCTATTTGGAACAGGTTTTTGCTTTATGGTTTTGGATATAAAGGCAAAATTAACACGCTTGTATTAAAGGGCCCCATAAGGCCAAGACTGGGAACCTGGAGCCTGGGATCACGAGGGCAGTAAGAGGCTCTCAAGTGGTCTGAGAAAGCTATAGGAAAGGGCCACAGGGCCAGACTCTGTGAGGATAAAACATAATTTTAGTAAATGATTCCCTGTGAATGAAGCAGAAAACTAGGATGAAATCAAACAGTACTTTAGAATGAGTGTAAAAATTAGGATTGTTTGTGTGTGTGTGTGTGTGTGTGTGTGTGTGTGTGTGTGTGTGTGTGTATGAGAGATATTAATTTATTGGCATTCCTGGGCATGAATCACATGAAAGTAGGAAAGACTAACTTCATTGCAAATACTTTCTGTCCTTTCCAGAGTGTGCTAGTATAAAAAATGAAGCATTTAATATTAAAGATACATACCTTCTACAGGCAAATTCATCATCAAATTTAGATGATGTCGTATTTTAAAAGAGGCAATTATGTCTATATCACACGAATAGCCTTGTTATTAAAGTTAAATAGCCAGTTTTCATTTGTGGGCGGAAGCAGATGTGAAGTGGAAGGCCAGTGAAAGGAGAGAAGCAGGAAGGACAGAGGAGAGCATGAGGAAGGGTAGCTCAGCCCGGATGAGGACCAGCACAAAGGGACTGGGCAGGCCTGACGGGCGGTGGAAGCAGAAAGCTCGTGGAATCTCACAGTACACTACATGTAAGTCAATGAGTGTCATAATCTAAGAGGAACAGGAAGGGGCTTTCACACTGTTTCCCTAGGACTGTTCTCAGAAATAGAACCAGGACTTTCTTAGGTACAAGCTATCGTTTCATGTTCCACAGTGGTATAATGACACTTAGCATCATGAGAGTGAGTAAAGGGTGGAGTACAAGCTTCCACCTTAATGTGGTTAATTGCTACCCATTAGAACTTAAATGGCATTTACACAAAGTTTCATAATCCATTTCCACAGGCACTGTATCTCCTGAGTATGCAACTCCATTCTATATTCATTTTCATTTTTTCCCTCCAAATTCACACACTTATACACATTTGCCAAGAACTACTTTTTCCAATTTAATGTCAGATGCTCAATTTTAGATTTTTAAAATACAATTGAAAATATCTAAAAATGCATCCACCTCCTTGTTCCTAAACTATCTGTGGATGGAAACTTGATGAATAATCCATCTTAGAAACTTTGATGGTGTAGTCTTCATTCACTGAGATAGCAATTTAAACAGTCTAGAGGTTCTGGGGATCTTGGGGCACATTCACTCCTGTGATATCATCCCCAGCCACACAAGACCTGGCCAGAGGAAATAAGGCAACTATGACTTTCTGCATTTGTTTAGTGAGGCCTTACTAAAGAATAGACTCTGGCACCATGAACACTTTGAGAATTCAAACACAACAAGTAATCAAGCTACTCCACTGAACATAAAAAAGAAAAAAAAAACCTATTTGTTGATGTTGCAACTAGTAAGCTTTCCCTTAAATAAAATCTCAGAAAGTTTAAATGGCATCCTTTCTTTCCAGATTTGTATGAATTAACACAGGATGCAAAATGCTAGCAGCAGACTGACAGATGAATTAGAAACCAGGGGGAAACACTGGTTAATCCTCCCCAGCTCTGTCAACAGTCTACTTCTCCCCCTGCCAGAGGCTCCCTGGCTTTCCCCTGGTCTCTTGTATCAGCTGAGAACTGGAAGCTGTAAGAAAAATTAACTCATGCAGAAGACAATGAACAGAGAGGGATGGACATCTAACTATCCATTTTCCCCAAACACACCCTCCGCATCTTTGCCTAATACAGTCAATATAATGAGTTCAGCAAGATCTGATCATCTCTGTTTCAGCCACACACTCTCTTCCAGATATTTCTCCTCCATTTGAACTATAAATGGCACAGAGAGAAAAGAGAGAGAAGTTCAATGTCTTGGCTCTCTGGGAAATGGAAAGTTAGGCAGACCCCACTGCTTATGTCTCTCCTCCCCTCACTTCAGTGAGAATTAGTGGTTGTGAACATGGCTTAGCTATCGGGCCTGGGCTGGAGTTCTGGCTTCATTCACCTCTGATGGCCATGGCTTTGGGCAAATCATACCCTGAACTCTCCAACCCTCAGTTCCTTCATCTGTGAAGGATTGTTCTATGTTTCATATAAGATAATGTATGTAAAGTCCTCTATAAAGTTTTTGACCCATAATGAGCATCCAACATTTGGCAATTTTTATTATTTTTATTTCTAAAAGTAGTTTTTTAAAATTAATATATGCTCCCTGCCGAAAAAGAGGAAAAGGAGGAGGAGGAGGAGGAGGAGGAGGAGGAGGAGGAGGAGGAGGAGGAAGAAAGAAAAAGAAAGGAAGGAAGGAAGGAAGGAAGGAAGGAAGGAAGGAAGGAAGGAAGGAGGGAGGGAGGGAGGAAAGAGAGGTGTGTGTGAGGGACTATTATATTAAAATTCAGATGAGTCTCAAAAATCCTGCCCTACCCCCCATAATATGAATGTGCCCTAGATTGCCTTTAGAACAGGAGAACTCTTCAGGAATATCTGTATGGCCAGTTGTTGGTAGTAAAACCTCATGATATTTTTTAAATGGTTTTGCTGAGTCTTGGAAAAAGTTCAGACTTGGGTCACTGATTATCCATGTATCCCAAGACTAAGGACCCTCTTGTGAGTTGATAAAAGCTTAAAGATACTTCCAGTCCAGTGCTTATCAATTAGGTCATCGTTCCATATTTTCCAGCTAAAATTGTATCCTAGCTAGTTTTATCAAGGTAGGATCACACTGGGACCTCATTAATCAAACTGTTACCATTAATTTTAAACATATAGTGCCATTTTCCAACTCTTCACTGTTAATGTATGTGTGTGTATATATATATATATATATATATATATATATATATATAATTAAAAGGGTAGCAAAGTTAAATAAGTTTGAGAAACACTTTATTAATCTTAATAGGCAGTAGTGCATTCATATATTCTAAGTTTTGAGAAGCCAGTCCATGATAAAGAAATCTGCTTAAATTTGTGAAATTTAGCATTGTGCAGGCTTATGTGGCTTTAGACAAAGTTTACAAGACTGTCATCTACAGCAACTAGAACCATGACCATGGTAGGTAGTCAACAGAAGGTGTATGGAAAGAACAGTGCCTCCTAGAGAAGTTAGAGATCCTCTCCTTTCAGGCACCACTGGTACTGTGTTGACATCTTGAATTTGTTTGAATGTGTTCTCATAAATACAATGGTTCAATGTATGTGGATGGAGGCAGGCATGAAAAGAGTGTGATGGTGTCACATAATTATTTAAGAAGATAAAAATATTTCAAAAGTTTGAATTATCAACTGACTATATCCTGTAAGAAGTAAAATTCTCGACAACCCGCATTTGTGTAAATTGAGTATTTAGAGCTCTGAGCCATCAGCACTACAGAGTAGTTTTTAAACAGTAATACTTTTTTTTTTCTCAAGTTGCAACAATTGTAGATGTTAATTATAGGATCTGGGTGGTGGGTATATGGCTGTTAATGGTAAAATTCATTCAACAATCCTGTACGTTTAAAATGTTTATAATAAATATTATTGGAAAAGATGTAAGCACATGGCTTATTTATTCTGAAGTACAGCATGATTTAATATAGTTTTTATATTCTTCACTTCAAGTTGAAATACCCCTTACCCACTCAGTTTAAGTTTTAAATCATTTTGATCTAGGAAACAAGACTATAAATGGATGTTAATGAACCTGAATCAGCAACAGGAAGTGGCTTTGTATAAATTCTTGCAAAAATGTTTACAAAACAGAGGTAGATTCTAATCACGAATGTACAGCACATTAATGCTAATTTTTTACAGGGTTGTTATTAGGCCCTTTTCACAGATGGGTAAGCTGAGATATAAAGCCCTAAGACTGAAGAACAAATCACTGACACAGCTAGGATCCCTATACTCTGTTTGTCAAACGCTCTCTACTCTTCATCATGGAAGTTTATCCATAAGTAAAAAAGTGTAAGTCACTTAATCTAAAGATTCACCAGTACAATATGTTTGTGTATAAATGAGAAAGATTATATAATTAAGACGTGTGTAAATAAGATGCTATTATAACTTGTTTGATCGTACTTGCCAAGGCTTCTTTATTCTAAAGCTGATTATAGTGCCAGGATGCAGATGCACTTTAAACAAACAATGTTTCTCTTTTTTCATTCTTATGCTTGTTGATTTTAATTTTAGCAACATCTGCCTTTAGTCGTAAGTCTGTGAAGTAACCTCATTTTAACACGTTTAGAAATGCAAGAGATGGTAACACTTCTTAAAATGGAAATAGCAAACTACGTATTCTTACTTAATAATGGCACTTTTTCAGAAATCAAGAAATTTAAATTGAGACATCCTTCAGGACCCATAAATGAGAACTATATAATACTTCTTGCATCATCAACATGTGTTACTGTCTGAACCCCAGGGTTCAGCAAAACCTACTTGTACTGTGGAACAAGCCAGGTCTTGAATGACAATGACAATGACTTAATTTTGTATGTCTGTTTCTCCATAAAATCTGAAAATTTTACATTTTTCCTGAAAGGCCAGAACATTTTACTCTTGCGTGGATGCTTTGGTTCACTGTACTGACCATTTTGTCAAGGAATCTTCAAAATGGCATTTGGGAAGACCTTTTTGAAGTCTTTAAGCCAAAATGTTTATAAAATGCTTTATTTTAAATGAATACAAATGTGGCACCTTTGTTTCAAGGTTTGAGCTACACCCAGGACCAGTGCTAGCCTTGGCATTTGGGGAATGAGATGATACCAGGGTCCTTCTTCCAGATCCACTGAGCTCACAAAAGACTTACTCATTACTTATGTATTTAACAGTGTCATGAGTTTCTAAAACAATTTTTGGCTTATTTTTAAAATGTCATTAAATTTTTTTCTGATTGAAAAGTTTATATTCATTTCAAATATATGGAAAATATAGAAATACAAAGAGAAAAATAAACATAAATGGTAATAAGCTTATTAAGATTTGGTATACTGTTTCTCTATCAAAATCTATTTCTGAGTTCTAGTACAAACTTCATTTTTTACCCCGGTGCAAAAAAATAAAGTTAAATAGAATGAAATTTGATCTATTTGGTTCTGAATTTGGAGAACAAGAATTTGGACAAAGAAAGATAACTATACAGCTATCTACTGCTCTAAGCATATGCAGAAAGCTAGAATGATAGTTTTGAAAAAAAAATTCATTTTTATGAACCTTGCCTCATATTTTTAAGTAGGTAAGGCCATATAGATTAGACAAAACAGAGTTTCAGCTTCTATTATTAACATCTCCTTTCTTCTACTTCTTAAATTTCTGAAAAGGTGGGCTTATATATTTTTTAATGAAATGTTCTTAGAATATATCTAATGTCTATTGTCATAAAATGCTTCTTTGTAATGACAGCTTCAAAGAACATACCGAAATTATCTAAATGTTATGCTGTTCAAAATTTAAAATCAAAGCTGTTCTTCATCCATAATATAAATCAGTATTAGGTGTACAAGTACCCATTTTTAATTGTTATGAACAAAAACAATAACACCTGAAACTAACCTCTGTGTTAGCAAGTAAACTACTTGTTTGCTTTCTTTCATAAACGTTCAAGTTTCTTTTTGAATCGCATCAATGAACAAGGAAGCCAGATCCGGTTTCCCAGAGAGGAATCATTAAGGACAGAAATAGTCTCCTGAGCACAGGAAATCTGTAAGCACCTAAACAAGGACAAACAGACTCCAGGGAAAAAGACAATGTCACCAACATGCTCCTTCATGTCTGGCCACAGAAAGAGCCATGTATATTTAAAAGGATACTGATCAGGGAAAGGTAAAATATAACCATTTGCTTAAAGAAAAGTCACACTACTTACACATGTAACACATCTAATCCAGACCAGAATTTAATGTGCAGATAAATCCCAAGAGTGAGAACTTGAATTTCCCTTCAACTATATCCAGTATTATGCAATATTATCATTATTAACAACTCTATCTCTATTTAATGAACAAAATTCATTGGTGTGTAAAGTCACACATTGAGAAGTATGTAGGGTAATAACCAGACACTCAAGCAGCAGAAACCAAAACCTCCGCAAGAATTTTACTCTTAGAGTACTTTAGTAGAATAATGTAAACCTGAAAGTCTTAGATTATACAAACTGAAATTAGGGAATATTTCCTGAAGCTCTGAGAACTGTATCTGTATACCTAAATTTTTTTCACAGTTATATGACTTTTGAGTAGGCAGGAGGGAGAAGGAGCACAAAGTGAGGAGATAGAGGCTTTAGAAGGAAAGAATACTACTCAAACATTTTTCAACCATCCTCGGAACAACTGACTGACACCTTCATTTTAACGATGGAAAGAACAATTGTGAAAGGTTTCCATATTCAAGTAACATTCAGTGTCATCTACATGTAAAATGGAACCATGGAGCCTTAAAATGAAAGCAGTGTGAGTGTAAATATATCTGCATTAGCAAAATTTTATATGCTACCACTTCTTCTAGGTCATGCTTTTCCACCAGAGGCCTGGCATTGAAAACACCAACTGATACAGGTATTTTTAAGAACATAATGAGTCAGTTCCTACCTCTACATAGTCCTTGGCATGGCCCCAATCTCTCTTGGCATCCAGATTTCCCAAGCTGAAACATTCCAGTTGTCCAAGGTAAATCTTAGCCACTGACCGGCTAATTTTTCTAGTAACAAAATTAGCTCCTAAAAAGAGATAAAAGGATGTATGTATTATCAGATAGTACATTTGACATTTAACAGTTTGGTGAACCAAATCCAATCTCAGCCTCTAGGCATTTCTTTCATTCTCCCCCATTCCCCCTCCTTTAAAATAAGAATGAAAGAAAATGATCACTAACTGTCATTTAGATAAGTTAAGAAGCTCTAATTCTATGTGTCACATCAGCTCTACTTTCATAACAAACATTTTTCTTTTGGGGACGTCTTAACATTCCTAATTTGCTGCTGCAATATGTGACCCAGGCATTAGGCCAAAGAAAAGCTATTGGAATGCCAGTTTTTAAACAGAAAATTCAAAAGGGTTGTACAAAGGGAAATGCCAGAATGGAAGACAGACATCTAAGACCACCCTGATTTTTTTTAAGAACATAAACAGCGTATGTTCCTATTAATAAAGCTATTTTGGAGCTCATGGAGAAAGGGAGAGGAGTAGCTCACAGGCTATAACCAGTTACAGGAAAACAAACAAGAAATGCATTTGGGTTGCCAATAAGTGGTGATCATTCTTCTTTGGAAACTTGCAAAGCTATCCAGTTATAAATTATGACACAGTTCCAACTCAAAAGTTTCTCTCTACTATACTTAATGAAATGCTACCTTCCAAATTCACTTAAGTGCTATCTACAGAAATGGGCTCCTGAATTCTGCATAAATATTTTGAAATGATTGGAGGAAAGGTGTCATAAATTGAAGAAAGAACTGAAATTGTTTTATGTTCTCTGGTCTTAATGAAAGGTTCTACTTTTTAAAAGATTATAGAGAAGGACAAAATAAAAGACACTTTGGAGATGATTTTACCCATGGCTCTGTTTCTAGGTAAGGTTAGCACAAAGCACCAAATTCTCAAGGTAGTAATACACATAAAGTCAATGATGGCTTCATACAGTTTAGATAGATTACTATCATAATTTATCACATTTCAATAACTTTAGCTTTGTTCTTTTGCAGATTAAGCAGGGAGGTTAGTTATGATGAAAGCTTTTGGTTTCTAGAGAAACTGGCACAGTGATAAGGGGAATTTTTCTAAATAGGTTTACTAAATTTTGGCAAGAACATGGCCCAGGGCAAGTGCCAACATATACTAGATCACTGACTACAAAAATTTGGTATATGCATTTATACCAATGCCATCATTAAAGATGACAATGGGATTTCTATGGAAATCTAAATTTTCAGTTTTTCTTAGCAGCTCATAGAGTACATTAATAAATCCAAAGTTTCAACTTTCCATGGCAGTTTATAAAACAGAGCTCCTTCAAAAACCAGACTTTCAAAATGAAGAAATATTAAATAGGTGCAATACTTCTCAATCTGCAACCCATTAGCAATCATTTATTCTCCATTGACTTGTAACAAATAAAATTAAATTTATAATTAAATGTAGATTTCTTGATGTCTGCCTTTTTATTTTAATATCAGGACTATACTATCATTACAAATATACTAGATAAACTAGTGATGCCATATCACTAAATAAAGTTCCCAACAAAAAATAGTTCAGATTATTCTCTTTACTAGTAAGGAAATGTTTAGGGGTCAAATGGAAGCATGTGACCATGTTCAATGTATCTAGGTCCTGTCCTTCCCTATTTATTCTTTCAAATAGTATTAACTGAGTACCTATCAAGCACTAAGCACTGAGCTGGGGAACTTGGGAGTGATGCAGTAGCAGCTACTCTCAAGTAGTAGAGAGAGGGTAAGATATACAAATCAGTGCTGCCAGAAGTGAGATGACAGATTTGCAAGAACAGAAACAGTCAAATCTGGTAACTCAGTAGCTGGATGTGGTCAGGAAACACCCACCAGAGAAGCAGCCTGCATGGAGTCTCCTCATGAGGTCATGAAGCAACTAATTAGCTGTGAGACAAGGACAGTGCTCCAGGTACATGCAAAGGCAGTGCAGGGGTTTCCAGCAGGCCTGTCTTTAAATCCTTATCACAAGCCTGCAATGATCATGACCTCAAGACCTCTAACAATGGCTATCACTTTTAGCACCGCACTGAGCTCTTTAGATGAAAAAACTCATTTAGTTTTCAGAGAAACCCGAAAACTAAGAACTGTCATTACCTCTTTTGTAGGTGAAGAAGCTGAGATTCAAAGAACCTATGCAAACTGATCATTTTAAAACAGATTTACATCAGTGACTGTAAAATTATAAAGCCCAGGTTCCCTCCTTGACGGGACAGAATGTCTTGCTAGGAGATGTGGAACCTTCCTTATCTGAATCCAAAAGTTGTCTTGGATAATGGTCAAGTTTATTTGAATATGTAGTTCTCAAAATGTAATTTTTAAATATGATTTATTGTTAAACTGGCTTACATACAACACCCAGTGCACATCCCAACTGTGGAGTGCCCTGCTCAATGCCCATCACCCATTTTTCCTCTCTCCCACCCCCATCACCTTCAGTTTGTTCTCTGTATTTAAGATTTCTTGTGGTTTGCCTTCCTCTCTCTCTGTTTGTATTTATTTTTCCCCCTGCCTTCCCCCATGGGAAGTTTCTCAAGTTCCACATATGAGTGAAAACATATGATATCTGTCCTCTGACTGACTTATTTCAGTCACCATAATACCTTCCAGTCCCACCCATGTTATTGCAAATGGCATGATTTCATTCTTTCTCATTGCCAAGTAGTATTCCATTGTGTATATAAACCCCATCTTCTTTATCCATTCATCAGTTGATGGACATTTAGGTTCTCTCCATGATTTGGCTACTGTTTAAAGTGCTGCTTTAAACATTAGGGTACATGTGCCCCGATGCATTAGCATTCCTGTATCCCTTGGGTAAATTCCTAGTACTGCTATTGTTGGGTCATAGGATAGTTCTATTTTTAATTTTTTGAGGAATCTCCACACTGTTTTCCAGAGCAGCTGCACCAGTTTGCATTCCCACCAACAGTGCAAGAGGGTTCCCGTTTCTCCACATCCTCGCCAGCAACTGAGGTTTCCTGATTTGTTCATTTTAGCCACTCTGACCAGTGTGAGGTGGTATCTCTGTGGTTTTGATTTGTATTTCCATGATGATGAGTGATGTTGAGCATCGTTTCATGTGTCTGTTGGCCATCTGGATGTCTTTTCTGGAAAAGTGTCTATTCATGTCTTCTGCCCATTTCTTCACAGGATTATTTGCTTTTCTGGTGTTGAGTTTAGTAAATTCTTTATAAATTTTGGATACTAACCCTTTATCCAGTATGTCATTTGCAAATATCTTCCCATTCTGTTGCTTGCCTTTTAATTTTGCTGATTGTTTCCTTTGAAGTGCAGAAACGTTTTATCTTGATGAGGTCCCAATAGTTCCTTTTTGCTTTTAATTCCCTTGCCTTTGGAGATGTGTTGAGTAAGAAATTGCTGTGGCTGAGGTCAAAGAGGTTGTTGACTGCTTTCTCCTCTAAGGTTTTGATGGTTTCCTGTCTCACATTTAGGCTTTTCATCCATTTTGAGTTTACTTTTGTGTATGGTATAAGGAAGTGGTCTAGTTTCATTCTTCTGCATGTTGCTGTCCAGTTCTCCCAGCACCATTTGCTAAAGAGACTTTCTTCCCTTGGATATTCTTTTCCTGTTTTGTCAAAGATCAGTTGGCCATACATTTGTGGGTCCAATTCTGGGGTCTTTATTCTATTCCATTGGTCTATGTGTCTGTTTTTATGCCAGTACCATACTGTCTTGATGATTAAAGCTTTGTAATACAGGCTAAAGTCTGGGATTGTGATGCCTCCCACTTTGGTTTTCTTCTTCAATATAACTTTGGCTATTTGTGGTCTTTTGTGGTTCCATACAAATTTTAGGATTGTTTGTTCTAGCTTTGAGAAGAATGCCGGTGCAATTCTGATTGGGATTGCATTGAATGTATAGATAGCTTTGGGTAGTATTGACATTTTAATAATATTTATTCTTCCAATCCATGAGCATGGAATGTTTTTCAATTTCTTTGTGTCTTCTATTTCCTTCATAACCTTTCTATAATTTTCATCATAATGATCTTTTACATCTTTGGTTAGGTTTATTCCTAGGTATTTTATGGTTCTTGGTGCAATTGTAAATGGGATAGTTTCAAATATTAATTTCTTAATGTTATTCTTTATAATAGCTTTCTTGAGATATAATTCACATACTATATAACCTATTCATTTAAAGTGTATTATTGAATGGCTTTTAATACATTTACAAAGTATACAGCCACCATTACTAACATTTCAGAACATTTTAGCACCCCCAAAAAACACTTAGGCAGTCACTTCTCATTTTCCCCAAAGGCCTCTTGCCCTAAGCAACCACTTATCTGCTCTCTGTCACTACAGACTTGCTTATTCTGAACACTTCATATATAAACAGACTAATTTTTGGTCTTTTGAGACTGGCTTCATTTTAGCAGAACATTTTCAAGGTTCATCTATGTTACAGCATAAATCAGTACTTCATTCTTTCTTTATGGCCAAATAATATTTTATTATGTGGATATACCACATTATTCATTCATCAGTCAGAAGGTACACATTGGGTTGTCTCAATCTTTTGGTGATTGTGACGAATGCTTATGAACACTTATGTAGAAGTTTTTGTACCGACATCATGTTTTCATTTCTCTTGGGTATATACCTACAGGTGGAATTACTGGGTTACAGGGCAACTCTACATTTAACCTACTGAGGAAATGTCAAACTGTTCTCCAAAGTATCTGCCATTTTATATTCCCACCAGCAGTGAACTGGGTTCTCATTTCTCCACATCCTTCCCAACACTTGTTACGGTTTATCTTTTCTGGTAATAGTCTTCCTAGTGAATACTGAGTGTTATCTCAGCATGGTTTTGATTTGCATTTCTCTGATGACTAATGAGATTGGGCATCTGTATTTTTACATGCTATTGGCCATCTGTATACCTTCTTTGGAGAAATGTCTATTCAGATCCTTTGCCCATTGTTTAATTGTGTTGGTTGTGTTTTTACTATTGAGTTGTAAGAGGTTTTTTTTACATATTCTGGATCCAAGTCTTTATTAGATATATAATTTCCAAGTACTTTCTCACATTCTATAGCTTCTCTTTTCACTTTCTTAATGGTGTCCTTTGAAGTGCAAAAGTTTTTGTTTGTTTTTTGTTTTTAATTTTGATGAAGCCCAATTTGTCTATTTTGGATTAATGCGAGCTTTAGGTGTCACATCCAAGAAGACTTTGCCTAACCCAAGATTATAAAGATTTTCTCGTATTTTTTAAAGTAAATTTTTACAGACTTTGTTTTTACATTTGGGCCTCTGATTAATTTTTCAGTTAATTTTAGTGTATGGTGTGATGAAAAGGGTTCAACTCCATTCATTTGTATGTGGATATACAGCTGTCCTGGCCCCATCTATTGGAAAGGTTATTTTTTCCTCCTTTGTATTGTCCTGGCACCTTATGTGAAAAATCAATTAATCGTAAATGTGTGAGTTTATTTCCGACTTTCAATTCTTTTCCATTGATCTACGTATCTATCCTCATGACAGTATCCCACATTCTTAATTACTTTAGATTTATGGTAAGTTTTAAAATCAGTAAGTGTGAGTTTTCGGACTTTGTTTTTTTTTTTTAAACATTGTTTTACTTATTCTTAGTCCCTTGAATTTCTTTGTGAATTTTATGTTCAGCTGGTTAATTTCTGCAAAAAAAAAAAAAAAAAAAAAAGCCACTGGAGATTTTGATAGGGATTGTGTTGAATCTGCAGGACAATATGAAGAAAGAATACTGTCATCTTAACCATATCATGTCTTCCAATTTATGAACACAGGATGTCTTTCTATTTACTTAGGCCTTTTGAAATTTCTTTCAGCGATGTTTTGAAGTTTCCTGAAAATAAGTTTTGCTTTCATTTTGTTAAATTTGTTCCTTTGACATTATTGTAAATGGAATTGTTTTCTTTAATTTCATTTTCAGATTAATTTTAAACATTGTTGTTATCATATGCTTCACTAATTAGTTTTTGGAGAGGCTTAAAATTATTATTTTTTAAATTTGCTCTCTTCATTTTTACTCCTTATCACCTGCTGTTTTTGGGAGAGAACTATAAAAATAATTATATATTAGAATGAGACCTTAGAGGCCACTTGGACAAACCATCCCAAGTGTGCAGGTGGAGAAAGACAGGCAGAGAGGCTGAGCAAAACTGCCCAACAGTCAGGACAAGCAGGTAAGCCTGATCCAAGCCTGTCTGGCTTGCTTTCCCACCTGTGCTGATTTCACTAAGCCACAGTGCAATGCAGGAGGTATCCTTCCTCAGATGAGATTATTTAAGTGGTTGTGCATTATAACACGTGGATAATGGACCTCTCGTAATTATTTTAAATGTACACTTGATTTCTAAGAGCCTTAAACTAGAAGACCTTAGTGTCAAGAAATGAAAAGTTAGCCCAATGAACTGACCAAAGGCCAGCTCTGATAGCTACTGGCTATGTGATCTTGCACAAACCATTTAACGGCTCTGAAGTTATAGTCTGTTCTGTAAACTATCAATATAGTGATATGTGCCATGTCAAATGTTCCTGTATCTGAAACAACACTGTAGAACATAAATCATTACGGAAACGTAAGGAATTAGTATCATCATGTCCTCATTAGTAAAACAAGGATAATAACAATACTTACCATGTAGATTTGATGTTTAAGTGAGAAAATCAAGGTAATATGATTAGCAAGTTCTCAATAAATGTTAGCTATTATGATAATTATTACATTACAATGTTAGTGGTATCTATAACTAAGCATGAATGAAAGTTCATATTTCTTACATCTTTTATGACGAAGTCTCTTAATTCTCTGATTTTGAAAATCTAAAGTTGAGAATAGAGGTAAATAGTCAAAGTCAAATGTACAGACTCACACAATGAAAGCACTAATAAACATTTTTTTTTTTTTTTTAATTTTTGGGACAGAGAGAGACAGAGCATGAATGGGGTAGGGAAACATTTCTTAAACCACTGAACGTTACTTTGTCAATGTAAACTCATTAACATAGAAAAAAAGAGTGGTCACATAAATGTATATCCATAAGAAAAAAAATTAAGATGAATTTTAGTCCAAATCTTAGTTCTAAGCCTGATATCATGAGTTCTAGCACAGATAGAATGAAAAGAACAGAATTTCTGTTTTGGCAATGTTGCATATAAGAAAAACTGCCACATTAAAAAACACCAAGATATGCTGGATAAAGCATTAGTATTATTAATTTAAATTCAAAGCTGAGTCTCAAAAAAGTACTCAAGTGAAGGGAAAGCTCCAAAGCACATGTCTGGGTGGACACTAAGGGCTCTGGGCTAAGAACATGACTGGAATACCACCCCAGGACCTAGAAATAGGTTTTAGCTTTAATGTCCAAGCTGAGGCAAAGGACATGGCCTTGGAAGTGTAACACTGGAAGTAGGGTTATATACTATATGAGTTATTAATAGTTCTGTTCCCTTTATAAGTGCCATTACCTTAAATAAGCATTTTAACTTTTCAGTTGCTTTATCTATAAAATGGGATAATAATCCACTCTAAGGACCTAGTAAGATATACTTAGTTTAAAGGCTGTATAACTCTATATCATTGTAAAGTACTTCTATTAGCTATAAATGTTTATTGTCTTGGATATTTTTAATATGATAAATCTTTTAAAATAGTAAAATCTTTTTCTTCCACATTTGTCTTTATGTGACCTTCTCCACAGTTAGCCCAAGTCTGGAGAAAGAACAGAACTGTATCAAATAGTCAAAAAGAAAGAGTTAATATTCATCCCTATCATTCAAAATAGGATTCCGTAACAAGACAGTAAGTTTGAAAATAAGGTCATGGAAAAGTAATTTTCTAAATAAGTTTAGTGTATCAAAAACCAAGAGTGGTCACAACCCAAAGTTTCTCACACATTCTGATGGGCAGGCATGTGGCCTGTGGTTCTTGTAAAAAGGACAAAAAGAGGTAGCAGGTGGGGGGTGCCCAGGCCACCCCGGGCAGTGGAGGACACCAGCAGAGGCAATGTTCTAACCTAGCTTTTGTGGGATAACAAGTAAATTATATTGAAGAAATCATCAAGAGGAGACTTCAACCTACTTCATGCTGGAGACTCTGGAGAGATCTCTTTAAGATGCCACCCAGACTGACCTGGGATAGCTGCATCAAGATACATGAAGCAGTATTATGAGGCTCCCTTACAGGGCATGGGCAGTGGTGTGAGAGCCAATAGGCCTGCCCTGCAGCCCTGAGTGGGCTGGAGGCGGTGAGGGAGGATGCTCTGTAGTTGAGGCTTGGGGGTAAAACCCGTAGGATATGGACTACATCTTACATGTAGTGGGTCCACCATGCCAATGAAGGATGGGGTGAGGCTAACTCACTCCAGGAGCCTATGGAAAGAGAAGCCCCTGAATTTTATAAGCAGCAGACACCAAAAAAGAGCCAAGCCTGCCACCTCCCTGGCCACTAGGCAAGGGAATGGCTTGTATCAGCAGCTCTGCAGCTGAGATCAGCAGTGTGCCGAGTGTACCATGTGGGCCTGAGGATTCCAGTTGCCTCCTTGTCAACACCAAGTCACATAAGCCACATCTGTGTCCCAGATAGCCAGATGCCATCTCAAAGACAAACAAGGGAAGAAGATGGCATGCCTAGAGAAACTGGCTTCAAAACTGTAATACAGCAGACAATTACATTTTTAATTGAATTTGGTTTTTGTTTGTTTGTTTGTTTCACTTTATTTTGTTTGAGAAAAGTATAAGTTTAACCTTTAGGGACTGTATGACTTTCCTGTGGCTGCCATAACAAATTAGTACAAACTAGGGGGCTTAAAACAACTGAAATTTATTCTTTCACAGTTTTGGGAATACAAGTCTGAAATTGAACAGGGCCAAGTTCCTTCTGGGAAGTCTAGGGGATAAACCTTCCTTTGCCTCTTTCTGGTTCCAGGCATTCTTGATTCTTGGCTTCTGGCTACATCACTCCAATCTCTTCCTCCATCTTTACACCATCCTCTCCTGTACATCTATGTCTTTGCCTCTTCTGTTTCTTATAAGAACACTTGTCATTGAATTTAAAGTCTACCCTGGTAATTCAGGATGATCTCCTCATCTCAAGATTCTTCATTTAATTATATCTGTAAAGACCCTTTTTCCAAATAAGATCACATTCACAAGTTTCTGGAATTAAGAAGTAGGCAGATCTTTTTGGGATCACTCAATCCACTATAAGGATCACAGATTAGAATATTTGAGAAAATGATAAAACATAAGTCAAGCACTGTTATATTATTTTAATAACATCTTAAGAGAATGATATATCTTTCATGAGCACAACAAACAGTATCTGGTTGCAAAAGATTAATTTAAAGGTGATAAAATAAGTTTCTTCTCTATTGTAACTCTGAAGTTTGCCTCAGTTAATCTGAGTAGCTCCCAGAGTCTCTCCTTCAGAGAATACACATCTATTTATAGTTTTGGACTGGAAATGCCATGCATATTCCCATATTTACCAATTTCCCTTTTCATCATTCCTTCTTGAATCTTCCTTCTGGCATAATTTCCTTTCTTTTGAAAATGTATCCTTTTGAAATTCATTTAATGTAGAGAAATTGGCTCATATTTGAAAGATAATTTTGCTAATTTCACAATTGCAGGGTGCAAACTATTTTCTTTGAGCATGCTAAAGGTATTATTCCATTGTATTCTGGTTTCCATTTTTTGCTATGGTAAGTGTGAGGTCATTCTATTATTCCTTAGTAGGTCATCTTTCTTCCTCCCATTAAAGATTCTCTCTTTGCCTCTGGTATCCCAGAATTTCAATTCAATGTGTCTAGATACGTTTTCTGCATGATGCACACAACACTTAACAGTGTCTCTTATAGCAGGTCTGGAAATCTCTCAGTAACCATCTCTTCCAATATTGCCTCTTCATCACTCTATTCTGTTTTCTTATCTCTTACTATTTGCTTCTGGGAAGGAATGTTAGACATTCTTATTTTGCCTTCCAAAATCTTAATTTCTTTCTTCCTCTTTCCTTTCTTCTCCACCTTCTTTTATTTATTTCTTTGTTTATTCATTTATTTTAATAATTTTCACCTCTTTATCCTTCTCTGCAATGTTCCGGGTAATTTCCTGAGATCCATTTAATTTTCCTTCAGCAGTCTAATATTTTAAAGTCAGCCATATAATTCTTTGTTTCCATAATTATTTTTGTTTTTATGTCTAATGTTCTCTTTGGTTCTTTTTCAAATCTGCCTGGGCAGTTCTATATTCTGTTGCTGCTTATTTATTTTTTATGATTTATCAATTTATTTACCTAGAGATATCTTAGTAATTTTATATTCTGAATTTGATAATGCCATTATTTAAAGTTCTTGGGGGGACTAATTTCTTGTTTTTCTCCTGCTGAATATGACTGATGGTAGCTTGTTTCCTTGTGCATTTGATGACACTCAGAGTTCATACTTAGTAATCTTAATCTGCTGGAAACCAGAGGACATGTCTGAGAATGACTGTTTCCTCCTGAGAGGGTCTATGTTTGTTTCTGATGGAAGTCAGGAGATGCTAACCTCTGCAACCTTTCATCCCCTTCCACTGTGCCCAGGTTAATAACGTTCTGCTCTTCGAGTTTGTTGCTAAGGCCAAAACTGAGCCTTCTAATTAAAGAGGCTGGACATTACCTAAAGGTCTATTAAAACTAGGTAAACAGGACCGGATACCACTTTGGGGTCCCTAGTGGTCCCCACCTACAGTTGGGAGGCGATTGTCAGGAAAATGAAGACAGATTTAGAGAAATAAAGATATTAAAAGAAATTATTTGCTCTGTATAGCTGGATGCAAAGCAAATAACTGTTCCACCCAACACATATTTATTTTTATTTTCATACTAGACATTCAGAAAAAATTTATTTTTATGTTTTCTTTTAAACGGAGTATGCCTGTTCAATATGTATGTATGTATGTCTTTGGCTCAAATACGATTACTTTTAATAATTTTTTTCACACAACAGGCAAATATGCTTTTTTTTTCCTTATGAAATTCTGAACTAGAATATCGTCTTGTCTTGTGGTTCTTCCCCTTTACACTGGGCCTCACTTCCTGTGAGAACAGATGATTAAGACCTGCTGTGAGATCATTCCAGTACCAACACACAGGAGGCAGCTCAGATATAGAACTAAAGCCAAATTCCTAATTTCCTGGCTTTTCTTATATCTAATCCTTACATCAATGTATGTGTGAGTATGTATACGCACATATGGCTTGTTAAACTTTTTACTATAATACCGTAAAATATACCAATAATATTTATAGTCAAATATCTTCTAAACCAAAATTTTAAGGAAAAGAAGAACTGACAAAATTTATAACATATATCATAAATTATCAGCATTAAACTTTAAGACATGAATAGCAGCATACTTATTGCAATTAAAGATTTAGATCATCGGTTAAATCACCATCTTTACCACAATGTACTACCCTCTGTACAAAACAGAGGTTTTGTTTTTATTTTTGTTTTTATAACATACAAAATACAACAATGGACATTTATGATGATCAAATAGAACTAAGGGAAGAAACATTGAGGGAGATACAGTAATTCCTACGAGGGATAATTCTGCTTACCACATTAAACAAAACTGCTTCATTCTGGCCCTGCCATTATACTGTCTAACTCCCAAGAAGCAAAGTAGCTGTGATTGTGTGGCAATTTTCATTGTTAGTATGTGCACATGTATACACAAATATGTATGCTGAAGACATACATATAAATACATGCAAAATATATCCCTGTCAGCATCCAAATAGTATGTGAAGTAACCACAATTTCTCTAAGAAAAGTTTTATTTCATTGCCCAGTACTTCATCCAAAAGCTGTAGATTTAAAGATTTTTTGGAGTTAGATAAAGTACAAAGCCCGTTTGGATGCTATTCATTGCAAAACAGAAATCATTCCAATTTATCCTGAACCCCTCATGAACCTCCGCCCTGGGGCCCTGCATTCCCCCCCTGTGGTAGTCTCTGGCCACCCCACTGGGAACTGCCTGGGCCGTGGCTCGCTGCAGACAGGGTGTAGAAAGAAGAGACACTGGGAAGGTCATGGCTGACTGAGCAGACTGCAGAGATCAGAGAGCTCATACCTCATTTGCTCACCAAGTCCTGCCAAGAGCAACACTATTTAACTGCAGGTACTCAAAATCCAACAGGCATGCTTAAAGGAATCTCAGGCTTACAAGAGGACCATTCACAACGTGCATTTGTCGAGGATAGCTACCACCTTTTGGCAATTATTCATAAATACATGTTTAAAGAGAAAGATTCAAGCTACTTTGCTCTTTGCATCAAATGTTCAATGCCTTTTCTACCGAGATTAAGATGATTCAAATTCACAAATCTTCATTTTCAGGGTTTCTCAGCTTTAGCACTATTGACATTTGGGGCTGACCTGTACATTGCAGAGTGTTTAGCAGCATTCCTGGCTGTTACCCAAGAGATGCTAGTAGCACCCCCTTCTCAGCAGTGGCAACCAAAAATGTCTCCAGACATTGCCAAATGTCCCCTGGGGAAACAAACTGCCCCCCTCCTTGAGAATCACTGCCTTAGTCAAACAAACGAATCCTGACAAAGACAAAATCCCACAAAATTAAAACAAATTTATATATAAACGCTAACCTTACCCACAGATACACTGTGTTATTTTAAGTCTCTCCATTCATTTGATACACTGACGAAACTATCAGAGAACTAATAAACATGAAATATTTAAATCATGATGAGACAGGGTGAGTCTTCATCTAAAGTCAAAGTGAATATATGAGTCTGGCCTCCTGAGGAGGGTCTAGGTGAAAGCACACATTTGGGAACCATTGATGTGTGGATGGTATTTCAAGTCCTGAAACCGGCTGAGACCACCAAGAGAGGGAAGTGAGCAAGAAAACAGAAATGGTCCAAGAACCGAATCCACTGACACTACAACATTTAGAGGTCAAACAGATGAGGAGGAAGCAGTGAGGCTGAAGGAAAACAAGAGCAGGGAAGAATCCGGAAAGTCTGGAAAGCGCGTGCCCAGGAGGTTGTTAATCACCACGACTGTAGGTCAGGGAGGAAGACAGGGGACAGATGGAAAAATGACCAATGGGTATGGCAGACTCAAGGTGACTGGCGACCCTGATCAGAGAGCCTCAGAGGAATGTAGTCAGAAATCTGATGGGTGAGAGGGTTAAAGACAGAATGGAGGAGAGACTGAGAAAATTTTATTTCAAGATGGGAGAAAAAGTAACATTTGAAGGGAGAGATCTAGTGATGAGGGAGAAATAGAAATGATCCAGGAGAGAGGTGAAAATTGCTGGTGTCACACCTTTGGGTTGGTGATTACAAACAGGGCCTAGTGGACGAATGTTGAGTTCTCCAGACAGCCCATCCATGGGCATAGGAGAGAGGGTAGTAAGAACAAAAATTCAGATTAAAAAATGTGCAGATGTTCCCTCTGAGGGTTTCTATTTCCCTCTCAAATCTTAAACAAACACTTCCTTCTGCTATATGATTTATCCTCCTGTCCACAATGTCCATCCTCACAGCAGCATTATACCAGTTCTCCAAGCATACAGAACTCCCAGTCTCTTGTTCATGCAGATTCCTTAGTCTTTATTTCCTTCTTTTTCATATAATGAGCCATCACTTTGACCATTTTCTTGCTAATACCCTTAATTCCTTTGCTCTCCTGGCTGTTCCACTTCACATACTCTGCAAAACCTCATATCAATATCAATGTCTTTCCTCCTATGTTGTGGCCTGAGTGCTGTGGGAGAACACACCTATTCTAATTATGCTCTCCAACTCAAGCTAAGCTCCTGCTGCCTGGCTGGTAATCATTTTATGTGATCTGCAAGTTTCCATCCAGCTTTTCTCCTACTCACCTCAGGGGATATAACCTTTATCTCACTCATGTCTCCTTTACCTCAGCTGACATGATTTTTTAGATGTCACTGCTTGATGAATGGGCTATCTGCCCAGCTACTTGGGAATCCCCTTTGACTCTTTCTCATTCACATCTGCCAGTCAACTGCCCAACTCCTACTGCTTCTACTTCTCAGACATTCCTACAGAACTTCCAAATTAAGCCTCTAGTAGACATGATAGTGATGGCTGCCTAATTTGTAGATGCCCCTGAAGGACATTTTTGTGTTCCTTCCTTCTTTGCCTGGTCCTAATGGCAGTGGACTGACTCTGCCTTTCTGACTGCACTGACTTATTCAAAAGCATGAACCGAACCCATGCTGACCCAAAGAACCACAGCTACAGTGACTGGTTGAGGGACAGGCACCCCATCATGGCAGGCCAATTAGACTCTTTCCCTTGGCCTTTTCTAAATAGAGTTGAGGGAGCATAGTGAGACTAAAGCTGGTAGTGACCCTAGTTGTGGTTTCATAGAAGAAAGTGGTTTAAAAAGACAAAACCAAGACAAAGAAAAATGGAGACAAGAGACAAAGAGAGAGCACCCTGAAGATATATGACTTCTAGTTCCAATTGTCACTAAGGTCAGGCCAGATACATATCTGTCATTCCCACAGTTGGGTAATATACACCCAACCTGCAATCTAACTGTAATTATTTCGCTCAAGCCTAGTGTGAGTTTTGACATTTCTAAACCTAGATTCCCCACAGATGCACAAGTCCAACTCAGTGAAAGGTTTCATTTAGCCCTCCTACCAGATGCTCTTCTTGCTTTGAGAGAAGTCTGTTTTAAAAACTTACAGTTCCTAAATGAAAATCTGACCACAACCCCCTCTTTCTTCAGTGGTAACAATATCTCTGTGTGATCTGTCATCTGTCACCTTCTAGCTTCTCCACCTGCCCCTTTCCTACCCCACAATTCTCTCCAGCAGCATCCAACTGTACAGGTTCCTCAGCAAGCCTAGGTCCCTTCTCTTTCTCTGCATATGCCTCCTCTGTGAGAAACATCTTTATCCACATTTTGCTCCCGAATTGTCATACTTCAAGTATCACCTTGATGAAAGGATTTCCTGAGTCCTCCCCTCACCAATAGGTGAGCTGTTCCTCCTCCATACTCTTCAATCACCCCTTGCATAGGTCCACCTGCTTTTATTACACTTCATTGCAATTTTTAGTTTACTTATCTCCACTGTGAGATTTTTATTTTTTCTTATTTTTTTAAATGTTTATTTTTTTTTAGAGAGAGGTGGGAGGAGGGGCAGAAAGAGAGGGAGACACTGAATCCGAAGCAGGCTCCAGGTTCTGAGCTTTAGCACAGAGCCTGTTGCAGGGCTTGAACCCACAAACCGCAAGATCATGACCCAAGCCAAAGTCAAAGGCTTAACCGACTGAGCCACCCAGGTGCCCCCACCATGAGCTTTTTAAACACAAGCATTATGTTCTTCATCTCTTTCACCAGAGTCTAGTATAGGCCTTATCACATGATAGGTATTCAATAAACATTTTCTGAACAGGAAAGAAGTGGGAGTATTCAACAGTTTAAGGAATAGGGTATCTTTTCATTGGTAAATACAGTACATCATGAACTTAGTTCTTCTATTTCTTTTGCCACAATTCTAGATTCTTGGGAATGATTAAATACTTAAATTAGTATGTTTGTTTTACAGGGACATGTATACCAGTAAGCATAAAGATAACATTACAGATAGCAGTCAATGATGAAGAAATTATCTGTCATACTAGGCAGCTTATCTCTCTTCTGACACATTGTAGTCATAATTTCTTCTCACCATCCATATTTTTCAGGACCTCTGTAGACTACTCTTACTTCAATCTACAGTAAGAGGTAGGGAGTGGGGAGAGGTAAGGGATTGATGCAGAACAATCAAACTTTGTTCTGAGAGAATATATGCAATGTATACAAGAATGAAAAAACATGGGAATAATATAGAGATATATATATTTTTGAAATCAACTCATTTTTACAAAATGACTTATTGACATTAAAATGCCTTATCTGACATCATTCTATATTATGTTTGCTGTATTTCAGAATTGACATACAGAGCTATTTCACAGGACAATGTTCGTACTTCTATTTGACATTGCTCACACTGACCCTCTTGGATTCAGTTTCTTCTTTGGCTTCCATCTTGATTCAAAATTGTAGTGAAATTTGAGAAGTAAAGCAGAGCCTATTCATACAAATTTCATGTTCAAAGTAACTTTAAAAAAACAGTATTGGCATATAGCCATTCCAGTGTAAAGACTGCAAAGTAAGAAAATCTTCAAAAGGGCTTTGATTCAAATTTTCATCTGATAGAAAATGGAAGATAAGACAAATACCTATAAAATGAAGCAATTGTGTCTCCTTACACGATAATCTTACTTGGTAGTCATGACTTTGTTTCTGTTATTCTCTTATATCACAGAAAAGTAAAGATATGCAGTACCCCAAAAACAAATGAGTACAAATGGGAAAGCAACTAATATTTCTTCTTCTGTAATAACTGTTGCTGATACGTGGTTTGGACTTCAGTTTATGAAATATTTTTCAAGAAGGGTCAGACTCCAAGGGCAAGAGTAATCAGAAATAAAGGATGAGTTGTAAGTATTGGTTACCAGTCAATAAATGCCACCTTAATTGTTGACATGGAATAAATATGTAATACTAAGGAATGAAAAACACAAGGAGGGGAAAGTATGACTTTCTTATTTGTTACATAGTCCCTCTCTGCTACTACTATCTATGCTTACTTGATATTCCTGATCTATTTGGGGTTCTCAGCTGAAGGCCCAGGGAGTCTGATGGTCACACAAATGACAGTTGCATATCTAAGGCACACCAGAGCAGAGACAGAAACTATTCCTGAATTATCATAGAGAATGAAGAATAAATTCCTTTTTCTGAAAATTTAGGTAATGATTAAAAAAAAAAAGCATTCAGTCAGTACGATGATTAATTTTGAGTCAACTTGACCAGGCCAAGGGGTACCCACATATCTGGCTAAACATTATTTCTGGGTATGTCTGTGAGGGTGTTCCCATAAGATTAGCATTTGATTGAATCTATAGCCTGAGCAAAGCACACTGCCCTCTTTAACGTTGGTGGGCCTCATTCCATCCCTCAGAGGCCTGAACAGAACAAAAAGGTGGATAAAAGGAGAACTCCTCCTCTCTGTAGGAGGGCTTGAGCTGAGGCATCTGTCTTCCCCTGCCTTCTCCTCCTTACACTGCAAGTGTGAGTCCCCATTCCAGGGCCTTTGGACTTAAGACTGGAACTATATCTGGATCTCCAACTTGTTGACATCAGATAATGGGACTTCTCAGCTTCCATAATCATGAGCCAATTCCTTACAGTACATCTCATATAGGTATATAGATATCTCGTATTTTTTCTGTTTCTTTGGAGAACCTAATAATCGGTGTTATAGAACACATTTTAAGACATGCTGACCCTAAACCATAATATGCAAGGAAATAAACTGTTACACAATTATTATTATTATTTTTTTGTCCAGGGAGTCTTGCCTTGAATTTTCGAGTCTGCACATACTGCTCTTGAGGCCCCTGTTTGATTTTCATGAAAGGAATGTCTGTGAGCTGCAAAACCCAATATTCTTCACATCAGTTTGTAAAAACAAAGATTGTTGCCATCAGTGAAAAAGCAAATTTAAAAATTATTTGACAGTGTATAAACAATATTAAGAATTCTAAACAGTGAGGGTATCTATCATTCATCAGTATAATTGATTCCCTAATAGTCTCTATAAACTAAAAACCATGCAACATAGTTTTTGAAAGTTAATACACTCAGTTTCAAGATAGCTTAGTCTCATATTGCCCCAGTTTCTATGTAAACTACAGGACAAAATTCAGGAAAAATAATTTGCTTCCACATCTTGCTTCATCATTTCGTATTTTCACTAATTAAATTTAGTGTTTAGCAAAACTAAATAAGGAAAACCAGGAAAGACAAGAAGAAATAAAAATGTCAAATTGGAATAAAACTCTTGAGGAAAAATTTGAGGGTCAAAAAAGGGGTTGATGTGATTAGAATAAAGCTCATTTGGGAAATGAAGCATGGCTTAAGAGACAGGCCATCTTAGAAGTCAGCATAACGTAATGGATAATTGTAGGGGTTCTGGAGTCAGGCTGCCTGGGTTCAAATCTTGGACACTTCACTTACTACGGGAAAGTAATTTAATCTCTCCAAACTTCTGTCTCCTCACCTATAAAATGGATATAACCATTATAAAATGGATATAACCATAGCTTTACTATGAAGTTAAAAGAAATGTGAAAAACACAGCACTGTGTGCATGGTAAGGGCTATGTGTTAACTGCTATGTTACCATCATCATCATTAATATCACTAATAGTTTCAAAAGTTAAAACATCTTAAAAATGCAAGCTATTAGCTCAGGAGCCCTCCATACTTCTCAAGAATGATTTGTGCTTAAAAATTCTGATCTTAGACACACTTAGAATCGAACCAAGGAAAAAAGGAATATGCAAAAAACATCAAGCTAGTGTCAAAGACCTTGAAGGAAGTGGCCACAGGGCGTGTTCATCCCATCAGCTGGAGGAAAGGAGTGTGTGGCAGGGCAGCCACTGTGGATGCTAATTAAGGCTTCAAAGTGAACATTAACCACCCCCAGGAGCCTTTCCTCCTGACAGAGGTGCCATATTCTAAAGCTAGCCCATGGGGAGCACCCAACTCCTGAAATCCCTACCCCCAAGTCTATTCTAGAATAGCAATTTCATTTTCATGACCACAAAATTTAATTGACATAGTGATATTCAGCTATGTTTACAAAGTTCGATTTCTCTGTTAAAGAGAGGTACACATGTCATTTTTTTCATATATGGTATGAATTTTCATTATAGTGCTGGGTGTGGAACAATAGATTACATTCATTTTTTAAAAATAATTTCATTCCCCTGCTCCCTATAAGGAATATTTCCCTTTGTTTGCAGGTTAAGAAAACATTCCTAAATGTCTACCACCTCAGATTAAATAGTTATCATAGGCTTCTGAGAGTGTACAGTCCTATGGCTGTCCACATGGGTATATATTAGTACTAAGGTTCTTAACAATACTCGTTTTGTCTGCCTCTAATAAAATTAATCAGTGCTCCTCTGAGAAACTCCTTCCTCTTCCTTAAAAAGAAATTTTGCTCCTTTTGTACAAATTCATTGTTAGGATTTTAAGAGGCACCTGGGCCAGGGTTGAGACATTTCCTGTGTACTTCAACCCAGACTTCTTTAACATCTTGTGGGCACTGGGGCTTCCCCTATTCCATTGACAAAATTATGCCGCATACCTACCTTTTTCATGGCCAGGAAGTGTTTCTTTGTGATCAGATTGTATTTTCACTTCCTTAATTGCATCCCATTATGGGCTACTTATTCTCATGTGCATCCTGCTTTAGCACCTTTTAAGAAATCTTAAACATGCTAGATATTTAAAAAGTTTTATTATAATGACCTGCCTATTCTGGCAGAAATTAGCCTTATTGAACATAAATTTTGCTCACTCCAGGAATTTTTACTTTACTCATCATTAGGGTCTGTCCAGACCAGGAATGTCTATATAACAATAACTGAAAAGCATTCATTAAACCAGGACTGTATGAAGATGGCAAAAGGATTCATTGAGAATGGTTGAGCCCAAACTCTAATAAGATCCAACAATTTATTAAGTTTGTTTTGGTAACTGCATGCCCCCCAGGATTCCATGAGTCTAGAACTATAAAGGAGGTTAAGAGTAGCATTAGGGTTCAACTTTTGCTGAGTCAGTACCCCTACCTGCAGAATCTCCAACAATTCTAGAAGTTGCTGGGATATTTAAAAAATTCTCAAAACCAGTTATCTAAAGTTCTCACCCTCCTGGCATTAAATTAATTTAGGGAGGAACCACAATCACCTGCACCCTCCATGAGAACTTGAGTTGCCACATGGGTTCCTGATCCTCTGAGAATTCAGAGCTGCACAGGTCCTGAGGGTCCACAGGGAAATGTTCTCCCTCAATGAACTGTGCTTTACATGGAAGTGACGGAGATGCCCCCTTCCTACCTCATGGTCTCAGTTAATAATCTGAGCCCCAAAGGAGTATTCCTGGCATCCCTAAGTCTCTAGTGTCACAAAATTCCTCATTACCAAAAAAAAAAAAAAAAAAAAAAAAAAAGCGATGCTGCCTTCTCATTGCATCATATCTCCTTTCTCATACCTAGTTAAGTGACTCAGCTTTAAGGGGTTGCCAATCCCACTCTTAATCTTAGTCCAGGCTAAATTTAGATGATACTTATTATAAATGTATTTATAAGTACTTAACAAACTATAAAAGATATTCAGTGATTCTGGTAAAAATGTCCAATGCCTCCTCATCCCCCAACACACACACACACACACACACACACACACACACACACACACACACACACACA
>NW_024412467.1:24229796-24301056 GCF_014898765.1 Herpailurus yagouaroundi | reverse complement strand
ACACACACACACACACACACACACACACACACACACACACACACACAAAATGATCTTGACCTAAGGAACTGCTCTGTTCTGGGCAGATTCTCTTTGTTGTGCCCCTTGCAGGCTGGTCTGTCCGGCTGGGTTTGTTCCCGCAAGTTTATCATTCTGTTTTAGTATTGGTTTATGCACTGGCCGAATGCTGTCTTTAAGCACTGAGTCATTATCAGCTGGTTTTTATGCAAGGCTTCAGTTCCTCCACTGAGCTTCCAGAATGCTTACTGTGGATCTAGAGTGCTATGTGGCTCTTCTCCGATCTTTCTCTTTCTTTGCAACTAGTATTTTCTTTTTTTTCCTTTTTTTCTTTTAAGGTTTTATTATATTATTGAGAGACAGAGAGAGACAGCGCATGAGAATGGGAGGGGCAGAGAGAGGGGGAGACACAGAATCCGAAGCAGGCTCCAGGCTCTGAGCTGTCAGCACAGAGCCCGATGCGGGGCTGGAACTCACAAACTGCAAGATCATGACCTGAGCCAAAGTCGGATGCTTAACTAACTGGGCCACTCAGGTATCCCTGCAACCAGTTTTTTCTTATAGCACAAGTTTTCTTCTGCAAAAGTGAGCATAGGAAAGTATGATTTTAAACCTTTATCTAGAAAAATCTTTTCTGCTCCGAGTTCAGTCTTCAAATGAACTCTGGGAATTAAACATTCCATAAACAACAGAAGTTCAGAACTTATTCTTACCAATACTTCATGTTCAATACTCTGTAAATTACTTTATCACATCTTGTCTACCTTAATTACCAGTTACCAAGCTCTGAAAGCTTAACTTCCATACTTGCTCAGGAAAGACAAGTTGTCTATCCCTTCATTAATTTCCTTTTTGTTATTCCTACATTTTAGATTGTGAGGTGGTACAAATTGACCCTCCTTCTCCAGATGCAACATTACTAGTAGTAGTGGTAATAATAATAATGTGCTAATAACTTTATTTACATTATTTCCTTAATTTTTTCACTTTTTATTTTTTTATTTTTGCAAGAGAAAGCATGAGCAGGGGACAGGCAGAGAAAGAGGGAAACAGAGGATCTGAAGCAGGCTCTGTGCTGACAGCAGTGAGCCTGGCATGGGGCACAAAGTCATGAACTGAGCTGTCAGCACAGAACCTGACATGGGGCTTAAACCCATGAACCATGAAATCATGACCTAAGCTGAAGTCAGACACTTAACCATCTGAGTCAACCAGATGCCCCATAAGTGAAGACTAATATTACCCCATTTTACAGATGAGAAAACTGAGGCTCAGAAAGACTGAGAAACTTGCCAAAAGTCGCTCATTTACTAAGTGATAGAACCTGGATTGAAGCAGTTGAATACTTCTGTATCCTTACCTGAGCCTGAACCAATTAAAAGGGAAAACAAAATTCATAATTAATAGTGAAAAAGAAAAGCTTTGATTCAAACTGAATTTGAGGGAAAATGCTATTCTGAAAAGAATTGTAATTTATCTTATAATTAATGAAATTTAAATTATAATTGTACTGATGTGTTTTTTCCAAGTATAGCCAAAAAGTAAAAAAAAAAAAAAAATTCTTGTTTATAATTTTTTTTGACAAAACAGCACTTTGTATTTCATGTAGCATTCTCACAAGGACATTAATAAAAATATCTGAATCATTTAAAAAAATACTAGAAGGTTTCATTAATTTTCCCAAGGGTCTTTCATACGTGTTTGATGTTTACCATACTCCTTCCATATCCATCATCTTTTTTTGATTTCCCTAATTTAAAGGTTCACTGGTTTAACTGCCTGAATCTCACTTGAAAATGGCCTTCCTGTGATTACGCGAGTCTCCAATACTACATTTTTTTTCTTTTTGCAATTCATGCAAATAAATTGACTACTCTAACTCATCTGTAAACATCATTAATATACTTTGTTTGTGGTTCAAAACCATCTCTAATTGGCAGGCCCTGCAGGATTTATATTTCTCACTGTCTTAGTCTTATGCCAATAGCCACTAGAACCCCACAAATTGGTTTGGCTCCAACACAGTCTTACCTCAGAAGGGGAGGAAAAAAGAAATACTCTAGGTTCAGTGCTGAAAATACAGTAAGAGGGAAATAAAGAAGGAAAAAGAAATACACACATGTTCAAAATCCACCAGGTACTATATTAATCTTTTTCACATATGCTCTATTTTATCTTTACACTGGACCCATAGGTAGGTAACATATATTGCCTCATTGACCCTCGCAGTGCACTTATTAGGCAGGCACATTAGCAATACAGAAGAGGAAACTGAGGTCTGAAAAAGTAGTGCAGCCAAGCTGACTCCATCCAGGCCTGGCTCTGAGTGGCTTAATGCACTCTTAACCACTGTGTACACTGCCTGCTTATACTGTGGGAGTTGCACTATGTGAGATCAGACAGTTGTTCATTTGGTTTCAAATGTAAATGTCACAGAAATGACAAAACATTAAAAAAATCAATTCAACAGTCTCAGAAGTCTCACCTCAGTAGGTGAGAAGGACTTGACTTTATTTAGTGGTAACAACCACCTCAATTAGAACAACTAGTGCTTCAAAAGTCTTTCATGTTTAAGCAATTACACCTCATCTCCCCACAGTGAATAATATCAGCAGACAGCTCTGTGATCTCCAAGTGCAGATGTCATCTGTGAAGTATCACAGTCTACAAATGTAATAGTAAGCCAGATGATGTCACTTTGTGCCCAACCAGAAAGGCCACCTAAAATCAGGTGGGTCCAAGGTGAGTTGCCAACAATCTAACCATTTACACACAGACAAAATGGCATTGTGTAAAACACATTAATGCTCTGCTGAACTCTAGCATGAGATTACTTCATCTGCTGATGTTGCAATGGGCGGCCAAATTTTCTTTCAATACATTGAGGCTATGATGCCTATCTAAAAGAACCACAAGGTAGCTTCAACAGACAGAAATACAAATAAAATACTGGGTTGTTAGATATTGGTTTGCTTGTTTCTTGATAGTTCTATATGATCTAAATTGCTACTCAGGCAAATAATAACTTTGTAATTTTTAAAAATACTGTTTTATTTACACAAACACACACACACACAAATGAATGCTTCTGCCTGTTGAAATAAATAAAAATAAGTTCTAGTTATAAAAATAAGTTATTTAATTGATATCCTGAATTCTATTATCCCTAAAGTACTAAAATTATCTATGAATTCAAATAATTTTAAAGGAAAATTCCCAAATAAAGTGAACATCTCACACTAATATTACTGTAATCCTATGCATTGAAAAATTATCTTGAATCCATTTTTGTTATTGTCTTATATCAAAGACAGAACATGGACTCTATTGCTTATTCCCAAAGGAAAGCTTTGTTCTTGTTGTAACTTACAACAAAAGATAAATATGCTCATTTATTTTGGAGGTGGAAGGAAGGTCGTCAAGGTCCTACCTTTGATGTGGTTCTGCAGACCAGTGGGTCACGAAAGTAAGAATTCAGCCCAAAATGATTAGGAGAGCCCTGCAATAACAATTCTGTTCTCTGGGTTTCCCTGACTGGCGTTTGACCTATAGAAGACCAGAACACTTAAGGCCTAAATGGTTTCACATGGAGCTACTTATTAAATCAGAAGTTTTATTTTCTTTATTTTTTTTCTCCTGTGTTTAGGTAAATGCTTGCTAAAGCTCCATGAAGGATTTACTGCAAAATAAAAGTGATAGGTAAAGAAAAAGAAGATCCCAGTCTTATAGATGATATTTGTTTAGATAGGATGATAACATTTCAAGGGTGAAATTCTAGAGCCAGCTACCTCACCCTTAGCACTGACATTTGGGGCTGGATAATTCTTTGCTGTTGAGGTATTCTTGTGCATTGTAAGATATTAAGGAGCATTCCTGCTGTTACCCTCACCTCCAGTTGTGACAACCAAAAACACCTCCAGATATTGTCACAAGTCCTCTGAGGGGCAAAGTCACACTCTTCCTACCCTCATTCCCTCCCAGTTGAGAACCAAAATCCTTGAGAATTAGTCTATCTTCCAGCAATGAATAAGAGCAATCATTAGAAAAAAATGAAGGGGAAAATTATCCAAAAATTTACTGTGACTTAATTAGTTGATTTTTACAGGAATTATAGCTTAAACATATGAAGATGAATTTATAACAATAAATATAGTTAGGAATTTTAAAAAGCAAAACACTTGGTAGCTAAAAAAACAAAACAAAATAAAACTCAAGTCTAAAACTCAAAACCACAAGTTCATGAACCTTAAAATGTCAGATTCTTTCAGTTGAATACTGTGTTTAGACTGATATATATGATTTCTTATGAAGCCCATATTTAGAGGAATGTGTTACACTCATCTAAAAATGGCTCAATATCTAAACAGTAGTAGTACACCATCCATTTGTGGTAGTCCTAAACTCTTAATTACAGGTATATTTAAAGTACTTTATATCTTCTTATTACCACATGATTTTTAACGTATTGTGTATTAGCTCTGTTTCTTCTCATTGCCAACTTTTTGGTGATATTCAAGATAAGTCATTGTCTTCATAGCATATTTACATTTTAATATTATAAAAGTAATGTTTTATTATGATTATTCTGCTAAATATCTGAAAGGTTATATTTCCATTAACCGAATCAATCAATGTCTTTTACAAAAAGATAAAAGCAATTGAGATAGATTTCCCACTTCTCTGCTTGCTTCGTTCCATAGTACAAGTACCAGCTCTGCTGCATGGGAGTTGATCTGCTCACTTCCAACTCACAGTTCATATACATGCTATTTCTGCAAATATGAACAATGCTTATGTCATTTCTCTCTTCAGGATTACCTCTAGCTTTAGTGTTGACACATGTTAGTTTTGTCACCTTGAACAACACAACCTCATGCTGCTCCAGTTTCTTCATTGATGAAATCAATGGGAGGGGGTGATCTTTAAACTCCTTCCCATCTCATAAATTCTGAGAGTATTTGGGGAGAATACATAAAAGTGGATATCAACTGTTCCCTAAAAGCTCTTTAAAATAAAGAATATTATTTGATGGGTTATTATACACTTTTAAATTAAAGAATTAGAAAAAATAGGTGTATGAATTTCCACATACAAATAAAGAGATGTGTAAGTTAAATAAGTTAGTTAAAATGTCTCTAAAAGTAACTTTAGATATTAAATCACAATGTCAAATGCAACAAAACACCTCATGGATGTAACATTTTTCACTATTATAATGCTTGACGATGATGATGATGATGATGATGATGTGGCCAAACTACTCTGATTCCTTCATCTGGGAAATGATAAAAAGTTCCTCTCGACTAAGAAACACAAAATAAAATAAGCACATAAATGCCCCAGCCTCTTCGTGGTATTTATTAGGCTTTCTTGGAATTCTAGAGAAAACAGGAGTCCAGAAACTAAAGAGCTCCTGGAGGGAGAAGGCAATGATGGAGTCTCTTTATAGGACTCCATGGTCACAGAGAAGGTAGCACAGTTATACACCATATGTGGGTGACAGCATTATTTAGGGGTCAAACATGGAAGGAGAAAGAAAAGGAGAAAACCTAAGAAAAAATATTAATTTATGTAGAACTGAGTAAATGTTCCAGTTTTAAACACTTAAAAAAAAAGAAGAAAAAGAATGGGAAGAAAATGGAAGAAATAATATTGTTGACATGGACCCTGGTTTCTTTCTTACTCAGGCTAAAGGTATCCAAGGGATGAAGGCAGTCACTGCATGTGATTCATTGCTAGCAAACTAATAGTGATGAGGTAGGTTCACATAGCCAAACTTTACTTCTTCAGTTTATTCTGGAAGTAGTAGTCACTATATTGTCCAGACTGATCTAATGATCTACACATTAAGATGAGTCAACGTAAGAAAAATATCCTCATAAAAAGACTGGAACTCTTGGGGCACCTGGGTGGCTCTGTTGGTTAAGTGTCTGCCTCTTGATTTTGGCACAGGTCATGATCTCACAGTTGTGAGATCGAGCCCCACTTTGTGCTCTGCACTGTCAGTGCAGACCCTGCTTGGGATTCATTCTCTCTGTCTCTCTCAAAATAAACATTAAAAAAAAAAAAAAGACTGGAACTGCTAAACTAACCTCCTTCTGTAACACCAGTGGCATCCAAGTGAGGGTCAAAAGTCAATGGGCCCACCATTGTGAACCAGCAGACACTTGAGCCCCACCTGCTGATACCAGACAGCAGAGAACTTTCATGGAACACACTCCTAGTGTGGGCTTTCTCCTTAAGGACATAGACTGTGGAAAGTCTCTCAGAAACCTACACCATTACTTAGCTGTAAGATATTAGACACTACTTCTACACTCATACTGAAAATGGAAAAGTCACAAACAATGAATGCTCAATATTATGTGCATTTCACTCTTAATCATGATGGCTACAGTTATTAAAGTCAGGAAATCAAGTCAAGTTTAATCATTTGACTTTTCTAATCTTTGGAAACTAGAAGGTAGGATATCTCTCTTTGTTCACTCTTGATCATGTAAAATACGTTTTTTTCAATATATTATTTCATATATATTGTTATTTATAATTTTTAAAGGTCAGCAAATTTGTTATTTGTGAAATGACAAAGTAGTCTGCTAATATAAGGATAAAATATAATTAGTAAAATGTTTTAATTATCCAGGTGATGAATAGTAAGAATTCCTGTTACTTTATTTCTAAATTAATAAACAATGAGAACTAGAAATATTACCATTAGCTTTACAAACAGCCTTGTTTTAATGTTCTGGTTTATAGAATAATCTTAAACTTAAGAGATTATAAAATCTCTTATACTGATAAACAATATATTGAAAAAGAAATTCTAATGTCTTTATTCATGAAATACTTTAATTTAAAAATTTCTCAATATTTTCCATAGTTTAATTTATATAGTTAATAGCTTTATGACATCAGTCTTATTAACTGATATAACTTTCAAAAACACTTAGCAACAAATGCTGAAAGATTTTTTTGTACATGACACCTTCCTCAAAGAAATTTAATAGTGCTAGACAATAAACCCAGCCTTTATTTCCTAAATAGAAAATATATAAATCTGTATTTCCAGAAGAAAAGTGTCACTATAGCCACGTTCACATTTGTGGCAAACTGAACACCGTATTTATGTACATATATAGAGATATGTAAAGGGAACAGAGAACTTCAAATTTGGAGAAACAACATGAAAGGAAAAAGGTTTTCAGATAGATGTCTTGTTTTTTGCAATTTATTCATAAAGCAACTACCCCTTTAATTAAAAAAAGAATAGTACATTTTTTATTTTAAAAAGTTGAGTGCTTATGAATAAAAGCACCTAATGAATATCTGTGGATATTGTCATATAAAACATGGTAGTTATTCCCACAGCATACAATACATACCATACAGTTTCATGCCTTTATGGAATTTTAACTACTGTTCATTACTAATTTGTACTAAATATTACTAAAGTGCCTCTATTTTATAAAATAAGCATACCTAAAGCATGAGCATATCAACTATCTTGCCTTAATTGAAAGAGTGACTACATGGCTGACTGAGGGAAACAGGGGCCAAGTCTCTGATTACTGGCTTCATTCTCTACATCAATGATTTCCAACTGTTAATTCGATGCCAAACACAGGTGATCCCAACTATCTTTAGAGGCATTGTGATCTTTCCACAACAAAGCAAAATAAGTACACTTAAAAAGAAAACTACAAAGTATTTGGAATAGAGAAAAGACATATAACCCCGTCAAAAATATAATGGAAAAAGTGTCAAACTCAGGAGGGAGGGCTGCTGTAATGAGCTATGCTACAGATCTTCAGTCAGTTACTAGTTTATTTGGTTCCACACCTTAGTGCTTCAATAAAGCATAACAGAACCCTAACTGACCCAAACACTTCAGAATTTTGTTAATGGATGAGTTAATTATTTATTCTCTTTGACTTCAATATTTATAAGAAATCTTTTGTGTAAGATTATCTTGCTACCTTGGGAGAAATATTAAACCCAACTGAAAGTTTCTTGATGTTGAGAAACAAATTATTCTATAGGTGGGGCCAGCAAATGTTTTCTTACAGGGCTAGACAGCAAATATTTTAGGCTTTGCAGGCCACCAGACTACTGTGAAAGCAGCCACAGATTAATATACAAACAAGTGGACATGGCTATGCTCCAATAAAACTTTTTTTTTAATATATAAAAATGGGCTGGTGGGTTGGATTTGACCCATGAACCATTATTTGCCAAATTCTGGTCTAGAATATCTTTATATTGAAAAATTCTTCATTCATACTTTTTAAAGTTAGAAATTCCCATAGAATACTATTCCTGTAGTCAAAAGGTGCCTTGGTCATTATTTTTCATTAGAGAAAAAGCACATACCCCAAAAAGGCTGCATCAGTCTGGGCTCTACTAGCTGGGCATTTGGGATATATACCTTAGGACTAGACTGAAGTTTACCACTGCATTAAAAAAAGAGTATTGTGTACCTGGGTGGCTCAGTCAGTTTAGTGTCCAACTGAGGCTCAGGTCATGGTCTCATGGTTCCTGGCTTCAGGCCCCATATCAGTCTTTGAACTGACAGCACTGAGCTTGCTTTGGATTCTGTCTCCTTTTCTCTCTGCCCCTCCCCACCTGGCACACTCTTTCTCAACAAAATAAGTAAACATTAAAAAAAAAAAAAGTATTTTATTTGATCACTGTGATAACAGGGCAAAAGAGGACTGAGGTATAAATGCTAAACCTACTTAAGAAAACAAACTTAAAGTACTATAGCAATTATAGGCATACAGACTAAGATTATTAATTAGAAATGAATTTTATCTATTTATTAAAGTATGTCAGGGTTAATCTTTACTTCAGAATAGTTAGCCTTTGGTTACCCTTATGCATGAAATAAGTAAAAGAATATTTATTTAAAACTTTTACATAAATTCCTATTGTTCTCTAGTTCAGACTGCCTAGCTCTCAACTCAGTAAAGTTTTACTAAAACATGAGATATTCATTCATTTATTCATTCATGCATTTAAAAATATGTATTGAATTTTTATTAGCACAGAGGTATTGTTTTATAAGCTGAAGATTCAAAAATAAAACACAGGAAGAAGACTTCCTTAATGGTAGATTCCAAAGAATCTCCTTGGAAAAGTTTAATAAATAAATAAAAATAATAATTGTGAGAAAATGATAATAGTATTGTAGGACTAAGTTAATATGAAAATTAATTTTCAAGTTCAAAAAATGCTTTAAGTATTAACTATTAGAAATCTTAACAAATAAGTATTATATCATTTTTACATATACCCCTATAATTCTTCATTATTTGATATTAAATGAAATAAAAAATGAAATATTGATTTTCAGGTATATAATAAAACAGAATGTGTATATTACAAGATCAAGTTTTTAACAAATATTTAACAAAAGCCCTAAATGTAGAATATTACATATAGAATAACCCTTCCTGTGTGTTTAAGGATAAAGACACTTGAAATGTTTCTGAAGGAGCTTTAGTGGGCCTGAGGACAGAGCTGGGAGTCAGTGAGAGGGAATGAAAGGGAAGAAAGAAGTTATTAATTTTAAAGTAAAATTTTTTAGGGCACCTGGGTAGCTCAGTCAGTTGGGCAGCAGATTTGATTTCAGCTCAGGTCATGAGTTTGAGCCCCACGTTTGGCTCGACTATGCTCACAGTGTGGAGCCTGCTTCAGATCCTCTGTCTCCCTCTCTTTGCCCCTTCCCCACTCACTCACACATACTTTCTCTCTCTCAAAAATAAATAAATGTTTAAAAAAGTAAATAAAATAAAAAAATTTTAAAGTGTTTAACACTGACAAAGACAAAAATTAGTTCTCATTATAAGATATGCAAATAGAGGATTTTTTTTGAGGGAAAGTTATATTTTAATGTATCTTTTCATTCTGCAACTAAGAATGCTTTTCCCTATCCTAACCTATCCAAAACAATTGACTTTTACTTATTTATTTTGTTTTTCAGGTGGAAAAGTTGAGAGGTGGAAAGCACAAAAACCCAAACAATGGGTATCAACATACTTAGGATGAAAGAGGGAGGGACTATCATTTACTAAACAGATGCCTTGAGCATCCCGCACACCAAATGCTGTGAGCAAGGATAGCTACGATCTTCCTTTTCCTTTTCCCTCTACTAAGAATATCTACAACCACAAAATTAATTAAAGAAACTTTTCTGGCTGCTTTTTGTTTTCTTTTGGAGCGACAGACATGACAGATTGGGTTCTTATGCTCTAATGGCCCATCATGGGAATTTTTAACTTATGCAATTATAAAATAAAAATGTACTGATGCTAAAGATACCTTTATAAATCTATCACTTTACTCTTTCCTCATGACTTATAGGTTAATTATGTAGCTATACAGTCGCATAAAATTTCACTGAAAAAGTTATAAGCATTACTAGTTGGTGGACATGAATGAAACAAATTAGGACTGGACTTCTCAATGATTCTCAAGCTAAAAGGCTAAAGGATAGTGAAATTTCATAAAACTTCTTAGAATTGTATTGTACAGGTAATTATCATTTTGTGAAGAGTATACAAGTTTTATAAAGATTTCTCATGCTTCAGCAAATCAGAAATAATGATAAGAGTACACATTTTCTTATTTAAAACCTTACATTTGCAACGGAAAAGCCAGCATGTTGCTAACAGTTCAAACAGAAACTTATGAGAAGCAAACAAGGCAATAGAAACAAATATGGTTTTCTGAAAAAAAGTGATAATGATTCTAAATACAAGAACTGATTTCAAATTTATTTTAACATATACTCTTGGGGCGCCTGGGTGGCGCAGTCGGTTAAGCGTCCGACTTCAGCCAGGTCACGATCTCGCGGTCCGTGAGTTCGAGCCCCGCGTCGGGCTCTGGGCTGATGGCTCGGAGCCTGGAGCCTGTTTCCGATTCTGTGTCTCCCTCTCTCTCTGCCCCTCCCCCGTTCATGCTCTGTCTCTCTCTGTCCCAAAAATAAATAAAAAACGTTGAAAAAAAAAATTTAAAAAAAAACATATACTCTAGAAGCATGGTAATTTCTGGATGTCTATTTCAATGGAATGTAAAGAAAGAATATTGACATCTAACTGACTCAATGTAAAAAAATATATGGATTCTACAAGTTGAGTCTACACAAGTAAGAGTGACTTCCAGAAACAACCATTAGTTTACTACTTATTCCTTTCCATTCATTTTGAAACTTCCTAATATTTAGGTTAAAAATGTGCTTGTGGGGTGCCTGGGTGGCTCAGTCGGTTGAGCGGCCAGCTTCAGCTCAGGTCATGATCTCACGGCTCATGAGTTTGAGCCCTATGTCAGGCTCTGTCCTGACAGCTCGGAGCCTGGATCCTGCTTCAGATCTGTGTCTCCCTCTCTCTCTGCCCCTAACCCACTCGCATTCTGTCTCTGTCTCTCTCAAACGTAAATAAACATTAAAAAAAGAAAAAAAAGAAAAAAGAAAGAAAATGTGCTTGAGAAGACCTACCAATGAAAATGGTAAAATTAGAACAGTGTTCAGTTTTCATGTTGAATAAAAAACCTAGCAAACTTACTAAATAATTAAGTCTGGATTTGTATTTTTTCATTTACCACTTCTGACATTCAAAATATAGTTGATCCTTGAACAATGCAGACAGGTAAGGAATGGTAACCCTCCATGCAGTAGAAAATATGCATATAATTTTTGACTCCCCCTAAACTTAACTACCAATAGCCTACTGTTGACCAGAAGCCTTACCAATAACATAAACATTTGATTGACACATATTTTGTATGTTATACGTATTATATACTGTATTCTTTTTTTTTTAATTTTTTTTTCAACGTTTATTTATTTTTGGAACAGAGAGAGACAGAGCATGAACGGGGGAGGGGCAGAGAGAGAGGGAGACACAGAATCAGAAACAGGCTCCAGTCTCCGAGCCATCAGCCCAGAGCCTGACGCGGGGCTCGAACTCACGGACCGCAAGATCGTGACCTGGCTGAAGTCGGACGCTTAACCGACTGCGCCACCCAGGCGCCCCTATATACTGTATTCTTACAATAAACTTAGCTAGATAGAAGAAAATATTATTAATAAAGTCATAAGAGAAAACACATTGTCAGTACTGTACTGTAAAAAATCTGTATAAGCAGACCTGCACAGTTCAAAACCTTGTTGTGCAAGGGTCAACTGTAGTTAAAAGCAGATGTGAAGTTTTCCCCAGTCTGCACAGTACATATACAGAATATAACATACAACTTTTTTAGTTGTTGTAAAAGTCTGAAATTCTCTTGTCCATTAACATATTTACTGACCTCTTCTAGGACTCTCGTGATTGAAGAGAATGCCATTCACCGCAAAGAGATTATATGCCTCACGGAAGTTCACCACAATCCAATAGGCATAGAGTTTTGCTGCCCCTGTTGAACAATTTTTTAAAAGGAAATAAAAGACAGTAATTATTATAAATGATGGTGTCTCCTTAAAAAAGACAGTGATTTTCACTCATCTTAAATAAGTAACAACTTGCAAAAACTATAATTTATATTACATTAAGATAGAAAAAAAATTGAATGAAAGCCAAAGACAAAATAAAGTTTCCTTTGCCAGTTAATCATGTGCACAAGAAAATATTTAAGAATTTTTTACTTTTGTAATAGCCACAGTTCTGTCTTCCACAATCTAACTGATTCAACTATAGTATGCAATATATCAAGTTGACCTAAGATCTTATTCCCATTTTCTTAGTTTTAAGGAATTAGAAAGTAAAAAAAAAAAAAAAAGGAATCTTAATATTCTAGATGCTTAGAAGTTTTATCACTAAAGTCTTCCATGAATACTCTTTTTTTAAAAATATATAAGATATAATAGACCTGTTTTTTTTGTTCATTTGTTTTTAAATATCTGAACCCAGGGAAACTTCCGTTGGGAAAATAAAAAACATGAAATGAAATCTATCACTTCAGCAAATCTTACAACAGTTTAGTAAAAAAAAAGTCATGTGGGCCTAATTTTCCTTTCAAAGTGATCTGTATGGAAGACTGAATGAACATGGATTGGTGAAGTGAAGTGGTAATTTCACCCTGGAGGCAATGGTAGCAAATACTTGTAGTTAGCAGTGTATAAAGGTATGCTTCTCAATGTCTGCTCACTTAGTCCAATCTGAGTGTTAATCTCACACTCAAATGACTTCAGATGAGAGAAAGGAACAGAATTAAAGCAGAAGCACACGCACGCCCATGCCAAAAGAACATGGCACATGTACAAGTTTATACCCATGCGTTCTCACCATACGGTGACCGAGGATAAAAAGGAGTTGTCTCCTTCTGGGGTATTTCTTGCACTTTCCCATAAAGTTCACTAGTTGAGGCTTGGTAGAACTTCACAGAGTTGATAAGGCCACAGGTCTTAACTGCATCCAGAAGCCGCAAAGTGCCAACTCCATCAACATCTGCAGTATATTCAGCCAAGTCAAAAGAAATCTGGAAATAGCAGGTGAAGACAGTGTTACATTAATGTTTAGCAGCAACATAGATGCTGACGGTGGTAAAACAAACACATTTTACAATTTCACTTACTTAGAAATGTTATGCTTATAAAAAAAATCATACAATTTCACTCAAATATGGAATTTAAGAAAAAGACAGATGAACATAGGGGAAGGGAAGCAAAAATAAGATAAAAACAGACAGGAAGACAAACCATAATAGACTCTTAATACAGAGAAGAACCTGAGGGTTCCTGGTGGGGTGTTCGGTGGAAGAAGGGCATTTGTTGGGATGAGCACTGGGTGTCATATGTAAGAGATGAATTACTAAATTCTATTCCTGAAATCATTATTACACTATATGTTAACTAACTTGGATTTAAAATTTAAAAAAAAGAAAAAGAGGGGTGCCTGGGTGGCTCACTCAGTTGAGTGTCCAACTTTAGTATAGGTCATGATCTCATAGTTCGTGAGTTCGAGCCCCAGGTCGGGCTCTGTGCTGACAGCTCAGAGCCTGGAGCGTGCTTTGAATTCTGTGCCTCCCTCTCTCTCTGCCCCTACCCTGTTTGTGCTCAATCTCTCTCTCTCTCTCAAAAATAAATACACATTAAAAAATTAAAAAAAGAAGAAATAAATAAAAATAAATAAAAATCATGGAAAAATATTTTCTAATAGCAGAATAAGAGTATGAATGTGATCTATTCTAACATCAAATGACTGAAAAATATCTTAAGAAATATCTATTAATTATCCATGGTAAAGTGAAGAACACTTTAAACACACATATTACTTCCTAATTCTAGGCTGAATTCCCTATGGCAGTGGTTCTCAAAGTGCAAACCCTTGCTCCTCAGAATCACTTGTGGTATTTCTAAAATTCCAGAATGAACCAATCTCTTGGGGGTAGAATCCTAGGAAATCCACATTTATAATGAGTCAATCCCAGTTGACTTTTATGCAGAGAAGTTTGAGAATATGTGTTTTGGACACAGTTGATTTTTTAAAAGATTGTTTTATTTTTTTAATTTTTAACTAAGATACAAGATTTTTAGCATATCACATGCATACATAATCTTTTAATTTTGAGGCACATTAAATACAGTAAGTACTAATGTATATAATTGAATGATTTCCAAAAAGAGGTTTCAAGGAATAATTTAATATTTTGCGCTTCCTTAGGATGGTTCTTAAAAATAAATGTGACTGATATATTATTTTTCTTAAATTATTTCTAAGCACAATAAATATAAATTAACCTAATATTAAAATGTCCCCAAATAGTAATGATGAAAATCTTTGTCACTGGTTTATTTGCAGGCCAATAACAGCTGGGCACAATACAAAGATGCTTCCCTGCTGCCTGGTGAATGACCTCAATCTTCACCTGGAAAAACCCCTCTCTGAGGTGAGTGAGGTTACCGGCCCTCATTGCTGCCAGTCCTGAGCGTCACCTGGGCACAAGCTGCAGTCTTGTGCAGTCTGTCTTTAGGGAACTTGGGCGATTGGTGACCACAGACCTGACTCTAAACACATGTCATCTAGGCCTGTCAGTAAAATTCACATGGCAGACGTGAGGTAAAACAGGATAAGAGTAGGGGTGCCTGGGTGGCTCAGTTGGTTAAACACCCAACTACAGTTCAGGTCATAATCTCACACAGTTTGTGACTTCGAGCCCCACATCCAGCCTTGTGCTGACAGCTCAGAGACTGGAGCCTCCTTCAGATTCTGTGTCTCCCTCTCTCTCTGGCCCTCCCCTGCTTGTGCTCTTTCTCTCTCAAGAATAAATAAACCCTTAAAAAATTTTATTTTTATTTCTTTATTAATTTTTTTTACATGTTTGTTTATTTTCGAGGGTCAGAGAGACAGAGTACAAGCAGGGGCAGGGCAGAGAGGAGAGGGAGACACAGAATCTGAAGCAGGCTCCAGGCTCTGAGCTGTCAGCACAGAGCCCGACATGGGGCTCGAACTCACGAACCGTGAGATCATGACCTGAGCTGGAATCAGAAGCTTAACCGATTAAGCCACCCAGGCACCGCCCCCCAATTTTTTTTAAATAGGATAAAAGTATGTTTCCTCCTAAGCTTTCATAGGCAAGAAAGCACAATTTGGGGTTACACTTTTCAAGTAACAGTTTCTTACAATAAAATTTACATACCATAAAATTGACCCTGTTAAAGTTTACGACTCAGTGGTTTTTAGTGTTCACAGCATTATGCACTCATCACCACCATCTAATTCCAGAATGTGTTCGTCATCCCCTAAAGAAACACTATACTCATTAGCAATCTCTTGCCCATCTTCCCTTCCCACCCCCACAGCCACTAATCTACTTCCTGCATCTATGCAGTGACCTATTCTGGATGTTTCATACATATGGAATCATAACATGTGGCCTTTTATAACTGGCTTCTTTCACATATCATATTTCCATTTCTCTTGGACATGTACCTAGAAGTAGTGTCATTTGCATACAACATTTAACATTTTGAGGAACTGCCACATTATTTTCTAAAGTGGCTGCACCATTTCACATTCTTACCAGCACTAAATAAGGGTTCCAATTGTTCTACTGTCTACTCAACACTTATTATAGTCTGTCTTATTGATTGTAGACATCCTAGAGAGTGTGAAGTTGTATATCACTGTGGATTTTTTTATTATTAAGGTATAATAGACATAAAATATTATCTTAGTTCCAGGTGTACAATAATAATTTGGTATATGCATATATCATGAAATGGCCACAAGTCTAGTTAACATCCAACACCACACACAGTTACAAAATTTTTGATGATGACTTTTAAGATCTAGTCTCTTAGCAACTTGCAAATTATACAATACAGCATTATTAACTATAGTCATCATACTATACAACACCATGACTTATTTACTTTACAATTGCAAGTCTGTACATTTTGACCACCTTCACCCATTTCACCCACTGTCCACCACCCCACTCCCTTGTCTCTGGCAATGACCAAATTATTCTCTGTATCTATGACTGTATTTGTTTTCTCTTTTACTTTTTTTTAGATTCCACATACACATGAGATCATAAAGTAGTATCATGAGTAGTTATCTCTCTGTCTGGCCTTTTTCACTTATCATAATGCCTTCAAGTTTCTTGCATGTTGTCACAAAGAGCAGGATGTCCTTCTTTCCTTCTTAATATAATATTCCATTGTATATATTCGCCACATCTGCTTTATCCATTCAGCCACCGATGGACACTTAGGTTGCTTCCATATCTTTGCTACTGTTAATAATGCTGCAATGAACATGAGGATATAACTACCTTTTCCAATTAGTGTTTTCATTTCCTTAGGAATTGCTGGATCATATGGTAGTTCTATTTTTAATTTTTTAAGGAAACTCCATGCTGTTTTCCACAGTGGCTACACCAATACATTCCTGTATTCCCACTAATAGTGCACAAGGGTCCCCTTTTCTCCACATCCTCACCAACACTTGCTTTCTCTTAACTTTTTGATAATAGCTATTCTAACAGGTATAATATGATATTATGATATCTCATTATGGTTTTGATTTGCATTTCCCTGATGATTAATGATATTGAGCACCTTGTCATGTATGTGTTGGCCATCTGTCTTTTTTTAGAAAAATGTCTATTCAGATCTGCACATTTTTAAATCAGATTTTTTTTTTTTTTTTTTTTTTTTTTTTTTTTTTTGCTATTGAGTTGTTTGAAGTCTTTATTTTGGATATTAGACCCTTATCAGATATATGATTTGCAAATATTTTCTCCCATTCAGTAGGTTGCCTTTCCAGTCTATTGATGGTTTCTATTGCTGTGCAGAAGCTTTTCAGTTTAATGTACTCCAACTTATTTTATTTTTGCTTTAGTTGCCTTTGCTTTTGGTGTGAAATCCAAAAAATAATCACCAGTACCAATGTCAAGGACCTTACCACCTGTGTTGTTGTTGTTGTTGTTGTTGTTGTTGTTGTTCTAGTTATATACTTTCTGGTCTTACATTCAAGTCTTTAATTTATTTAATTTTGGTGTTTGGTGTCAGATAGTGGTCCAGTTTAATTCTTTTGTATATGGCTGCCTAGTTTTCCCAATGCTATTTATTAGGAAGACTGTCTTTCCCCGTTATACATTCTTGGTTCTTTCATCATAAATTAGTTACCATCTATGTATAGGTTTATTTCAGGGGTCTTGGTTCTGTTCAAATGATCTATGCATCTGTTTTTATGCCAATACCATATTGTTTTGGTTACAATAGCTTTATTGTATTGTATCAGGAAGTATGGTACCTCTTGAAATCAGGAAGCATCATGGTGCCTCTAGCTTTGTTCTCAAGATTTTGCTTTGGTTATTAGGATTCTTTCGTGGTTCCACACAAATGTCTCACTGTGGTTTTGATTTGCACTTACCTAATGACTAATGATGTTAAGCATCCTTTCATGTGCCTATTGGTCATTTGTACATCTTATATGCAGAGATGTCTATTCAGATCTTTTGCCCATTTTTAAGTTTGGTTATTTATCTTTTTTATTATTGAGTTATAAAAGTTCTTTATATATTCTGGATAAAAATCTCTTACCAGATACATGGATTGTAATTGTCTTTTTACTTTTTTCCCCAGCTTTATTGATAGGTAACTGACATGTAACATTGTGTAAATTTAAGGTATACAAACACTTTCACTTTCTTAATGGTATCCTATGAAACATAAAAGTCCAATTTATCTAATTTTTCTTTTGTGTTTGTGCTTTGGTGTCATATCTTAAAATGCTTTGCTTAACTCAAGAGCATAAAGACTTACTTCTAGTTTTATTCCAAGAGTTTTATAGTTTTATTTCTCATGTTTAGATCTTCAATCAGTTTTGGCTAATTTTTATGTATGTGGTGAGCCAGAAGTCCAAAGTAGTTGTTTGCACATCGATGTCAAGAAGTCCCAGCACTGTTTGCTGAAAAGGCTATTCTTTTTCCACTGAATGGTCTTGGAATTGGGTCATTTTGTTCTCAAAAAAAAAAAAAAAAAAAAAAAAAAAAAGCTGTGGCTCCAATTTGCGGGTATAGTTCATTGACTGGATCTCAGAAGATGGGGATGTCAGGGCTCTTGAGCAGACCACTCAACCACTCTTCCTGGCTGTAGTTTTCTTATAGTATAGTGCCACCACTATACATTTATAGGACATTTTACAATTCAAAAATGCTTTTGTTGGAGCTTTATAACAATTCTAGGAGAAACAGAAACCAGTTCTGAGGTTCACAGAGAATGACTTGATAAAAGTCACACTAAAAGTCAGGAACAGCAAATCTGGGTCTCCATTCCTGGAATGGTGCTCAGTGCTCAGCCTTTCTGAGACTCACTCTGTGAGGACACAATGAAAGCCTCAGACTCTGGCAAGACACAGAAATGCACATATGTGCAACTGTGTATGCATGTACATGTGTGCAGGTATACATGCAGAGTGCTGCCATGTTGTCTACAGTTTGTAACGATTCATGAAATGCAGATGAAAAAACCATGAACCAGATGATCTTTAAGATCCTTTCTACATATCAGCCAAGCCAATACTTAAATCTTTTTTTTATGTATAAATTAATATCTAATCACATTTGGAATCTGTCTTGATGGGATCAGTCAAGTATGAAGGGCAAGACAATGTTGGATATTTTTTTCTCTTTGGCTATTTTTTTTCATTTATATACATATTATATAAACAGCTATATTAAAAGAAAAGCTGACATATGAATACTCAATATTGAGCAGACATCGTTCTAAACATCTTGCATATACATGTTTAATCCTAAAACAGGTAAACACTAAAACTGAGGCACAGAAGGCTGAAGGCAAGTGTTGAAGCCACATACTATACTTACAGGAAAGTTATATATATTATATAATTGTATTTTATATTCACAGTGAAGCAGAAGTCCTTGTGTATATATATGCTCCTATTTCTGAAACACAGGATAAGGAGATTCTGCACAACAAAAAGCTTTTCTTGTGCTAGAATATCCAATTAATCATGTCCAAAAGAATTAAAAGCAGTTAGGCTTAAGAAAGTAAATATGGCAGGGGAGTGGGAGTTATAGGGCAGGATGGTTCCGTACAGATTTTTTTAGTAAGTCCATCAAGAATTCAGCATATGTTTAATGTTCAAAATGCTGAAGAATATGATTGGCTAATAAAATCTAACTGTCCACAAGGTTTTATAATGTAGAACAACAAATTAACTGGCTTTCTTTAAAAAAAAAAAAAAATCAGACTACTCCTCTGTAGCTTGATAAACCTCTCATGGTTACAAGTACGATTCTGAAATACACCGGAACATCAGGGGTCTGGAAAGTTACAGGCCAAATCTGTTCCTATGCCTGTTTTTGTAATAAAGTTTTATAGAAACATAGCCACATCCATTCATTTATGTGTTTTCTATGATTGCTTTCACACTGTAACAGCAGAGTTGAGTAGCTGAGACACAGAATATATATTCTACAAAAACGAAAATATTTACTAACTGGCTCTTTACAGAAAGAGCTTTCTGCACCCTGAACTAAATCATAGTTATATTTTGGGGCCAAGACTGAATAATTAAAAAAAAGTTTATCATTACTTCTTCCATATTTCCTCAATATTACAGGATGAATATGGAGTATGCTTCCAATCACGAACAGAGCTGCATTTTCAGAGGCATGGAGACTCTGTTAACAGTAGGAACTTATTTTATCTAATAAGGAGAACAAAAAAATAAGACTGATAAAAAACCAAAGCCTACAAAATTAGTCCCTACCTTCCCCTTCTAAAATTTTTTTCTTCACTTGGCTCTTGGAGCCCTACCTTCTTCTAATTCTCTTCTACTTCACTGACACAACTTCCTGGGCTCTTGTGCTGTCCCACCATCTCCACTCTGGCCCTGTGGCTCCTTCCCACCCACTGTGAGGTGTCTCACTCGGTCTGGGTTTCACATTAGCATCACTGTGCCTAGGACCCCAAGGGTCCATCTCCAGGCCTGCCTGGACCTGAGCTGTGGGCCCCCCCCCCCCCCATTTCTTCCCATCTGTTTGACAGGCTTCATATCATCTCATGTTGAACTGGCTCAAAACAGAATTCTGGATGTTGTCGCCAAAGTTCTTCCCTTGGCCTCTCCTCTGCAAATGATACCCATTTACCTACTGCTTGAGACAAAACCTAGGTTTCATGGATGCCCTTCTTGTCCTTCAGAATTCACAGAAATAACACCTTCCCCACTACCATCTGCAGCATCCTTATGAAAGCTGCATCACCTTCCACCAGGACTATAGCAGCACCTGAGCAGCTACTAGTTCAACCACAGTCCTCCTCCCACCCGGCCCCCAAGTGCTTCTCCATCTCATTGCCTACTCTGCTTTCTCTCACTAACGACCCTACCTCTCTGGACATTCTGCTGTCCCCAGACTAGTGCCAACTCCTGCCTACAACCTTTACACTTGTGTCCCTTCTATGTGTGTGTGTTCTTCCTTCTTTACTATCTCTCTTTTTTCTTCCCTTATCTCTGTTCAGATGTCACCCCTTAGAAAGGGCTTCTTTGCCTTCCTCTGTATCTAAAACACCCAATGCTTTGTCATCTCTATATTTACCCAGGACTCCACGCTGCTTCATTTCTTCTTCATTTTAATATATTATCTGTTACTTGTTTATTTTCTATCACCTTCATCAAAATGTAAGCTCCTTGACGGCGAGGATTTTATCTTTTCTATTGTATCCCTCAGACTGAAACGTTGCTTGGCATGGTATTTGTTGAATGAAGACAGCGTGTAAACAAATGAGGAATTTATATGTCAAATATACAAATAACAAAATAAAAATACAAAAAAAACCCAAAAACTAGTAGAAAAGAAAACAGGCTACCAGAATGATTGAAAGCGTTGGTAATTTCACAGTACTGAAATAGGTAAAATTTCCAAGAGCAAGATGGACAAAATTCTATATAAATTTCAAAGGTTTAGTATAACAATTATTAAACAAAGGTTTAATGATTAAATACTACACTATATAAAGAGGTAGATTTCAGAGTAAAGGAGAACCATCTTAGACTATAATCAATGAAGTGGGTGTAGGAGAAATGGGTTATTGAAATGTCCAAAGATCTTGTAGTGGGATATCCTCATCTGTAACACACTATTAGGACAGTCTCAGAGAAGAGTAGTAAAGCCTTATAGAACCAGAGAAGTATTTAAAATTAAAAGAAAATAGTTAATTCAAGTACAAATATAAAGAAAATTGCTCTTCTCAACATTCAAAGACATAAACAGATATCCTCAGTTATCCTCATTTGTATATCAGTGGTAAATCATGGCCTCACTTAAAACAAAAAGAAAATTAGAAATGGTCACCTAAAAGTCTATGTGGGATCCAGACATGAACTGAAGGTTTACAGTGCAATTCTACTTAGACTGCAGATTGGAATGTAAATTCTAGAACTGTTTTAATTATATCAGACTATTATACTGCAGGTCTGGGTTCACTGTGCTAGATTTCACATTAAATAAAGCAAATAATAATGATAATTCTACCATCTTTAAAGCCTTATTCCTCTTCAAGGTTATCATAAATTCATGTCCATTCTATAACCACACGAAAAATGAGCAGAGCTGGAAGTGGGCATTCTAACCAAGTAGGATGAGAAAATTGTGTTGATGATGACATTTAAAATGTTATTTATATTAACTTATTATAAGAGAACATGAACTATGTCCAATTAGTAGATTGGTTTCCAAAATGGCGGTGACTGCAGTGCTGCCATTTTTACCTATTAAAAATGATCACCAAAATTGAATACATGAGGTCAGAAATGTTTTTCACCTGAAACACAAAGGAAACTTTATAGAGGAATTTAAAGATACACAAAGTTATTTGTAGTAGGTGTAGCGTCAGACCACTTGGCTATCCGTATACCCTTATAATGTATGTTGTTTGCAGCCTCCAAGTCCAACATGACTTGGCCTCTCCAACCTCACTCCCTATCTGCCTCCATGCCAGCCCCACTAGTCCCTCAATGCTTCCAGTAAGCCCTACCTCAGGGCCTGGGTGTTCATTCTTCCCTCCACTCAGAACATTTTGCCCCTGGATATTTGCTTGGCTGGCTCCCTTCACTTCTTTCCCTCACAAAGCCTTCCCTGACCTTGCCATTTAGAGCAAACAGTTCTTTCCAACCCATCCTCTCACTGCAGACATCTCTCCAGAGTACCCAACACATTTGACTCTAAGTGTCTTCATTTGTTTAGCCAGCCTGTAAGCTTTCTGAGGACAGCAGGTTATTGGTGTTTTTCCCCCAGGCTTCCTACCACTTAGAAGAGTTCCTGTCACACAGAAGGTGCTCCAGAAACATTATTTGAATGAATACAGTGGCACTAAATCTGAAGTTTAGGCATGTAATTTCTCAATGACCTTATTTTACAATTAATAATGGAGTGAACTTTACATATGAAGTATATGAAAATTTAAAAATCTCAATGAATGAGCCAAAGTTTCCTGAATAAAAATGTTGCCTCAGAGAAAAGACTGGTGTGGCAAAAGAACTATATATTGAAAAAGATAACCAGAGACCAGAACACTTCCTCTAACACTTGCTTTTAGAGACATAGGAGGCTCAAAATACCAGTAGGCTGGAAATGCCTAAGACCACACAAGCAGCTGCACTGTTTTACTACTCCTCAAGACTTTGAATCTACAAGTGAGAGTTATTAGCCAATGAGAACAACAATAAAACATTACTTTCCATCATGAATCAGCCTTTCTCAGCAGAAATCCAGCAAAGCTGGCATTTATTTAGCAGCTGGGACTAGAAGTAAATCTGTTTTAACAGAGTGAAACAAGTATGGATTCTGAAGAATTGTATGTCAGTGGGCAGGAAGGGATTCCTTGAGGGGATCTAGAGAGGGTGTACTCCTGTATTAGAAGCACCCTCCCCAAGCAGCAGGGCAACATATCCTGATTATAGGAAATACAAAGGTGTAAAGAAACAGACCCCTGTATTCCTCACTTATCTTATGGGTACAGATCAGAAAAAAATGTGGTGGCTCCTGGGTGACTCAGTCAGTTGAGCATCTGACTATTGATTTTGGCTCAGGTCATGATCCCAGGGCTGTGGGACCGAGCCCTGTGTCAGGATTTGTGCTGGGCATGGAGCCTGGTTGAGAAGATTCTCTCTCTCTTTCTCTCTCTCTCTCTCTCTCTCTCTCACCCTCTTCCCCTCTCCCCCACTTGTACTCTAAGAAAAAGAAAAAAAAAGAAGAAAAAGAAAAAGTAAGAGGTGTGAAGAGGTTACAAAATGAATGCAATAGGAATTAAGACAGGCATGGCTGAAATGTTTGTAACAAGGTAGGGATATAGACTTAAAGGAGCAGAGATGACAAGGACAAATCAAAAAGGGCTCAGCGAAGAGATGGCCTACATAAGCAAATGTAGATGGAGGGGTATGAAGCCATCTAATGGATGGGCCAGCATGAGCAAAAGGAGGGAAAATGCACTGGCCATGTTTGGGAAACGAGAAGCCTCCAGTTTAGATGGAGAAAGGACAAGAAACAGAAGGAACTAATTTTGTAAACACCAGTAGAAGTCATTCTGGGAAAGGTCTTATATGCCAGCCTGTAGTTTGTTTAGCAGGTACCGAGGAGGAACAATGGTTCTAGAACTGAGGAGCAGCATCATTTCAACAAGGGCTTCTCGCTGTGCACTACAGTCCAAGATACATCTTTTTTGCCCCCAGCCCAGCCAAGGCCCAGATCAGAAACATTTATTACTCACATTTATAAACCTGATTTTATATGATTTTTCCTTATTCACTGCATTTGTATGTTTGTTCAAAACCTTTTATAATTACAAATTGGAACACCAAGTAATCATAAGGGCATTACTTCATTGAAGTGATACACTCCTGCCAGACTGAACAAATGTGATATCTTTATTTACCTTTATATGTCCAATATAAATTAATATGTAGTTTCCAATAAGTTTTTGAAATCCTCAAAGTAGACTAAGGACTCTCAGAGGGAATCAGAACTTTCATTATACAGAACAAGGTAACAATCCCCAGATGCACCATGCTCCAAAAAAACTCTGATAGAGTCAAGGCAGCACCATACTGCTTTGGTCTCTGTCTACTCCCCACAGTGTGGGGACCAGGCTTTTCCATGTGTCATTCCTATTGCTTACTAGCCAAGTTAGATTTGTTGAATGAATGAATGAATGAATGAATGAATAACATAAACTTTTTTTCACACCATATTTTTACCATCAAGACAAATTGAAATTTTTTCTAATCAGAGTAGAAAAGATATATGGTATTCTACTCATAGAGTTTTCTAACGTTTTTGCCTTCTTGAAGAGCACAGTTCCTGCTGTGGAAGGTCAACCACACTGCAATACCTTATTAAATCTTATCACTCTTCCCATTTACTAACACCAAAAGGAAGCTCAGCTGTCCCAGGACAGCTTCAGTTTGAATTCTTTCAGTTTGAAAATCTTCATTTCTGACATGAGTTTTTGTCCCCCACTTCAGCAATAACACCTTGGTCACAATTCTTTGCCACATTCTGTATCTCCAAGAATCTCTGGCCCCATTCTTTAAAACCTTTCTTGATTTCTCATTTAAGAGAGACCACAAGTTGAAAAAAAGAAAACAATTAAACTATGTCTCTAGGTTTTGTAGAAAATCTTAATTTAAAAATACTTTGTGACTCCAATTATCACAAATCAGCTATAGCAGACATCTTTTTGTTTTCCAGTTTACAGAGTTGTATCAGCTGGTGATAAACACAGAAAAACCTGTAATGATTTTTGTATGAAAAAACAATACCAGAAGTAACTATCCAATTTTTCAAGAGCAAAAGTTACAAAGATTCTCTACAAATAAGCAGAAATACAAGCTACTACATGAAAGTAATTACATTGGAATACTAAACCAAGGTCCACAAGGTCCACGGATAGAATTCAAGGAGGCATGTAGATCTGGATAAGAAAAATATACACTTTCATTTCTAGCAAATTCTATCTAAAATTGACAATTTCTTTCAATTTTGAATATAAGCAAAAATCCTTGGTAATAATAGCACCACATGTGACTTTTTCACCAATGGATATTCAAGACATTTTTATACCACAGCATAGTTGCTACAAAGGTCTTAAAGTATCACTTGTGCCCATCACTGCTTTGAAGTCACAGTGGTGACTTCAGGTCTCGCCATATAATGTATCACATCACATTATTACATCACAAGCCTGGCTTTTAATAGTTATAATACTAGCATATGAATATAATTCGTTTCCTTTGTAACCCTAACTGTTTTGCTTTATGCTTTTCAAAAACATTACCCTGAGAATATGTATAGGCTTCACCAGACTACTTGAAGGAGTCATGGCATAGGAAAGAATGTCTGCTGTATATTGAGTGGTAGTGACAGAGTATTAATACTTTAGAATGTGGTTAAAGAAGAAAAACTCCTCTAAAAGAGATCCTACCTTAGGCCACAAAACAAACTTAACAAATTTAAGAAGATTAAAATCATATCAAACACCTTTCTGACCACAAAGGAATGAAACTACAAATTACATGAAGAAAACTGGAAAATTCACAAATATGTGGCAAATCAACAACATGCTACTGAATAACCAATGGGTAAAAGGAGAAATCAAAAGAAAAAAACAAACAGAATACCCTGAGAGAAACAAAATGGAAATGTAACATAACAAAATGTATGGGATGCAGAAAAAGCAGTTCTAAAAGGCTTATAAGTTCATAGTGATAAATGCCTTTCTGAAGAAACATGAAAAGTTTCAAATAAGCAACCTAACTTCAGACCTCAAGGAACTAGAAAAAGAACAAAAACAAAGCTAGTAGAAGAAAGGAAATAACAAAGATTAGAGCAGAAATAAATGAAATAGAGACTAAAAAGACAAGAAGATGATATTAAAGATCAATGAAACTGAGGGCTGCTTCTTCGTTAAAGATAAATTGACAAACGTTTAACTTGACTCACCAAGAAAAAAAAGAGAGGGTGCTCAAATAAAATGAGAAATGAAAGAGATGTTATAATTGAAACCGACAGAAAAGAAAAAGAATCATAAGAGACTACTATGACCAAGTTTGCCCCAACAAACTAGACAACTTAGAAGAAATGAATAAATTCCTAGAAACATACAACCCATCAAGACTCCCATCAAGACTAAATCATGATGAGGGGCGCCTGGGTGGCGCAGTCGGTTAAGCGTCCGACTTCAGCCAGGTCACGATCTCGCGGTCCGGGAGTTCGAGCCCCGCGTCAGGCTCTGGGCTGATGGCTCAGAGCCTGAAGCCTGCTTCCGATTCTGTGTCTCCCTCTCTCTCTGCCCCTCCCCCGTTCATGCTCTGTCTCTCTGTCCCAAAAATAAATAAACGTTGAAAAAAAATTTTTTTTTAAAAAAGACTAAATCATGATGAAACAGAAAATCTGAGTAGACCAATTATAAAAAGGAGATTAAATCGGTAATCAAAGACTCTTAAAAAAACAAAAGTCCAATACCAGATGGCTTCACTGGTTATTTCGGCCATTCAAAGAATACCAATACCTCTCAAACACTTCCAAAAAACAGAAGCAGGGAAACCTTTTTCAAATACATTTTACAAATTCAGCACTATCTTGATGCCAAAACCAGACAATGATGCCACCAAAATAAATAAATAAAATAAAGGATAATATCCCTGGTGAACACTGATGTAAATAAATCAATAATTATTGGCAAACTGAATTAGCAAACCGAATTTTAATGATCATTAAAAATATCATACACCAAGAGCAAGTGGGATTTGTTCCAAAGATGCCAGAATGGTTCAACACCTGTATATCAGTCAATGTGACACATCAAACTAACAATATGCAGGATAAAAATGTATGACCATCTCAAAAGATGAGGAAAAAGCAATTGACCAAATTCAATACCCATTTATGATAAAAACTGAACAAAGCAGGTAAAGAGGAAACATACTTCAACAAAATAAAGGCCATATATGACAAGCCCACAGCTAAAATCATACTCAATGGTGACAGGCTGAAATTGTTTCCTCTAATATCAGGAATAACACAAGGATGCCCATTCTCCCCACTTTTATACAGCATAGTATTGGAAGTCCTACCCTGAGCATTTAGGCAAGGAAAAGAAATAAAAATTATCCACATTGGGAAGGAAAAAGTAAAACTATCATTATTTGCAGATGACATATTATATATAGAAAACCCTAAAGACTCCATCAAAAAGCTGTTAGAACGAGTAAACAAATTCAGTGACAATGGAGGATACAAAATCAATACACAAAAATCCATTGTTTATTTATACTAATGACAAACTATCAGAAAGAGTAATTTAAAAAAACAATGCCATTTACAATTGCATCAAAAAGAAGAAAAGAACTAAAATTAATTTCAACCAAGGAGGTGAAAGACCTATATATTGAAAACTACAAGGCATTGATGAAAGAAACTGAAGACACAAATGTAGAGATTACCATGGTCATGGATTAAAAGAACTAATATTGTTAAAATGTTCATACTACACAAAACAATATACAGATCTAATATAATCCCTATGAAAATTACACTGTCATTTTTCACATAAATAAAACAAACAATCCTAAAATCTGCATGGGACCACAAAAGACCCTTAATTGTCAAAGCAATATTGAGAAAGAACAAAACTGGAGGCATTGTGCTTCCTGATTTCAAGCTATATTACAAAGCTATAGTAATCAGAACAGTATGGTGTTGGCATAAGAACACACACAGTTCACTGAAACAGAATAGAGACCCCTGAAGTAAATCAATACACATATGGTAGACTGACATGTGATAAAGAATTCAAGAATATACAATGGGGAAAGGACAGTCTCCCCAATAAATGGTATTGGGAAAAATGGACAGCCATATGCAAAAGCATTAAAATGGACCACTATCTTACACCAAACACAAAAGTTAACTCAAAATGGATTAAAGATTTGAACATAAGACCTGAAACCATAAACTCCTAGAAGAAAACACAGGTTGTTAGGGTCCTTGACATTGGTGTTGGTGATTATTTTTTGGACTTCACACCAAAAGCAAAAGCAACAAATGCAAAAATAAAACAAGAGATTGTTGGGATGAGCACTGGGTGTTGTATGGAAGCCAATTTGACAATAAATTATATTTAAAAAATAAAAATAAATAAAACAAGTGGGACTACATTAAACTGAAAAGCTTCTGCACAGCAAAGGAAACCATCAACAAAACAGAAAGGCAACCTACTGAATGGGAGAAAATATTTGAAAATTATATATCTGATATGGGGCTGATACCCAAAATACATAAAGAATTCATACAACTCAATAGGAAAAAAAAAATCTGATTTAAAAATGTGCAGAATATCTGAATAGACATTTTCCAAAGAAGACATACAGATAGCCAACAGGTACACGAAAAGGTCCTCAAAATTATTAATCATCAGGGAAATGCAAATCAAAGCCATAATGAGGTATCACCTCACACTGGATAGAATAGCGATTATCAAAACGTCAAGAGAGAAAAGAGGACCCTTGTGCACTGTTGGTGGAAATACAGAATGCATTGCTGCAGCCACTAATGGAAAACAGCATGGAGGTTTCTCAAAAAAAATTAAACATAGAATGGGGCACCCGGGTGGCTCAGTCCATTGGGTGCCCAACTTCAGCTCAAGTTATAATCTCATGGTTCGTGGGTTCAAGCCTGCACTGGGCTCTCTGCTGACAGCTCATAGCCTGGAGCCTGCTTTGGATTCTGTGTCTCCCTTTGTCTCGATGTCCCTCCCCTGCTTGCACTCTATCTCTCTCTCTCTCAAAAAAAAGTAAATAAAAATAAAAATAAGCATTAAAAAGTAATTTAAAAAATTAAAAATAGAACTACCGTACGATCCAGCAATTCCACCTGGGTATTTATCCGAAGAAAATAAAAACACGAATTCAAAAATATATATGCACCCCCATGTCACTGAAGCATTACTTACAATAGCCAAGAATGGAAACAACCTAAGTACACATCAATGACTGAACAGAAATTATGGTACACACACACACTGGATTATTCAGCCATAAAAAATAATGCAATCTTGCTGTTTATGAAAACACAGATGGACCTCAATGGCATTATGCTAAGTGGAACAAGTCAGACAGAGAAAGAATAATCCAGTATGATCACTTATATGTGGAATCTAAAACAACAACAACAGCAACAACAATAAAAACCAAGCTCACAGATAACAGAAAACAGATTGGTGGCTATAAGAGGACAGGGCAGGGGGGTGGGAGGCTAGGAAGGTTACATGGGGTTTGAGGGGTGGGAGAAATGGATGAAACTGTTTGGGATCTTTTATTGTGTTATTGTTAACTAAATTGAGTTTAAAAAGCAGAGAGAAAAAGCCCATAAAACTCTCTCAGAACCCATACCCAGCCCATTAACAAGTTCTAATCAGCCATTCTGGATTCTGGATATATATAAGGTAAAGCATTACTATTACATCCTTTTATTCTATGGTCTGAAATATTGAATACATTCTTGACCTCAATGACTAAGAACCAAAACTATGTAAATACATTAGAGTTGTACATGCAAATCAAAATGAGTATCAAATTAGCATTGATACCTATATTTTTATAACTTTAATATTCTGTATTATTTTGATCATACATAAACAAAATGATCTAACATTCCCCAAGCCCTCTGTTGGCAAATGGTGATGGCACAAGAGTGAATTGAGGTATTATTTAAATCAAAGGTACTTAACCAAGAGCCTTAAAATATTAGACCAAGGAATTAACTATATTTATTGAAGTTAATCCAGAGACGACTAGTGTATTTAATGTTTGCTGTCAGTTGCTACTCAGATTACAGTAACTTGGAGTGTTCTCTACACAGACAAAATAATGAAGTTACTTCAGTTGTGGTATAAGGGGACTGAAACACAGCAAACATCTCATAGTCTTCATTATTATTATAAAGTATTACTACTTTCATTTTGTGTCTACTATAATTACATTTGGAATTTATCTACTACCAACATTAAAGTAGGAACAAAGTACTTACCCTTGGATCTAAATAGCTAATCTTTTTTTTTTTTTTTTTTTTTTTTTTTTTTTAATTTATAGATCATCTTAAAGAAATGAGAGCTTGCTGAAAGGGTTGAATGAGTCTGGGAAACCAGAACATGGACTTAGTTGGCAATAATGGAGGTTTCAATATCTACACAGGAAGAGTTCGTTAAGAATTACCACTAAAGCTTCTAGGACAAATAACTAGTTGAGGCTTGAACCCCACTGGCAACTAGCATATGCAAGTATTTGGAAGTCACAGGAGAGACCAAAGCAACATGTTATTTGGGTAATCAACTGTTTTCAGTCCTCCCTTGCCTCTGTTTCTCTTGTCTAGTCTCTATCCCACAAATAGCATATACTGTATCAGTTTTGGAAGGAATTAAAGAGAAAAAATACCTAAACCATGGGAGAAATGAACAAAGCCACGTTTAAATAAGTTAACTCCTCAAAAGAGACTTGGAGGTTTTGTTGAAAATACTTTATTGAAATCCTTGTAACAAAGAACTAGGAACTTGAAACAAACAGGAACTGTGTGGCAAACCAGCAATAAAAACAAACCGGGAAGCATGGGAAAAGATGGATCTGTGAAAACTGGAATAAAATTAAAATAATGCTCAAGAAAGAAAGAGGAGAGGTTGAAAGACAATCAAAAGAGGTACAACCAGATACAGAGAGGGCTGCTGGGAGATGCAAGTCCGGAAGGAATGCAGGGGCTCCAGGAAGAGACGGCTGAGAAAATTTGCTCTCCATGGCTATGGCAGACACTGGGTGTGTTCTGCTGTTTGAAGCAGGTAGGAAGGAACAGTGCTAAATACTGAGCTGTTCTAGATCTAAGAGACAAACTAAAATACAGACAAATCACTGAGACTGATTGGCATTCAAGAAGCCCTGAGTGATCTTATAAAACTATATGAACCATGATGAAAATGCCAGTAGATTCCTAATATGACTTTACTCTATAAAAAGGTAACTTTACGGTCACACTGGAGGGAAACTCAAATCACCAAGCTGTGGGATCTTGTTTTCATAGTGAAAAATCTAGCAAAATGTATGTAATGTGCAGAATCCATAAATAGTTAAAGATATGTCATGGCAGAAAATAAAAGTGTCTTTGTGAGAGTAGATACTGCCTTATAACTTTTCCAAAATTCTTTAAGGTATAAATAAGCACAGAGGCAAGGAAGAGTATGGGAAGAACCTGTGGATACAATTCACCTAGATTGTCAAAAGCCTTGACAAATACCATAACAAAGTGCATTTAACAAAGAAATCACAATAACTGCCTCTGGGAGAATATCCCAGAGTCTTTTAGGCACTAATAGGGGACTTGCCGCTCCATGCCCAGTACCTCCCACCTACAATCATGAGCTTCTAGACAGAACAGTAAAAGAATAAAAACTTACAGGCAGGAAGAACAAAATACAAAAAGTAGATCCTTGATGGTGACTAGCTTATGGACTGTCCTTATTTAATGTTTTGAAACAATCTGCAAAATGGAGGGACACTATAAAAACCTCCAAAACTTCTGTTGTTTTCCAGAAAAGTGGAAAGTCACACTAGAAACAGTAAACTGCAAGATCCCATGGGACTGCCTAAAGGGAGTTGAATTGGACCACATGAAGATAATGCATTTAATACAGGAAGGGAAAAAAAGAATGATTGGACCCACATGCTCAGAGTTCTGAATATTCCTGAAGACATGAGGAGTTGGCTTGACACTAAATGGCTAATCAACTGTGGAGTCTCACACTCTGTTGACAGAGCCAACAGAGCAGAAAGCAGTGTCCTTTGTAGAATACCATGCTTCCTGCACCCCTGGGAGGCCTGGAGTCCTGGTGATTGTATTTTAAGAGAGTCATCTGGAGCTCAAAGAATATCCAGAGTACTAGGAAAATGTTTAAGGAAACAGAGCAGCTATGGAATGAAGAGAGGGTTAAAAAAAAAAAAAAAAAAAAAGTTAGACTTCTTTGGTTTGTGAACCCTAAGCCAGGAAGTGGGTGCAATGACTAAGGCTTTGTAAAATAATAAAGGATATGAATAGAAAGACCATAAACCAGCTCATTAGAAGTTCAGAAGGCTTGAATGAGGCACACCCTTCACTTAAGTCTGATTAAGCACTAAATTAACAAAATAGAAGTCTGTCTTTAACTGAGTGATATCTGAAGAACAATTTGCTTAATCTGCTCCATTGGGAGGAACTCATACTATTGAAAGCATATTATGCATTAAAAAAAAAGCCCATGAATTTTAGAGGCAAAGTTAATAACAGTGACTTTCCATCTTATTTTCCTCTATGTGCCTAGCTTAGTGCCTGGCACGTGATAGGCCTTCAGTGAGTTTCTTCAGGAAATGAATAAATAAGAGCAGAGTATTTCCATATCACCAAATATGGCAGAGATTTTCTGTGGAGAAATGACAGTAATTTCAAAATTGCTCCTTCCTCTACAGATGCTTTTTTCTATATTCATGTGTTAGTTCTAATGAAGAATCATTTCCACAGCAACAAAATGATGTAAAAACCTGATGTAAACATGAGATCAAGGCAATTCAGTAAGATATATTAAAGTATTCTCTGGGAGGAAAAGATTATCAATAATAGTATTACCATTATTAATATTCTTAGTGTTTGTTTAGTGGTATTAAACATTATTTTTGAAGTAGTATCTCTCTGTAACAAAAAAGCACAGAAGAAGGTATTAGCCTCATACTTTTAAAATGAGAAAAACATAAAGCCATGTTTTCAGGGTTTTTTCCACATTCAAATTGCTGGGCCATATAAAATTTAGATTTTGCAGGAAAACAAAGGTCACACTGAAAAGGATACATGTCTTATTTTCTTTTGAATACTAGCATGATGATACTTGTTGCAGTGTGACCTGATGTCTACTTCCTTAAGATCTGTAAACCGATGCAAGAAAAGCAGGGACACTGAGGACAAGATAGAATGAAGGAAAGGAATGGAAGAGAATGATGTACCTACAACATTTTAGACAGAGAAAATGAGAACAAAAGGAAATTGACCACAAAGTAAGAGGAGAAAAAAATCATTATCCAAGTTGCAACTTAGCAAAAACACCATCACCACCACCAACACCACCACCACCACCACCACCAAAACCCCCAAAGAATTAGAACTTGTAAGTTCCCAGAGGCAGAAAAAAATACCAATTTGCGATGACAGTAATTCCCTTGTGTATGTATGATTGGTAAAAGAGAAACCAGAAGAAAATGACACAAGAAGTTATTGGTGACAATTAATTAAAATGCTGGGACTCTAGGGGCGCTTGGGTGGCTCAGTCGGTTAAGCGTCCAACTTCGGCTCAGGTCATGATCTTGCAGTTTGTGAATTCGAGCCCATGTCGGGCTCTGTGTTGACAGCTCGGAGCCTGGAGCCTGCTTCAGATTTTGTGTCTCCTTCTGTCTCTGCCCCTCCCCCACTTGTACTTTGTCTCTATCAAAAAATAAATAAATGTAAAAAAAGTATTTTTTAAATGTTGGGGCTCTAGTCCTTATTTTGTCAAAACTCAAGTCAACCTCTTTAAGTCTGTTTCTTTCTCAAAAATAAAGTCCATTCTAAGCCTTTCTCTTTCATGTAATTCAGGATACCAACATGTATCCAGCAAACATCAACTTGACTGATATGAAGATCAGAAGAAGCCAGGAAAATCAAATGTTCAATCTTCTATTCCAAATAGCCAGGAGGTACTACAATCAGGAGACAAGGCTGGTCCTGAAGGTGAAAGCCATTCAGGCATCACTGGATGTACTGTCTGATACACTGCAGTTGCTCCTGGTCACCCTAATATCCTCTATCCCACTTAACACCCTGGGTCTCCCATGACCCTCTACCATGTAGGTAACATTCTCCAAACAGGTGTCCCAACCTTGTACATGGCCTTTTGAAAATCCATACTGCATGCTACTGAAATTATCTTTCTAAAACATAAAATCTTATCAGGTCATACTCTCCTAAAAGTGTAATGACTCCACATAGCTTGCAGATGAAGTTCAACTGCCCCATCTTAAATAACTCAAGTCAACATGGCAAAATATGTCGCCATATTTTAAAGCCATAATCCCCTACCTGTGCCACTATAAGCACAGCAATAATGAAATTTAAGAGAAAATCATTAAAAATACATAGCTTTGTAGTCCTGACTCCAAACAGAAGTTATTAGAACACAAAGCAAGCAATAACTAAGGCCAAAGCTGTAAACCAGTTGGAAGTAAAGGCCAGAATTAAGCACAGGTAGAATTTCAGCTCTTGTGAGTAATGGGCAAAGAAGGCTAAAAGCACTAATGAGGAGGGACTCGTTTCTTTTCTTGAAGAACTTTCTTTTTTTAATTCCAGTATAATTAATGTACAGTATTATATTCATTTCAGGTGTACAATGTAGTGATTCAACAATTCTGTACATTACTCAGTGCCTATCACGGTAAGTTTACTCATATTCCCTTCACCTATTTTCATTCTTCCCCCACCCTGAGAAGGGAGTTTTAAGCCTGGTGTGCTGCTTAAAATGAAGGTCTGGGACAGAATTTCTGGCCTATGAAAGAAAAAGGAAAAAAACCCTGCTTCTGAAACTAATAGTATTTTTGTTCCAATATAAAGCTAAGTCTCTAAAAAGAGAGGCACATGGCAGCACATAAAACTTTACGTGGGGATCTGCTGAAAGATGCTAGACAGGTCTGCAAGTGAATGGATCTACTGGATTTCCAGTATCAAAGCAGGACGGAAACTCTAAGCCACCAATACAGGAATGGTTCTAGAGGCTGGGGTGGTGACAACCACAAAATTGTTAATGAACAATAAGGGATAAGAATAGAGAGAGGAGGCTCCTGTTTAAATATGGGTCTGCAAACCAAAACTTTAAAGACGAATATTTCTGTTAAAAGAAGAACCAGTAATATCTATAATTTAAGGAAGAATTTACTCTATAGGAAATGAAAACAGTATTACAATCTGAAAATGACTTTTAAATATATCTCTTTAATATTCCTTTAACACTGACTTTAAATTATACCTTAAAGAGACGATGAAAAAAATAACATCAGCTAAAAACAAGAAATAATTCCTTAAAACAGGCAAAACAAAACAAGAATGATTTGGAAAAGGCTCAGAATTCTGGAAATAAAACATATACCAGCAAAACTCAAATTATGAAGATTAAAGAAAGGAACAAGTGTTTAGGAAATACAACTAGACATACCACAGCAAGAATAGATTCCAAAAGAATGGGTACATTTTTGAAGACTTACCTTTCTTCAAACTTCAATATCGAGCATACTGTCAAGAATGTAGCCAGAAAACATACGAATTTCATGAAAAGAGAGAGAGAGGTAAGGAAGTATGATCAGTAATGAAACAGGAAAAGGTGAATCACTAAAACTGGGATCTTCAAGAAATGAAAGGCAACAGAGGTTTACCAGTTTTGCAAACTACCTTGGAGGAAGATGGGCAAGTCAGATTTTGCACAAGCCACAGGTAGTATCTGGGAAATGTGCTTTTCTATATTTTAAGTAGAACCAATCTGTTCCTCTGACTTCATGATGCACAAAACTTAGCTGGTATAGTGGCATATTTATGACGATTTGGAAAGTGAACAACCTAGAACTAGTGAGTACCAATCATTTCAAGTTTCAGCATTTCTTTTATTCAAAAGAACATCACTTACCTTTAAGATTATAATAGGACAAGGTTTTAAGTCACAGGTAATCTGTAAATGACATTCTTTGTATTTTTTAAAATGTCCCAGAAAAGGACTTTTACTTTTGGGAGTTCTCCAAAGTAAAATGAGATGTTGTTACTTGTTTTACCTGAAATTATTATAGTCGCCTTCAAGATTAACTCTTCAGAGAGGTACAAACACAGTTTGTACAGGTGTATCTGCATCAGTGCCAGACACGGCACTGCTATGACCTTCTCAACTTACCATCATCAATGACTCAGAATTTTCATTTGTGAAAAGTTTCAACTATTTCTGTGTTAGTTTTCACTAAGAAACCTAGCCTTTCACTACTTTAAAGAGAACAAAAACATATATTACGAATTAAATACCAGAGGCACCTTTGTGGCTCAGTTAGCATCCAACCCCTGATTTCAGCTCAGGACATGAGCTTACAGTTCCTGAGCTAGAGCCCTACGTTGGGCTCTGTGCTGGCAGCATGGAGCCTGCTTGGGATCCTCTCTCTCCCTCTCTCCCTCCGCCCCTCTCCTGCTCATGGTCTCTATCTGTCGGTCTGTGTGTGTCTCTCTCTCTCTCAAAATAAATAAATAAACTTCAAAAAAATATTAAATAACGAAGGTGCCTTAAGTTCCTAAAAATGAGGTGCTACATAACCACAAAGTTTTATTAATAGTTTATCTTCAAACTTCTATATGAAGGTAGATTTTACATGAATGAATACTACAATCTGAAAATAAAATGAGGGCTTGAAGGAGTGATTTCATGAGACCATGAGAATCACAATGACTCTAAACCCCCATCACAAAACTTTTATCTTGCCATTAGGTTTACTGATCTCTCCATTCATTGTTACTAATTTGAAGATCTGGAGGACTGTCAGAGATATCTGGTAAAAGTAATTGATCTTTCAAGATAATCTCAAACCCACTATTCAAAACTTTTTTAGCTTTAAACTACACAGCATTTAAGAATAAGAGGGAAGCAATATGTCACACTTTTGCAAAGGAGATTGTTTAGGCCCCACTCTCTTTATTTCACACTGCAAAACAGACCAACAGTGGAGCCAGAAACAGTTTGCTTTCTGAAACAATGCTGTACCCTCCATGGTGCATGACATGATAATGCTCTGTGAGTTTGTTTACACAAGCCAGATCCAGCTGTGCTAGTGGCTTAACTACTACTCAGAAGTTAAGGGGCAGACAAGGGACTTGAGAAATCACCAGAGAACAGTAGTATGAAGATGTAAAAAGATAGGCCATTCATTTTTCCTTATTTGTGTCAAGGGAAAAAGGAGAATGAGCCTAAATGTGGGAAAGGAATTTTAAAAACCATTTTAAAACTAGTTTTCATTATTTTCTATTTATAGACATACATTTAAAATATACTCAAAATTTAAAATCCATCTAAAGTTGAGGTGTCTCTTTGACATGAAAGTTTCTCTCATTTTATTTTACTTTCACTTTTTGCTTCAGATACACTGAGTCATACTATTTGCAAAAGTATCAGTTGATCATTTTTAAGTAATTTTCTTGTTCATTCAATAAATATTTATAGAGCAACTCACGAGGCTCCTGCATGTTCCAAGCACTAAGGATACAGCAGTGAACAGAACAAGCAAAAATCCCTGTCCTTGTAGAGCTTACTTTCTAGTCAGAGACAAAGAAAACATACAATATTAACAAGTTAAAAACCATAGAAAGTTTGATGCTGCTAGGAGGTATAGAGAAAAACAAAGCAGGGAATGGAGACAGGGAATGTTGGGTTGCACTTTTAAATAAGATGAGGCTTCTCTGAGCAAAAGGGGGAAACATAATAACAAAAATGTAGTAGCCACAGAAGTAGTAGTCCTGGTGGAAGTCATGTAATAAGAGTTTGAAACTTGCCATGCAGCAGGCCCTGGGCCAAGTGCCCTACCAGCACTCTGTCATTTAAGCATCACGACAAGTCTGTGAGTCAGGGAATACTATTATATCTATTTTATATTTGGAAAAAATGAAGCTTATAGCACTTAATGAGCTTGCCTAGGTCACAGTCAATAAGTAGTGGTGGTGAGATCAACACGAGGGGAAAAAATAATAATATAAGGGAAACAACCAAACTACCACTACACACACACACACACACACACACACACCAACATACAAACCACCATCAACATGCACACACACCCATGTATGCTTTACAATATTTTCCATAATACACAATATATTCTATAACAAATTCTATAGAATTGGTACCTGACTTTTCTGTGCAATTTAATCCTAAATTGAAGCTTCATTTTTCCAAAAAGCGGGGTGGCTGTGATTTACAATTAGATTGTCCATAACAGTATATTTTTAGGATGGTTTTTCATAATTCAGAATATTATTTTCCCATAGATACACTATTATAAATAGTGGCCTAGTTTTCACATAAGTCTATAGGATTCAGAATGCAGCTAAAAAAGAAATTGAGTTTTAAAAAGGAGAGGATGCAATTAATATGTCCTCACTGCAACTACTTTCCACTTCTCCCACCCAAACCCACTCCTGTCACCTCCATTCAGGGCTCTACCTCTTTGGGACAAAAACTACTCCTTCTGTGGAGACTCCAAGCCCAAGGCCCTGAGTGTGCTCCAGTCTGGACTCCCTATCCATGTCAGCCTGAAAGCATGTTCTTCGCTGGTGGAGCAGCCCTCATGTGAAGTCTCGGGGCATGCACGTCATCTGCAACAATGAATTTAACAACAAAGAATTCTCTCATACTAAACGAATATGCAGAGTAACGTGACTGTAGTTGTTCAATGAAATTGTCAATGTTTAAAAACAAATTGAAATAAAACCAACTATTTTAAAATGAGGAATAGATTTTTAAATATGAAAAACAAATTTTAAATCTAGCTTTAAAGGAGAGATGGATGTATAAAAGTGGCATGGAAAGGAAAATACACAGGAGGAGAACCACAAACCTTCAAGAAACTGCCAGACAGACTCGGCCAAGCTACATTTGTGCATTCCAGTTCTCAGTAAAGGAGTGTGATGCTGGGGTACTGGGCAATGAGGATGGGGAGGGTGGTCCTCCTACATTAGACTTCAGAATTTTCTTACAGTAACATTACTCACAGTAGGAGTGGAGAAAGTTTATGAGAGTTTATTCCACATGACAGAACTGGAAGGTCAAGGGGAAATGGGATCTTGGCAATGCTACAGGTTACAATCAAGTGGTTAATGCAATATGTTTTAGGAATTCAAGCCAGAATATCCAGAAAAGTACAAGAAAAGAAGTGGATAAAGCTAAATAATTAGAAACCTAGACCTAAGAAATGGACAAACTCTAGGTATGGGGAAGGGTCAGAGAACAAGTTAAAGAGGCTGTGATGGAGAAGAAAGATTTTACATGGGCAAATCCCTGGAGAACAGTGGTGCCTTACAACAGAATGGCCAGGTTGTTGTGTGTGGTCAGGGTTGGGGGAAAAAGAGAGAGACCAAGGGCTTCCACTGGGGTAACAAGGGAACCCAGACATTGCCAAAGAAGAAAGGCTCTGCTTTCACACATGAGTATTTTCACCCAGAGTGACAATTTACGTTTAAATTAAAGAGAAAGAAAATTGACTCTGAAAACTTGAAAGAGTCCAACAGGCCTTGCTTAGTCTTTGAAAAAATATGCTCTGAGTGCCTAGAGTATTGAGGGCATTGGATGATGACTAACTTCTTCCCCTGGCCCTTGTCACAACAGACTGGGGAGGGAAGACAGGGTAGACACAAGTCAAAGGGCACCAGCTTTCATAGAGGAAAAACAAAGGTGATCATGTTATGTGTGATGAATAAAGGTTACTCTTCATTCTCATGCTTTCCTCCCTTGTTTCTCTCAGAATATGTGTACAAGGGAGATGCACAAAATAGTCCTAGTCTTCTCCTTAAGCTCTCCAACAATCAGAAACAGTTATTTTAGGTAAGGTATTTTGTGAGGAAGTCAGTTGCTTTTCTGGAAAACCAAAGATTAGGAATGTATTTTTTAATTTTTTTGTATTTCTAAAATGCTCCCCTACCATTAAAACACAGCAGAGGGGGGTGGCTCAGTCGGTTAAGCGTCTAACTCTCAACTTCGGCTCAGGTCATGATCTCGATGTTTGTGCATTCGAGACCTGTATTGGGCTCCACACTGACAGAGTGGAGCTTGCTTGGGGTTCTCTCTCTCCCCCCTCTCTCTCTGTCCCTCCCGTGCTCACTCTCTCTCAAAATAAATAAATAAACAAAATAAATAAAACATAGCCGAAATATAACCATTCTTAATATGCCAAAGCTCTGACTATAAACATAAGTGACACTTGAAAACTACAGAGCATTTATGAATGTTTTCTTCTTTACCAAGTATGCTTCATGCTCTGTGCTGAACCATAATAAAGCACATACAAAATTAGTAATAGTCCCTGTGTTCCTCTGCCTGTGGGTCAAATGCCTGGCCTGGCACTCTGACCTGTCCTCACAGAAACAAAAACAGGCCAAATGCTCAGACTTGTTGCAGAACCGAGAGCCTCTTGGGTATGGTATGTGGTTACAGACATAGCAAATGTTCAGGGGAAAAAAAAAAAAAGAAGAAGACTGTTCATGATGGACAAGGTACCACAAAATAAAGAAGGAATGTTTAAGTTTTAAAGAACAAAAGGAAAATATCAAAGAATAAATAGAGGAACCCATAGTATGCTCAAAAGAAATATATCCAAAGGTGTCCAAAGTTCATGCAATCCTGATTATTAAACCAGAAATGGAGGTGTTAAGATTACTCCAGAAAACAAAGCAAGCTTCCATTTCGGACGTTTGATACGAAATACCAATCCCAAACATTTCATTGTATTTGAGGCTAACACTTCCATTATGATGCTGCTTGAATAGGCAAAATTAAAAACGTTAAAAACCTAACATGTAGAGTTAAAGTTGTTTACTATCTGTTTTTAAAACAAATACAGACCCGCTAGGAATTAAAATACCATACACATTGTGTAAACTCTTATTCTCTCTTTATTAATTAACCTTAAACCCAAAGTGGTAGGAAATGCCAAAGACACCAATGCCAAGACACTACTCACATTGTTATCTGTAATTTTTTATTACTAACAAATTTTCTCCTTTGGGACTATTCTTTATTTTCCTATTATATATAAATTAACAGTCTTTAAGAAGCTTGAACATTCTGGATATTTAAAGCATATGTCACCTTTAGAAAGAATGCAGGAATTCTGACAAGATGAAAAGAGCTGGAATGCAAAGGGCGTACGTGCCTGTAAATGAAGGCATAAGCAGGAGGCTTGCAATAGGGTTTAGCTTTAACACATTTGGCTTCAGAAATATGAAACTTGAGTTTTACCAGTACATTAGAGACAAAATAGTTGGAATCTCTACATATCTGCAGTTCTATATCAGCAGGGAAAGGGTGTTTGGAATTCACCCTTGCATGCTTTCCACCAAGTGGAGGAACTGGGCCTTTGTGGTCACATGAGCACTGTTCACTGCTCTCCTTCCTGACAACTGTAATCCTCCATAAATTGTTAGGGTTACAAGTGGGACTGCTTATAAAACTTTATGCTAGTAGAAGAATAAATGAATGTAAATACATTTTTTTTTTTTTTAAAAATTTTTTTTTCAACGTTTATTTATTTTGGGGACAGAGAGAGACAGAGCATGAATGGGGGAGGGGCAGAGAGAGAGGGAGACACAGAATCGGAAACAGGCTCCAGGCTCTGAGCCATCAGCCCAGAGCCTGACGCGGGGCTCGAACTCACGGACCGCGAGATCGTGACCTGGCTGAAGTCGGACACTTAACCGACTGCGCCACCCAGGCGCCCCAAATACATTTAATAAAATAAAAAGATTAGCTGAATACAGTGACTCCACATTGGAGTTAGAACTGAGTGCAATGGAGACGTTTCTACCTTGGACTTCATACCACAATGTCTTTTTTTCCTTCTGTAAAACAGGGCTAACAGCATTTTTGTGACCTGTGAATCTATATCAGAGCTTAACAACTTATGGAGGTCTTTGAGATTTTTTTAAAGTACTATAAGAATAAAAGGAAATAATTTTTTTCATACACATCTTATAGAAAGGAAAGTACACAATTCAAGTTTTCAGGAGGGAAACTACTGCCATCCTAAAATTCATGATCTCAGGACTAATTTAGGCAAATGTCTCTTGAGTTTTCTCTTAGTACTTAATGTTTTCCCTACCCGTTAATTGTTGCTAAGTCACCCTTTTTGTCTACAAGCTACTAGAACTTTCATATAGATTTCAAGGTAAATTTTAAGCTATTCACTGTGTATTTCAAGGTTTTCCACCATTTGACTCCACCCCACCTGTCAAAACTTACTTATTAAGTGTTGGGAACATGTTTCCCAGGCAAGAGATCAAAGGAGTTCCTCCAGTACTGTCCATGGGGCCAAGGAATATACAGATAAACAGGCCTTATTTATCATATCTGGAAACTTGAAGAAAAAGAGTGTCTGTTTTTCACTATCTTGATAAAATCAGCACAAAGTGTATTTCTGACACATATTCTTGATTTTAGGAGGTATCTTCTCTCTTAAATTTAACTGGGAAGTATAAAAACCATACCTAAAAATCCTGTTACCTATGTAGTAGGCAACTATTTAAAGCAGCTTCAGAGGTTGCATGACCAAGGATTGGCCAGTCAGGACTCCAGCTGCCAGGCAGAGTCTCGGGCTTCTTCTCATTACACCCCTGATCTGACTGGAACACTGCTTTCACATCACTCTTCTCCCCAGTTCCTCAGTTTCTCATGACACACCTTTCTGGTCAATTGCCCTCTCTCATCCCTGCCCAGGTCCGTCCTGCCTTCTGTGATCAGAGGTGGCAGGTTAAGGATGCAGGATGCGCTCTTGGGGCCAGATTGCCTGGTTTTGAGTCCCAACTCTACTTCTTAGCAGTAGAACAATTTTAGACATGTTGCCAAACCTTTTTGTTTCTCAGTTTCCTCATCTGTAAAAGAGGAGATATTAATATTACCTACCCTGTGAGGCAACTGTGAAGATTCTCCACAATAAGTGCCAAGAACAGTCAGCCACTCTTATTACCATCCTACTCCGCTGAGTCCCCTTCCCCTTTTTGGCCTTCTACTGTGATCTCTGCAGGCCACATTCTGGGGTGAAGGAAATTCTCCACTGATTAACCTTTTGCTCACATGTTGTCTCTATTTCCTTTTGGAAATCTAGCTGGTTCCCCATTGGTCAACTAATTAACCTACATTCTTACTAATACTGGAACACACCCCTGATAACTCCCAATTTCTCCTTGTTTTTTCCCCCTCTGTACTGGAACTCCTTGGCTGCCAAAGAATACCCTAAGTGAACATGGTAACATTGTAAATTTGCGAGCAATCAATCTATGCAGTTTGTAGTCATTTCACATGCTATTAATTAGCTCCCTTTTGGATTCCCTACCACTCCTCTCAAAGTCCTACCCTATCCTTTTTCTCTCCTTCTCCAGAACACTAGCTCTCTATTTCACCCAGAAAACAGAAGAGTCGTTGGGGAAAAAGTTTTCTCAAATATTTTACTCTACATAAACTTCATTGGTCTTTTCTCCTGTGATAGTGTGGTTTACTATATATATATAAATAATATTTGGTTTTCATGTCCCCCCCCCCTGCTTTCTGGCACAGAGCCCCTAAAATCCTTGGATGATGGAACTGATTAGAGCCAGCCTTTTGTTATGTTAATAATGTGACTAAGGATGGGGATGACTACCCAGAGAACCAACAGTGTGATTAAGGGGTTGGAGCTTTCAGCCCCACTCAGGGAAGGTGGGGAGAGGGCCAGAGGTTGAATCAGTCACCAATGGTCAGTGATTTGATCAATCATGCCCATAAAAACCGAAAAGGATGGGCTTTGGAGAGCTTCCAGGTTGGTGAACACATGGAGATTCTGGGCAAGTGGCACATCAAGGGAGGGCATGAAAGGTCCATGCCCTTTCCCCATACCCTGCCTTGTGGATCTCTGCCACCTGGCTATTTCCGAGTTACATCCTTTTATAACAAACCAGTGATCTAGTTATAAAATTTTCTCTTGAGTTCTGTAAGCAGCTCTCACAAATTAATTGAACCTGACAGGAGGTCATAGGAACCTCTGACTTACAGCCAGTTGGTCAGAAGTACAGATACTGGACTTGTGGTTGGCATATATATAGTCCAGGGGGAGGACGGGTCATTGGGAACTCCAATTTGTAGACAATCAGAAGCACAGATAAGAAGCTGAGGTTGGCACTGGTATCTGAAGTGGTGGCGGGTGGGGGAGGAGTGAGATCTCCATCTCACTTGAAGAGCATCATTGACACTGTTTCCCCTTTCTGAAGCCTAAAATGGCATCTCCGTTCGGTTCCCACTGCTATTTTCCCAGGCCAAGCCCACAACCATTCACCTACATTGGTCTCCATGCTATTCCTTCAACCTGTTATGGAAATTCCTGACTTAGGGGCTTTGCATTGCCTATTGTTTGTACCTAAAATACTTTTCCTCTAGATATCTGCATGCCTGAACACTTCCACTTTATTTAAGATTTTCCTCAAATGTTACCTTCTAAATGAGGTCCCAATCACCCATGTTCCATTCCACCTCTGTCCCTAGCATTCTTTATTTCCTTGGCTTATAGTATTTATTGATCACCTTCTAAAATAACATGTAATCTGCTTGCCTACCTACCTGCTTACTTAGTATTCTGGTTTACTATTACAGTATTAACACCCATCTTGCTAGGGCTTACATTGTCCCCCGATGGGTCTCAGACACCTAGAACAGCACCTGGCACACAGAAGGTACCCAATAATTGTCTGTTAAGTGACTTAATCTACAGGAGACTAACAGGCTTCTTTAGAGCAGCCAGTCTCCAGCCTCTTTCTCACCCAAAAGATCCCACACACTACCCACAAAAACCATAGAGATTTTCCAAAAGATCTTTTTTGAAATATGTTCATGAATAAAAAGGAAAAAGGAAGAGCTATTAATAAGAGAACAATCCAGCACCACAGATAGAAGTAGATCACCCAACTGCTTTTTCTGCAGAATAAAGTCTAGATTCTCTCCCAGGACACCTGGAGTCCTTAATCTAGATGTCTCCACTTGTTACCACTGTGACCTCTCGTCTTACCCTTGCCCAGATCCATGCACTACCTACTGCACATTCAGTCCACTAAACTACTCTTCATTTTCCAAACAGGTCATAGATATTCTCCTTTCTAGGACTTTCTTCTCAGCATTTTTGTTTGTTTCATTGCACAGAATGCTGCCTTACTTATACAATAAATTCCTGAGCCTCTCATTCATTTTTTGGTAGTTTCTAAATCCCAGGAACTGAATTAGATATTTCTTCCTCTATTACTTTTGATACTACAATACCAATTTAATATAAGACCCTACCACACTGATTTGTAGACTCCTTCAGGGCAGAGGCTGGGGCTTTTCCATTTTGCATCCCAGCATCTCCTCAGAGGACCTGGCACATAAAAGATGTTCAATAAACTTCTGTTGTAGGCAGATGATGAAATAAAAAATTAAATCTTACCACAACGTAAAGGATTATCATCAAGCAAGAAACAAAAATATAGGGACCCCTGGGTGGCTCAGTCAGTTAAGCGTTCAACTTCAGCTCAGGTCATAATCTCTCAGTTCGTGAATTTGAGCCCTGCATCAGGATCTGTGCTGACAGCTCTGAGCCCGGAGCCTCCTTTGGATTCTGTGTCTTCCTTTCTCTCTGCCCCTCCCACACTTGCGCGCGCTCTCTCTCTCTCTCTCAAAAATGAATAAATATTTTTTAAAAATTTATTAAAAAAATACTGATGTTTTCTGTATCTATCTCTTTTTTTTTTTCAACGTTTATTTATTTTTGGGACAGAGAGAGACAGAGCATGAACGGGGGAGGGGCAGAGAGAGAGGGAGACACAGAATCGGAAACAGGCTCCAGGCTCCGAGCCATCAGCCCAGAGCCTGACGCGGGGCTCGAACTCACGGACCGCGAGATCGTGACCTGGCTGAAGTCGGACGCTTAACCCACTGCGCCACCCAGGCGCCCCTGTATCTATCTCTTTTGAACCATATTTCATTATTTATTTGTTCTTCATTGTCAAATGTTACCAGAAAACTTATTTAATAAATGTTTGCATAGTTTTAAGTTAAATCTAACATTAGAAAATTTCTTTTAATTTATTCTCCTGACCTTAATCTTTAATGGTTCCTTCTCTAAAAGGAAAAGAGCAAAAAGGGAAAAGAAGTTTGTATAGGCTCAAAAGAATTTTTTTTTTAATACAAAGACTTATCGTTGTCTGGAATTTAAGTGGATTCTTTTTTTAAAAGCTAGCTCTAGCTGCCAATTTCCTGTGTTCTCCAAGTGCCAACAGGGCTGTGGTGACAAGAATCACTGCTCCATGAAGCTCTGCACACTTCTGATCATCCACACCATACCTTCCAAGTGACCTGATACATGTCATGGTAACCCTTAGTTCCTGGCTTAAATCTTTCTTTGGGGTGTGTGTGTGTGTGTGTGTGTGTGTGTGTGTGTTTGAAGGAAATGAAGACAGTAACCTATATAAGGGGAAGCATATGCAAAAGGAATATAATAACTGGTTTTAGAAGTACACATTATGATTAGAATATAAATAATTTTCTTATTCATTCAATTTGTACTGATATTCTTTGGCTACTAAGACATATAAACCCATACTGACTACTTTGTTTGCTTGGTCTTTATACACTAAAAAAATTTTTATTTATTCTCCCTATACACACATATATACATATACACTCATATACCTTTCCAACTATCACTCCTCAACCAAAACAAATAAATATGGATATAATCATGATATAAAGTTAGTAGGTGAAAGCAGAAGACTAAACTCTTAGGATATATTTATATCAGTTCTAAAATTCTTAGTGTTTCTTTCCCAGGAGAGAAATAATATGCTATATTCTATAACTTGTAGCTTGTAATTTTTACAAAGCATCAAGAAAGCAAACCATAAATAACTCTCCAACAAATATGTACAGCATATTACTAGGGCTAGGCACTGTGCACAGTTTGGGAACAGAAAGAGGAATGAAGCACAAACTCTGTCATTAAGGAACCCATAATGTATAAGGGACACATACATGCAAAAATATATATATTAAAACATATTTAGTGCACAATTAGAATGATGCCAAGTATTAATAGCACAGAGGAAGAAGGGAGTAGTAAATATGCCCTGGGTAGTCTGGGCCTTCAAGGAGGGGTGACAATTAAGCTAAGCCATGAGAGATTATAGGTCTTTACTGGACAAACTGGGGGAAAAGGCAGAGAGAGGAAATAGTATTGAAAGACCTAGAAATCCCTTCCTTTTTAAAAGAAGAAATCATATTGAAATCACCAAAGCAACATAAAATTAAGAAAAATATCAGGGGCACCTTCGTGGCTCGGTCAGTTGAGCATCCAATTTTTGATTTCAGCTCAGGTCATGATCCCAGGGTCATGGGGTCAAGCCCCACGTCAGCTTCTGTGCTGAGCATGGAGACTGCTTGGGATTTGGGATTCATTTTCTCCCTCTCTCTCTCTCTCTCTCTCTCTCTCTCTCTCTCTGTGTGTGTGTGTGTCTCCCTGCTCTCTCTCAAAACAAAAACAAACACAAACATATATATAAAGAAAAGAAATATAATGGAGAAATATAAAGAAATATAATATATATTATATATAAAAGAAAAATATGAATAGCAGTGGTAGAACACAGAGAAGGGCACATTCAACAAAAGAAAACTAAAGAATTTTTAAACACCATAAAGAATGTATAGTCAGGTTTATCAGGCAAAATAATGTTGAGTTACTAGTACTATGATAGAAAAAGGCAAAAAGCTTTTTAAGTCACCCCACAAACCTGTAGAAACCTCTAGGCCAATAAAAGCAGCAATCCGGCTTACAACACAGCCAGGAAAAAATGGGGTCACAGAAACTGAGTGGCCACCATTGTGATGACCCTAGATTTATTTTGTGGAGGATAGCTCACTATATAATGGGGTGGGGGGGTGTTGCAGGAAGCAGGAAAGAGAAGAGGGACTATGCCACAGACAGCTCACAGTGAAAGACAGGGGACCACAGTCATGTAGAAAGAATGTACCCACCTCCACATACCTCTGGGCAGACTTCCTATTGGCTACAACTCTAGACAAGGCAGCCTGTGAGCCCCACCATATCCATAGATGCTACCAACACAGGAGAGGAAAAGAAACAGAAGGTGGAGACAAACAAACAGACTAAGGGAATATCAGAATCCTCAAATAGTGGCTGGTCAAAGCATGCCATTGTTGTCTTGTCTTGAGGAAGATCAATCAGTCAATCAGCTCCCACCCCCACCAATATTTCTACAGGTAGCTACATAACTGGTTTACTGAAGATCCTGCACTTGGGGAAATACAAATGTGAAATGTTTAAAACTCCTTCTCCACTGTCCCCAACTTTACAACTTCAAATATTCCTTTCTCTAAGCAGAACTCTCAACTACATGTGGGCAGATTCTAGAACTTGCTAGTTACTCTCAGATGTCATCAGTCTGATTTCCTAACTGCTCCTCCAATGCAGGCCAGTCTTGTCCCCAGGGGGCTTGGCTTGGTGAGATCCTGCTCTGCTCTGATCCTTTCCCTTCCGATCCAGCACCTCTGACTAGAGAGGGCAGCAGTAACTGTTGCAGGGACACCTCTTGGGGTTAGTTTCCTATTTTTTGGTGATCTCTGCTTCTTTGCCTAAACCAGGTGGGTCACTGGGTGGCAGGTGTACATATGCTAACTAAGGCATAATTTGCTAGAGTGAATTCTTGGAACAGGGAGGAGCTGCACCATGACACAGTTTCCTGGGGGACAAATCTGGCTTTGGGACAGTATTTTCTGATATGCTCTCCACCTCTAACAACTGCCTCCAGTAGCACATCTAATAGTCTCCTATTGCTGGGGTTTCCTCACTGAAGGTCCAGTCTTCCATACCAGCAACAGGGTGGCTATTCCACTGTTGTTCTTTCTTTATGCCCTGCCATTTCTCTCCAATTCTCTTCTCCTCTGCTCAAGTAGAATGCCTTTATTAGTTAGGATTGGGCTCATATGAAAGTAATAGAAAAGCCAGTGAACCTTGTCTAAGTGAACCTTAGACAAGATGAAAGTTTATTCTCTATTAACATAAGTCATTCTATTGCTCCACTATCAACATCATATGGCTTCTAACCCTTAGGCCAAAATGGCTGCAAGAATCTCTACCATCACATCCAACCTCCCATGAAGAAGATTCTATCTCTTCTCCTTTATAGACTCATAAATACACACATGCACACACACACACACACACGCGCACACACACACACACACACAAGATTACAGTATATTACGTGTTATTTCTACTGGAAAGCAATTTCTTAGTGCGTTAGTAGTCTCATGTGCACACCTAGATACAAGGGGAGGTAGAAATGTAGTTATTAAAGGGTGTATAATCAGGACAAAAATTCAGAATTCTATTACTAAGAAGAGAAACAAAGAAACTGGGGGACAATCTATAGCTTCTACCATACTACCTAAGTAGAATTCCAATGAAAGAATGAGATGTATATTTCTTGGAGCATCACCAATTTTCCCAAGAAATTCTTTTGATGCCCTCCCCCCACCACATTAGCTTGGTCAGAGAAGGAAACAGCCACAGCATTCCCCACTAGGCTGACAATTCATGCCTAATGATTCTTTCCCCTCTTCCTACTCAATATGCTTTGATGGATGCGGGGAGGAGGTTATAGGGTTGACAGAGAAAGTGCTGGCAGATAGCAAAGCTGGTTCTGATGCTGCTTCTTAAGGCTTGACAAAGGAATGAGGTCCCAGCTATTGATGGTTCTCTTAAGAATGTGAGGACTTCATGGCTCTAAGATCCCTGGACACAAATTGCCAGTTATGCAGAGACAGAAAACAACCCACTCAACATCCTCTGATTTCTTCCTAAAAGGGGCTGTGACCTTCTTGTCCATTCCTAGGTGACACACCTGCAAGGGAAGGCCACCTTTTGGCCTGTGAACCCTGTGGAGCTCACCCCCACTGACCATTTGGTGGGAAGAGGCCCCTCAGAGAACAAGAGACTTCCACAACTGCTAAGTGGCGCCCGCCAACCACTAACAGTGATCAGTTCACACCTTCCTTCATCAAAATGAGCAGGCAATGAAAAGCATGCACTACTGGGATAGATCAGTATCCAAAAACAGGGGGAAGAGGGAGCAACTGGAATAAATAGTTGAAAAAGCCCTGTTGAAAATTAGTATCTTCAGGGAGATCTGAAGGAATGCCACCTCAGAAGCAGGAGAAGACTGCTATGAAAAAATAACCAAGAAATAGCTCTAGGAAATTAAAAACACAACTGCTTAGGTGAGATACTTGTTGGGGACTTTAGGCAACCAAATAAAACACTGAAGAAAACCAAATTCTTGATTCAGAACACCAACTCAATAGTCTTCCAGAATGCAGAAGGGAAGCTGGTGAGAGAATAGCAAGAAACATAAGTGTTATATCCAAGACGTTCCATTGCTATGAAATTGAATGGGTGAAAGAGAAGAAATAATCAACAAAATAGAAAACTTCCCTGAGGATAAAGGTCCCCCTAAGTGCTGGACCAGAACACTGACAGATCACATACACCCAAACCCCTGGTGGAATTTCTAAATATAAAGAGAAAATCACTATGAGCTCCCTGGTAAGAAATAAGGAAGGAACGGGAAAAGGAGAAAATGGAACAGAAGGGAAGGCCAGGGAAGAGTGGAGAAGGGAAGAGAAAGACAATTCTAAAGGCTAAACATAGTGGAGAAAATAAATATACCAATCTGAAAGAAAGGATTATGACCCCAGAGTTGAAACCAGATATAATATTTAAATGTGAAGAGTTGCCTGGGTGGCTCAGTAAGTTAAGTTTTCGACTCTTGATTTTGACTTAGGTCATGATCTCATGGTTGGAGCACCATGTTGGTGCTTGGGATTTTCTCTCTCCCTCTCTCTCTGTCCCTCCCCACTTCTGCCCCTCCCTCACTCTCTCTCAAAAATAAATGAATAAACTTAAGAAAAAGACATAATATTAAATGTGAAGATAAAAGAAAACCATTTTTGCAAATGAAAAGACTTGCAAAGTATAACAATAATGCATTCTTTTCAGGTAAAGTGTTATTTGAGGTAGTACCTAAAAAAAAAATCCAAATAAGTAAAGCAATGTGTGACAAACAATAAAAATTTTTAGCCCAAACCATCTTAATAATGCAGTTGTGGAATTAACTGCAATTACAGAATGATTAAAATAGAAAAGATAAAACATAAAAAAAATTGAACTAATATTTAAAATATACATTGTTTCTAAGAACCTAGGACTCAAGGAGGAAAAGAATAGATAAGCATAAACCATGCATAAGATTTCCTTTCATCCTTGGCAAGGATGTAGTGAGATGCAGATACTCTTAAATTCTTGGAATTCATAGTTTCAAATACCACCAACAAAATATAGTTGGAATGTAGAACCCCAAAATAACTGGAGGTGGAATACAGCTTAAAGAAAATGAGATTTATAAATAAGAGAATCAGAAACAGAAGAAAATAAATGAAAAGCATAGCAAACTTTTAAAAACATAAAATCACAATCGTAGGAATTAGGACAGATAGATCAAGAATCAAAATAGATGTGAATGCCTTGAATTCTTCTGTTTAAGACTAAAAAGTTCTTTGAGTATTAGGAAAATTAATTAGATGCTATTTTCAAGATACTTACCCAAAACATGAAGCAGAAAGATTGAAAACAAAAGGACAAATGCTAATAAAAATAAAGTAAAAGTAGCAATATAAATAAATCAAATAAAGTATAATTCAAAAAAAAACGTATTAATCAGGAAAAAGATATTTTATCTAGTTAAAATAAATATAAAAAATAAAAATATGAAAAAATATATACAAGAATGAAACATTTAGAACACAAAGCAACATAACAGTTTCCAAAAGTATAAAGCAAAAATAATTAGAAGTTCAAACACAATTAGACAGTTTTTATTTGCAGGATTTCTATATAAATCTTAGAATGTAAAAGATTAAGTACTCAAAAATAAATAAATAAAAGAAGTTGGGAGGAAGAGAGAAAATGGAGAGTGGAGAAGGTATTTTCAGGGCTTCCGTTTTACACGTTCTACACCCTATGTTGCTCTACCAGCAATAAAAAAGTAAGAAGCAAGCCAACTACAGGTAGCTATGGTACAGGCCATAAAGTGATCAGGCCATAAAGTGCCACTTGGCAAATCAAGAATATAGACATCATTAGGTGGAATTAGACACAAAGAGCTTGAAAAAGTAAAGGTAAAGGTACTTTTTCAAGTAAAGCTTGAAAAAGTCACTAGGTAAAGGTGACACACCCAGATGTCTCTGAAAGTGGGACTGAGAATGGAGTGGTGTAGGAAAGGAGGACAGTGGCAAGAGGTGAGTGGGCAGACAACTGTGACAGCCTCGGAAAGTCAAGAGAACGAGATTCCAGGAAGAGCAATAGTAATGAGACTTACATAAGAGTAGTGCACAAGCATTCACCTGTGCTTGCAAACTGAATGTGAACTTTAAAGTCGGCTAAACACATAACAGGAATATGCATGCCATTTGTCTTAAATTACCTCAAGGCCACCACAAAGGCACACAGTTTTAGTTAAAGGACACAACAATGTTAGGAAGGGAAAATCAATTGTGTATTTTGCATATATACATGGAAATTAAATGCTTTCAGATATGCACTAAGAATTTAATATTTTTCATATGTGTATTTTTATGAGCAGGAAAATTTGTGTTTAAATTTGTTACTAAGTTCCTATGACCTTTTCTTTTACCTTTCTTTGAGGGTTGCTTCCTACAGGCTCTGCCATCTCACTCCCTCCAGTCTAACCACAGGCCTTCCTAACAGTTATCTGTGCTTGGTCCATGTCTTCACTCACTTAAAAACCTTCAAGCGCTTCCCAGAGCCATTTTAACATACTTTTCCAAGCCTCCCACAGTCGGTCTCTAATTTAACGTTTCAAAAACCTTGTTCTGTGCAACAACCCCTATGGTATTCCCACTTCAGTCACTGACGACCCCTTTGGTCAGCCAACACATCAGAACAGACTATCTTTCAAAATTGTTTTCTCCCTTCATGCAGCTTCTCTTTTTAAGTCTGTATTATTTATAACTCCTACCATATTAACAGATTTATCAAGAACTACAGTTCAAATCCAAGAACAACTACAACTAGAGCTATAATTATTAGCTACCAGCATTTATAGAACGGCAGGTAGGTGTCAGGTACCAAGATGGGCACCACACATATACCCTCCTTGCATCAGTACAGCTGTACTAAGATTCCTGAGTCTGTTTAAAAAGAATCCCCCCTGATACCTGATCTCTCTCCTCTCCCAATTTTGATACCTGATCACCTGGCTAGCCTTCAGCAAGAATCCTTTTAAGTCGGTTTAATATAAAATCCCCCTACCCATGATGCGATGTTGCCTCTTGGTAATTTTCTATTCACTGACCTGCTCACTCTGTTGCTTGACTATAAAGCCGACTTGTCCTGTAATTAGACTTGAGCCTGATCTCTCTTTTCAAATGCATTATCCCTATTGCAATAGTCTTGAAGGAAGTCTTCCTTAACATATCAACAAGTGTCAGAACAATGTTTTTTTTTAACAAGTGTTTCATACAAGGAAGATAGGTTCAATAAAATAAGAGGTCAAAGATAATCAAACAAAACCCACTGTTCAACAGCTTTTTATTGTGAGTCTACTATGTTCCAGCCATTACTCTAGGCAATGGGGAAACCTGTAGTAAACAAAACCTATAAAATCCCTGCCCTCATGGAGCTATAATCAGGTGGGAGCGTAGACAGTAAATAAGCTTATAATGTCAGGCAGTAATCATAACAGATAACATTGACCACATGCCAGGCATTGCTCTCAAAGTTTTGCCTATAGGTGATGAAGATTAAGGAGTGCACTTGTCGTGGTAAGCACTGGGTGATGTATGGAATTGCTGAATCACTATATTGTATACCTGAAACTAATATAACACTGTATGTTAACTACACTGGAATTTTTTAAAAATAAAAATTAAAAACCAAACCTCAAAAAAAAAAAAGAAAAATAAAAGCTTTGCCTATATTAATTCATTTAATCCTCATGACAACTTTATAAAGGACATATGGTTACAACCCAATCTTACATATAAGGAAAAAGAGGCACAATGAGATTGAGATGCTTGCCCAAAGTCACAACACAGTAAATGAATGGCAAAGCCAGGAAATCAAACTCAGGCAGTCTGGCTCTGAGGTTGTGCCTCTACCACACAGTACTGACACTTAAATACAGTGAGGGAAGAAAACTTGACAGGTAAGTATGGCAGGCAGAGAAGACCTCTGATGAGGCACTATTTGAAGAGAAATCTAAAAGTATTGAGAAAACAGGCCAGGTAAATATCTGGGAGAAGAATGTTCCATGTGGAGGGTATTACAAATGTAGAAACTTTAGTGAATTCCAGGAGCAACAAAGAAGTTAACATGGAGGGAAGCAAACAAGGGATAATCATAGGAAATAAAGGCTATATCACTTAAGGATTTAAAGGACAAGGCTAATATGCTATAAATGATAAGGCAATCTTTCTCCTCTCCCAATTTTGTAAAATGATACCAGGTTTTAAATATATATTTGACCCCTGACAAGTATCGGTTTGAACAGCACAGGTCCACTTACATGCAGATTTTTTTTATAAATACTATACAATACTGTAAATATACTTTCTCTTCCTTATGATTTTATTTTTTTTTTATTTTTTTTTCAACGTTTATTTATTTTTGGGACAGAGAGAGACAGAGCATGAACGGGGGAGGGGCAGAGAGAGAGGGAGACACAGAATCGGAAACAGGCTCCAGGCTCTGAGCCATCAGCCCAGAGCCCGACGCGGGGCTCGAACTCACGGACCGCGAGATCGTGACCTGGCTGAAGTCGGACGCTTAACCAACTGCGCCACCCAGGCGCCCCTTTTCTTCTTATTTTTTTTAAATTTTTTTTTATTTTTTTTTTCTTCCTTATGATTTTAATAACAGTTTCTTTTGTCTGGCTTACTTTATTATGAAAATATAGTATATAATACGTATAACATACAATATATGTGTTAATCAACTGTTCATGTTAAGGCTTCCAGTCAACAGTAAGCTATTAGTAGTTAAGTTTATGGGGAGTCAAAAGTTATACATGAATTTCTGACTGCACAGGGGTTCAGCCCCCCTAACCCCTGTGTTGTTCAAGGTTCAACTGTAGTTAACATTGACATTCTGTTCTATAAACATAATTCACACAGTTGTTCACCCTTATTTTTTCAAAAAAATATAAGCTTTATTGAAATGCAATTCACATATTCACAACTTGAGATATACATACTTCCTAATTCCCCATTTCGAGTGGGTGATTCAGTGGTTTTTAGTAGAGTCATAGATTTGTACACCCATCACCAAAGTCAATTTTAGGACATTTTAGTAATCTCAAAAGAGTCCACTACCCATTAGCAATCACCTCCACAAAACAATTCCTCCCACCTTAAATACTTATTTTGGACATTTCACATAAATGTCATCTTTTGTGATTTACTTCTTTCAATTAGTATAATGTTTTCAAGGCTCATCCATTATAGCATGTACGACTACTTCATCCCTTTTTATGGACAAATAATATTCTATTGTATGGCTATATCACATTTTGTTTATCATTCACCAACAGGCAGACATTTGGGTTATGGATAGTATAAATAATGGCTGCTATAAACATTATACAAATTTTACATGAGTATATGCTTCATTCTCTTGGGTACATACTAAGGAGTGGAATTGCTGGATCATATGGTAACTATGTTTAACCATTTGTGGAATTGCATTCTGTTTCCCAAAGTGGCTACACCATTTTATGCTTCCACCAGTAGTGTACAAGATTCCCATTTCTGCACTAACACTTGTCATTATTTTGATTCCAGACACCCTAAAGAATAAAGTGGTATCTCATTGGTTTTGATTTGCATTTCCCTGATGACTAATAACATCAAGTATCTTTCCATATGCTTATTAGCCATTGAGTTTTTTTGGTTTTTGATTTGTTTTTGTTTTTATTTTTTTGTTTGTTTTTATGGTTTGTTTCTTTGGGAAAAATATCTATTCAGATCCTTTGCACATTTCTTAATTGGGTTATTCATGTTTTTATAAATACAAGTTGTAAAAGTTTTTACATATTCTAAATATACATTCATTATCAGATATATGATTTGCAAATATTTTCTCCCATTCTGTGGCTTGCTCTTCAATTTCTTGATGGTATCCTTTGAAGCACAGAAATTTTTAATTTTGGTGAAGTCTGATTCATGAATTTTTTCTTGTTACTTATGTTTTGGTGTCATATCTAAAAATCCACTGACAAATTCATGGCTATAAAGAGTTACTCCAACATTTTCACCTAAAAGTTTTGTAGTTTTAGTATTCTTATATTTAGTTGTTTGGAACTGACAAGGTGATTCTGAAGTTCATATGGAATTACAAAGGATCCAGAAGAATAAAATACTCTTTAAAGAATAAAGAATAAATCAATCTTAAAAAGTAACACAGTTGGAGAACTCAGACTTCCCAAATCCTAAATATATTATACAAGCAACAGTAATCAAGGAAACATTATACTGGCATAAGAGGCAGACATATATATCAAATAAAATAGAATTTAGAGTCCAGAAATAAACCCAACAGTCTTGATCAACTGATTTTCAACAATGCTGCCAAGACCATTAAATGAGAAAAGAACAATCTTTTCAACAAAGGGTGCCAGGACAATAGATAACCACATGCAGATGAATAAAGTTGAGCCCTTATTTCATTCCATATACAAAATTCAAAATGGATCAAAGATCTAAATGTAGTAGCCTTATTTTTATATTTAAATTGATTCTTTGCCACCAATTTCTTTTATTATGTTTTCACTATTCCAATTTTCTTTATTTTGATTCATCAATTTGTTGGTTGAACTACATTCTCAAGTAGTTTTCCCCAAAAAGCACCTGGATGTTGTATAATCTACATCCTGTTTAAAATTTGTTTTTAAATGTTTGTTGTAAAGTGGTCATGAAGGGAAAATTGGACTTATATAAAGTTTTTGGATCACACTTCTTTTGCTCCACCATCTTCTGGAACTAAGGGTTTGTTCGTTCATTCATTCATTCATTCATTCATTCAACAAATACTACTGAGTGCCTACCATATGTTAAACAGTAGTAGGGACAGTGTCCCTGCCCTCACGACTCTTCTATCCTACTGGGGAGAGATGAACTATCAACCAAAATTATGTATTAGTTGGTGATAAACACCATGGAGACGAGACAGGATGAATGAGGGATATACTTAGATATTGAATTAAAAATAAAAACATATTGGGGCGCCTGGGTGGCACAGTCGGTTAAGCATCCGACTTCAGCCAGGTCACGATCTCGCGGTCTGTGAGTTCGAGCCCCACGTCGGGCTCTGGGCTGATGGCTCGGAGCCTGGAGCCTGTTTCCGATTCTGTGTCTCCCTCTCTCTCTGCCCCTCCCCTGTTCATGCTCTGTCTCTCTCTGTCCCAAAAATAAATAAACGTTGAAAAAAAATTAAAAAAAAAATTCCCACTTCAATGTTTTTCATAACCTTTTTCTTTTTTTTTTTTTAACATTTTTTAAATGAACTTAAAAAAAATTTTTTTTTACTTATTTTTGGAAGAGAGACAGAGACAGAGCACGAGCAGGGGAAGGGTAGAAAGAGACAGAGACACAGAATCCGAAGCAGGTTCCAGGCTCCAAGCTGTCAGTACAGAGCCTGATGCAGGGCTTGAACTTACAAACCACCAGATCGTGACCTGAGATGAAGTCGGAGGCTCAACTGACTGAGCCACCCAGGCGCCCCTCTTTTTTTAAATTGGAAGGGTTCTTTTAGGAACTAATGTTGAATATAGTAAAAAAGCATTAAACTGAATATGAACAGGTCTTTCAATTTCACTATTATTTATTCCTTAAATTGAAAATATCTTGTTATGAAATCCTACCCTATATTAATATGAGGGACTTAAATGTTGAAGAAGGCTCTAGGTTATCAAGATCTATTTCATAACAATTTCAAAGTATATTAGAAACAAACATTAGAGATTTCAGACCCCAATGTCTATACAAGAGATTTTTTTTAAACACTGTAAGAGAAATCACAACTAGAAAGAGAATACAATTCAATTCAGCAGCCACTTTTTCAATGTCTACTTCCTTCAAAGCACTGCATCTAAACAAGGAATCCAAATTCTACAGAATTTTCCTATCTTTGCAAATTAGATGATACTTTAAAATAATTCCAGAAAAACCTATTAATCTTACCTGGTTGTGGAAAAGCTCTTGGTAATACAGGTTATTTCAAAAAGCTGTAATTCTTTTGAACCTACTTTACATGAACTAACAGAAATCATGAAAAAAAAAAAAGAATTCATTTAATGCACAAAAAATTAAAAACAGAACTACCCTACGACCCAGCAATTGCACTACTAGGTATTTATCCAAGGGATACAGGTGTGCTGTTTTGAAGGGACATATGCACCCCAATGTTTATAGCAGCACTATCAACAATAGCCAAAGTATGGAAAAAGCCCCAATGTCCATCGATGGATGAATGGATAAAAAAGATGTGGTATATATATATATGATATATATATCAATATATATATATATATCATATATTGATATATATATCATATATATATCTATATATATACCATATATAGATATATATATGGTGTGTGTGTATATATATATAATGGAATATTACTCGGCAATCAAAAAGAATGAAATCTTGCCATTTGCAACTATGTGGATGGAACTGGAGGGTATTATGCTAAGCGAAATTAGAGAAAGACAAACATCATATGACTTCACTCATATGAGGACTTTAAGAGACAAAACAGATGAACCTAAGGGAAGGGAAAAAAATAATATAAAAACAGGGAGGGGACAAAACATAAGAGACTCTTAAATATGTAGAACAGAGGGTAACTGGAGGGGTTGTGGCAGGGAGGATGGGCTAAATGGGTAAGGGGCATTAGGAAATCTACTCCTGAAACCATTGTTGCACTATATGCTAACTAATTTGGATGTAAATTTTAAAAAATAAAATTTAAAAAAAAGAAAGAAAAGTTAAAAAAAATGCATTTAATACAAAAGGTCCATGTCTGAATATGTAGAAAACCATCTTCTACAATAGTGTTTGATAATAAAAGCACATCTTTCCTGAGTTAACCTACTTGTAAAGGAATACAAGAATAAAACTCAGAATCCATACACAGGATGACTTACTGCTTTGTCATAATTAATGTAAGTATAGAGAAAGCCATGCAATAATGCTGTTGATAGAGGATGATGATGATATTATATATTTATGTGGCACAGGACCCCACTGAGGTTTTAAATGTTATTTTATGAATATCCTTTAGATCCCTCTGAGTAAGAACAGAATACATATTATGTCAATTCTGCAAACTGGAAAACTGTAAATAAAATAATTTACTTAAAATTCCAAAGAGTCAAAGCACTGCCAAGCTAAATGACCAGGAAGCACGCTGCCCATTAAGCCATAAATTTAGAAAGCACTTGTCATTTATGCCCCAAAAGAATCTGTGACAAAGATTAAAGCAAAAAATTTCAAGTGGCAGCAGCAGCAAATTCCCAGGGCACTTCTTAGAGTAAGATTTGCTAGGAATGAGGAGTCACACAGGAGTAACTTTTTTCCTAGATCTCAAATATTTGCCTTACAATCTCAGAATAGTCAAACTGGAATACAACAGAATTTAGCAATAAATTGTTGTCTTGCAATAAGGAGGGATAACATCATCTCAGGACTAACTTGACACCTGTCAAGTTAAGGGAATGCACTGCCCCAAATTAGGGCCACAGCCCATTGTTTTAAGCTTCTACTACACTAAAATCCTGTGAATTATGATTCCTTTTTCAATGCTATGTTTGCCCATAAAGATTATTTTGCCCTAACTTTCTGGTAAAGATTCAATGCAGGTTTTTATATTTTGACATTTAGACACCTACCACATGTTAAAATTAAGACCCAGTGATATGTTCACATACAACCCTGTACTATATGCCACATAATTAAATCTTCTATTGCTACAGTTCAGCTTGTAACAAAAAGGCCCTTCCTTTTAAAGAGTACAAAACAGGGGTGCCTGGGTGGCGCAGTCAGTTAAGCGTCCGACTTCAGCCAGGTCACGATCTCACGCTCCATGAGTTCGAGCCCTGCGTCAGGCTCTGGGCTGATGGCTCAGAGCCTGGAGCCTATTTCTGATTCTGTGTCTCCCTCTCTCTCTGCCCCTCCCCCGTTCATGCTCTGTCTCTCTCTGTCCCCCAAAAAATAAATAAACGTTGAAAAAAAAATTTTATTAATTAAAAAAATTAAAAAAAAATAAAGAGTACAAAACATTCAGAGGTCACAGAAATAAAAATTAATCTGATATTAATTAACCTCTATATTTTAAGTTATTTGTTAGCCCTTTTTAGAGAATGTTCATTGCCAAAAGGCTACAGGATAATTCCCTTCCATGAGACCAACAATTTAGAAAGTAGTTATTACTCATGCCACATCTACTCCTTAAGGGAATATAGAATTAAAGCAGCATAATTTCCAAAGCACTTTTTTCTGGGTACAGTGGAAATCAGGAGCTTTCGAGGCCATCGAGAAGCCACTATTCATTATCCATCACATGAAATAGTTACCTGTCACAACTTCAAAACAACTCAAACATTGAGAACAGAATTTAGCCATTTTTTGAATTAAACATAACTATTTAGTAATTTACTATAATAAACTAATTTTAAAACTTAAAGTTTTTCTTAAGTTCTTCCAAATGGTAACAGATATTATATTAGGGAACTCTCACAGCCCATAAGCTGCTAGAACCAGGACTTGATATAAAGACTCCACATTCTGAGGTTGGTCTAATATTGGTATTGACCCAAGCTTTCTAAAATATAACTGAGCTCCAAGGTTGTTACGGAAGTTCTAAACTTCTGGTACTGTCAATCAGGAAAAAGGAAAAGAAATCCTGAACACTTCATCCACTGACATTTCTTAAAACTGTTTGGGGAGAGTGCAGGAGTGATGGAAATAAGGACAGCGGGATAAAATAAGGGATTCAAAGACTCTAATTATAAGCAAGTTTTAAATGGGTTTTGGTATTTGGATTTAATGCTACTCTTTAGAAAATTATTTGAGCTAATGTTTGACATTCACTGCTGAAAACTGCCTATAAAGTACAGCAACTGGAATTAAACTAATAAAATCTTATGCAGTATCAATCCATAGATTTAATAACTAGATAAGGGTGATTTGCAATGAGTGTATAGATAGTTTATAAGTAAGTGAGAGCTTCTAAAGTACTTAAGAAGTACTTACGGGTGCTTATAAACAAAGTCCTGTTTTAAGTAGTTTGAACATTCTTGCTAAAATCTTGTTCGCGCTATTAGTTTGCTTAGTGGAAATTTTTTCAGACACTGTTACAGTGAGTTTTAATAAGCCTTGTGTCTGGAATGGCTCAAATCCTGATTCAATGGGGCCTGGATTAATAAGGTTTTAAATTACCTCAAAACACAAGGCCTGTGCAAGATGTTAAGTATCACTAGGACTCAGAGAGTTAAACTGTATGGTCCAAGTTAGATGTAAGAAAACTCTAGTCAGAGTTAGTCTATCAGGGCCATTTACCCCACAGAAAACAATTATTCCTCTGTGATTTCAACACTGTAAGGGAAAGAGAAGAAACAAATTTATATGGTTTGGAGTAGACAGGGACAGGAGATAACATCCTAAATCAACAGGCATTTTGACATGTGAAATTGAGCCTAACAGTTTTCATCTTTGTCATCTTATTATCGATCAGAAATTTTGGAATGCGTGAGGAAAGCCTAAATCCCATAGCCTAACACCTTACTCATGTGTCAGGACTCACCTTACCTTCGTGATCTTCCATTAATCCAATTAAAACCTAACTATCTGGTTAGGATTGGCTTCTCCAATCCATGAAGAGCACAGAGATACACTTCCAATGTATGGCTTCCAAATACAGCTGGATCCTCAACACATGACACCCCTTCTGAATGCATTTCACTCAATGAAACTATACCATGCCTCCTGAAATACAATGCTTCCCTTGGTTTCTGAAACCACCAGGCCTTAATTCTCATCTTGCTTCTCTTATCACTCCTAACTAGGCTCTTAACATCCAGGACACCCATATCTTTTGGTATCTCCAGAAGCCATCTTTCCATAGAATTCACTCTTTCCAACTTTTTCAAAGTTACCTCTCAATACACTAATAACCTCCAAATCCTCATCTCTAATTCAACCATCTTCTGAGCTCCAGACAAGCACGTCCAAGCTGCCATTAAAAGATCTCTGCTTGGACCTGTCTCACCACCACTCACCCAGCTCCAGTGACAGAAATGTAGGAACCATCAAACCCATTCACTGGCTTCAGGGGCAAAAAAGAATTGGGTTCCAAATCTCTGCTGATGGCAGTATACTTCTTAACAACTGGCACAAAATAAAATTTGTATTTATTAATAAATGAATCTAAAAATGAATATTTTATGTAGCATTTTATTATTTTATGTATATTCTCTATATTATCTGAAAATACTTTTCAATATCATTCCACTGTGTCTATGCACCAATAATTTTCCACCACCTTTTCCATCCTGTAACCAAAAAGTTAGCAAGGTATTTAACTTTCCTTCAAATAAATAAATCATCACAAAATTACTTCACTTTGACTTATAAATTAATTTACATGAATCCACAATGCATGAAGTTTTCAAGGTGTTCAAAGCAGGTAAGAGAGCCATTTCCCGGATATACTGCAAATGTTTTTCCCTCAAATGCACAAGTGTTTTGAGCAATGTGCTTAGCGCAAGTTTTATGTAAAAGGAAAATACCAAGCTTCTATTATATAATTTCCTGGAACTTATCCTAGGAAGAAACAAAAAGTGATAAAAGATAAAAGAAAGTTCCCTATAGAGTATTCTTTGTACTCTATTAAATATTATAGAAAATAAATAACTTTAAAAACCCTAGACTTACTTGAGCAAGTTTTAATTGGATGGAGTAACTATGCAAAAATCTCATCCTTTCATAGCTTCAAGGTATGAAAATATACAACAGAAAATATATGGCATTTTTCCCTCTCAACCATCTGATTTTCCACAAATCATCTTTGATTTTTTCACAGAAGATTTTTTTTATTTTTTAATTAAAATTGTTTTAATGTTTATTTTTGAGAGAGAGAGAGAGAGAGAGAGAGAGAGAGAGAGAGAGAGAGACACAGGGTGAGCAGGGGAGGGGCTGAGAGAGAGGGAGACACAGGATCTGAAGCAGGCTTCAGGATCTGAGATGTCAGTACAGAGCCTGACATAGGGCAGAAGCTCACAAACCGTGAGATCATGACCTGAACCAAAGTTGGATCCTCAACCGACTGAGCCACCAGGAGCCCCTCACAGAATTTTTTTTTTAAAGCTTTATTTTTGTAGGTCACAGTGACTTTAAAATCATCTCTGCTGCAGAAAGTGGCATTCTCTAGCCAGCTCATCTATATATATATAAACACAGAACATCACTATTAAACACAAAAAGTAGTCACCAGATTCCAAGATGAGTAAGATATAGAAAAACAGACTGTGTCACCTCAGTGAGTTTTCAAATGTTCTGAATGATTTTAAGAAAAATATTGGGGGAGTTTTCACGTATTAAGAGATGAAGTGAAGGCAAATATATATATATATATATATTACGCCTTGCAGTGGAAGAAAATCATGAAGACAATTCAAATCAGAGTAATTACTGGCCTATATCCAAATAACGTCAACAAATAGACATACACCTAGAAAGAGAGATCTCTGTCACTGGGTAGAGAAAGTTTTATCTTTTGAAATAACAGCATGACAAAAGTTTCAAGAAAAGGACAAATAGCTCACAACTATGTAGGATTCAAAAGACTTTCTGGCTGTAGTATTCCAAAAGCAATTCCAATTTTTGTATTCTCGAGAAAAGAACAATCAATGAAGGAAATAGGCCCTATAATAATATTTGAAAAGCAGAAAAAAGAAAAAAAAATCTATATCTTCTTTTAATGAAAGTGTCTAAACCAACTGAAATAATCCTAAGGAAAGCAATAGAGAGAATAAGAGTATGAGAGAAGAGAAAAAAAGAAATACAGCTAAAAGGAATTTTAAAAGGACCAAAAGTTAATCCTGGAAGTCTTGGATTTAATTCAAAGATCATCGAAGCTCTTATAAAAGATACTGACACATTCAAAACAGCAGACAGGTCAAGGTGGGATAAGGCAGGTCTAAGAGGGGAATAAATCTAGCAATGGAAATTTAATCTGTACCAAAAAAGTCAAAAATGAAGAGGATAAAAATTGGTAAAGAAAATATACTACAAATGGAAAGTTAAAATAAATACTGAAATGTGATCAAAGCTGCTAATCTCATTAGGAATGGAAAATTAAGAAAACAGTCTTCATATCTTAATCAGCAAAATTCCACAAAGAACCAAAAAATAGATTCAAATTTATTTTGAATAGAGGCTCAATGACAAATAGGAAAATATTAAGTGGTCTGATATACATGCTATTAAAATACAAGAACAATATTTCTAGATATAATGAATGAAAATCACCATAATTTAATGAAGACTCATAATTTGAATCCTTCAGATCCAAGAAACCTAATGAAACCCTAGCAGGTAACTACTTAGAAAACCAAACATCACATTATAATAAAATTGCTATAAACTGGTGGTACAGAGAAAATTATAACAGAGGAAAAAATATCTAAAATTGTACTCTCTTTTATGATAATAATACCCAATAAAACTAGGAATAGAAAACTTTCTCAGCCTGAAAAAGGGCATCTTTAAAAAACAAAAACAAAAACATGGCTAATATCACACTTAATAGTGAAAGACTGGATGCTTCCCCTATAAGATAAGAGATAAAGGAAGACTGCGGGATCTCTTCAATTGTGTTCAATGTTTCCCTGGAGGTTCTAGCCAGAATAATTAGGCAAAAAAGAAATAAAAGGCATCCAGATAGGAAAGGAAGAAATAAAACTACCTCTATTAGCAGATGATATGATTTTATACTGTAGTTAGATATTTGTAAGGAATACAGGAAAAATGTAATTAAATTAAAATAATATAAAAATTATCTTAATTTTTAATACTTTCTCAGTTCTAGTACTTACAATAGAGTAGGTGGAATGCTTTCAAGCTTTTTTAAACTTATTTTCAAGGAAGAAGAGTTTTACCTTAATGTTGTAAAAACATTAAAATAATTACAGGGGTACCTGGGTGGCTCAGTCAGTTAAGCATCCAACTTCGGCTCAGGTCATGATCTCAAGGTTCGTGAGTTCGAGCCCCTCATCGGGCTCTGTGCTGACAGCTTGAAGCCTGGAGCCTGCTTCGGATTCTGTGTCTCCCTCTCTCTCTCTGCCCCTCCCTCAGTCATGCTCTGTCTCTCTCTGTCTCTCCCTCTCTCTCAAAAATAAACATTAAAAATTTTTTAAATATTAAAATAATTACCAATAATACATTTTGCAATGCTTTCATAATCATGAAAAAATACTACAATGCATTCATATGTATACATTTTTTTTAAAAATCAAAATCATCAAAGAACTCCTTAATGGGAAAACTGCTTAATAAAATAGAAACTCAATGGGGGAAACCATTAATATTTAATATACATGAAGCAGAGAGACTGTTTTAATAGCTAGAATAGATGCCTAAGAAGAAAATGTGAAAAATTAGGATGATAATAGAATTATCTGGAAATAGTGCATCCACTCAGACAGGAAGAAATTTTATTTAAACCATACCTATACAGATTTTTTTCCTTAAATTGTGGATGGAATATTAACTTAAAAAAATTAAAGCATGAGACTGAATATGTGCTTATCTACTAAGCATATCTGGAAAAATAAAACAAATGTGTAAGATTTTTTAAAAGTCATTTTTCCTCTAAATTTCCTTAGCCCTTCTACCCCCAGCTGAGATGGTCTTGTGCTTCCTCCTTTGTCCAGCTGTTCCTTGTGCATTTGGCTTTAATCAGGTGCAGAGCAGGAACTCAACATCCTGTTGCCTTACTCTGATTAGGAGGAGTCAAATTCTACAAATTGGCAGGTTTCTGCTTTTAGTGATTCTATTTGATGAATCATTTGCTTTTAAGTATTTGAAAAGGGCCATTAGTGAAGCAGCAGCCCAGCTTGTTGCTATTTTCCGGTCTATTTATAACCAGCCACTCCAAGGATCCAAATGCTGATCCTCTTTATCTACTAAACCTAAAATTTAGGAATATGGCAAAAAAAGAATAGATAACTGACTAATATCTGAAATAATAACAGAAGTGATCAACAGCTGAGATGCTAGCTGTAGCAGTCTTAAAACAATTAAAATAATAAATTAACAGACTAAAAGACCAACGTGCCCTTTTCCTAATAACCAAGAGATATAAAATGAGTTTTAAAAGCTGAGTCCAAAAACTCAAGGATTGAGTCTAGAAATATAGTAAATATAAAATTATTTTTAAATTAATTAAAAAATAATAAATACAGAATTAAAGATATAAAGAGAAAAAGAGACAAAAATTAATACAATAAGTAAAATATTTAAGACTCTCTTAGTCTCCACATCTTGTCTTAACTTCAGTTCCCAAAACTGTAGTCCTAGATATAGGATACTAGAGATACTACCATCTTGAAGGGGTAGAACATTGCAGCTATACCGACTAATGACAATGTTCCAAGTAAGTTTCCATCCCCACCCATCCATGGAAACAGCTCCCCACCACATCACACACCATACACCCCACACTCTGGAGCTCCAGTCAGGATGTAAGGTGATACTAACAATGCATTATACCACCCAGCTGGTACAGTGGCAAGAAGCCAGACTTCCTCAGCTGTATGTCTTGATTTAGAGGTTGTGAAATAGCAAACTCTCATTAAGACTTGGCCACTGTCTCTTTCTCAACATCATTAAATTGCTAACACAGCAGGCCTAACATCAAATGGCCTTTGTGTAATCCCATTAAGCCAAAGGATGAGAAAAGCTGGACTTGGGGATGAGGGAATGCTTTTCATGGAAACCTCAGTTTCATATCTATTGTACAGCCTGGCAGCCTCCCTCAGCCTAGCAAGGTAACAGAGTATGGAAAGACGACACAGATAACACATGTAAGCTATGCCAAAACCAGGCAGAGGCAATGCCAAAAGGACAGGAAACAGAATCTAAACAAATTGAAGTGGAGCAAATTTTTTTTTATAGTTCATGGGGGGTGGGGGCTGAAGAAAACTATAAAGCAAACAGATCAGCCAGAGTATGAAGGGCAGAACCTTCAAGGTACTAAATGTAAATGGGTGGATACAGGACACATGCATGGGAAGAATAGTCACTGATCCCTGATGGGCAGCTGCTCATATTCTGAAAGCCAAGTGATAATTTTGTGGCATTTTTCCTTTATTCTTTTGCTTTGTGAGGTTTCTAAGATAAAAAGAAGTACAATGGTGCTACACATTACTTAAAACAATGCAGAGTTTCAATGATTTTTACAATTTTAATTTTAAAAGGAGGTAAAAAAGTCACATATAGCTTGTTAAATACACTGGCAATTTTGCAGATTACAAAATGAAAATCACCACATTTAACACAATATGAAACTGAGCTCCTTAGCTACATAATATTTGGTATTGTGTATATGCCACTGTGCTGGTGCACAAAACACTTTAGACTGAAATGTGGTTTTGAATTTCACTGTGTACTGAATATATATGAGAACAGCATTCCAAGAAAAGATAAGATTTTGCTCACATGTAAATAGTTTGGAAATCAGTCAATTAGAAAACATCCCAGGCATTTTTTGTTTTTTCAGAACACTCTGAGAAAACCCCCTAAAACTCTAACCAGCTTTCCTTCTGAGGAATCATAGAATTATTCAGGCACCTGTCTTTTAAAAACTGTGACAATTAATTGATTTTTTTTCAAAACAATTATTTATAACTGATAATTTATTTCTTTACATACATAGATGCTGGGCCGACTTAGCAAATGTCAAGCAATATTGATATAGATCCAAACTATGTTCCCAGAGGGATTTCAAATAGTCGACTTGAAATTCATTTAAATTATATTGAAAACTATACTCAAACCCATATGTAAATTACATTAACATTTAAAATAGTGGCAACTACCTAAATATGTACTGTCAAGTTAAACCCATTTTTATGTAGACTTCAGAATAAGGCTTTTCCTGTCTTTTAAGCGTGTCATTAGTTGAGATGGTTACAAGCTACAAAAGGACAGGACTTCTGACTCTTCCTCATAATAACTATTGGATGAACAGTCTTTTCCGTGCTATCATTTTCATATTCAAACATGAAATCTTGGTTGAAACCAGTGAAACCTGGGGGCATGGCAGAAGCAAAGATGAAGACCCTCTTTTCCGGGACACTTCCACAACCCAGGTTACACAGACATTGTACAGAAAGCAAAGATGTAACACACAGAATTTTCACTCCTTAAAAGGAAAACAAGGGAAAATCAAAGACTCTCTAAAATAAGCATATTTAAAATATTCAAAGAGATAAGAGATGTGAGCAAAGCCACAAAATAAGAAAAGGTGATTTGAAGAAAACACCAAACAAATTCCATATAGTTAGTAAAATAACAACAAAAGGCATCAATGGATAGGTTGAATAGAAGACAAAACTTTCAAAAACTAGCAAAACTACCATTCAACTAGAGAACACACAAAATTAAGATATTTTCGGGCAAAGGTAGAGGGTTTGTAAGTCACACACCTTCTCTAAACCTACCACTAAAGGACCTACTTTAACCAGAAGGAAATTAAACTCAAAAAGCAGGAACAGGATGGAAGCACTAAGGGTGAGCAAATAAACTGGTAAACATATGGATAAATCTAAAGAATTACAAGCTACATTTAAAAACAAGAAAAATAACAATGATTAATTTGAAAGACATGCAAACTGGACAGCAATAAACTGGAACATGGGAGGCAGCAGATCAGAGTCAAAGTGTTCTGAGAAGGCAATGAGGACTAGTGATTAGATTTGGATTAAAGTATATGTGTTAAGTATATGTGCTAAAATTAAGCATAACCGCAAAAAGAATACAAATGAAAAGTGTAACTTCTGAACCAGACGTTAAGAGGAAAAAAATAACAAAAGATTCACCAAAATAAAAGGGAAGAAACATGAAAAAAGTAAAATAAAAAGTTGAAAACACATATTAACAAGATAGAAATAAGCACCTCTACATCAGTAATAACAGTAAATGTAAACACTAAATTTTCTATAAAAGTGACAAATTGAGGGGCGCCTGGGTGGCGCAGTCGGTTAAGCGTCCGACTTCAGCCAGGTCACGATCTCGCGGTACGTGAGTTCGAGCCCCGCGTCAGGCTCTGGGCTGATGGCTCGGAGCCTGGAGCCTGTTTCCGATTCTGTGTCTCCCTCTCTCTCTGCCCCTCCCCCGTTCATGCTCTGTCTCTCTCTGTCCCAAAAATAAATAAACGTTGAAAAAAAAAAAAAGTGACAAATTGAAGTTACAAAAAAATAAATATTTTTTTAATAAACATATGCTTAAATGGACACTGAATGGTTGAAAATATAAGGAATAGAAAAAGATATCCCAGGAAACTATTTACAAAAAGAAAGTGGATTCAGTAATATTCATTCTTTTTGCTTTAAATTCCAGTAGTGACAAGAATAATGAGGTATATTGCATACTGGTAAAACCATCCACCAAGAGGATATGATAATCATAAATGAAGAAAAACAGATAAATCCACAATGATACTGAGAGATTAATACTTTGTGAGAATATTATAATCTTCAATGTAATCATTTAGGAAAAGAAGAGACTAAAGTAAATAAACTTAATAATCAATTTAAGAAATGGAACAATATTTCAAAGAAAACAGAAGATATTAAAATTAATTTTCTATTGAGATTTTGAAACCTAATTTGTTCCATTTGTGTTCACACATTGATAAGCCCATAAACTAAGGTCTGACATAAAAAGATACTAGAGCCTACTGAAAATAAATATTTAGAACTCTTGATATGTGCACAGGCACACTCACACACAAACAAGTGTTTCTTTTTGTACTTCAAGAATTTTCAAATAAAGCATTTACTTAACTTTATACATGATGTTATTAAGCAAGTAAATTCAACTAACATTGCATGAATAATGACTATGCTGGCTCAAAACAAATATATAAACTGGTAAACTTGTACTTTCCACCTTGTACCGTAACCTCTGGATCTATAAATGAATGGATGTACGATTGCTCAGAATGTATAAACATGTACGCCATGCAGCCAGTTGTCAGGTCAAGATGTTCTCTGGCAATGTGAACACATTTCAAGGTGAAGTCAGTATTTGGAAAACGCAAAATGAAAAAATTCAGCAAGTTCTTTCTTAATCCTAACAAACCTACACAGGTAATAATTCTTGTTTGAATGAATAATCTTCTCCGTAAAGAAGATGACTTCACCAGTCCCATGTTAAATTATCAAGTCTCCCTTACTCAAAGATATTATCTCTTTCTTTTTAAGTTTTTAAACAGCTACATGACCCTTAAAGTTTTTTGATATAACAAATTAACTTTTAAAATTAATTTTAAGGTTGCGTAGCACATTTTGCTCAAATGCTTACATTTTACTATTATTTTTTCAATATAAAAGGTTTGATCCTCAGAACAATCACTTTAGTTCAATTGGCACCATTTAGCTGCAAAACAACAACAACAAAAAAAAAAAAAAAAAAACAACAGTGCTCAAAAGGCAAAGGGAGGTCAAAGGGCCACC
>NW_024412467.1:24212095-24229396 GCF_014898765.1 Herpailurus yagouaroundi | reverse complement strand
AAAAAAAAAAAAGAATAGGAATGACCAACATAATGATAAGAGTATTTGGCATATTAGTAAGACCCAACAACAGAATTTACTAATGCCTGAATGGCAAATAAGAGACAAAAGAATACTTCCAGAAACAAATATAAGGCAATCAGAGGACAGCAGAGTACATGATAATTATTGGAAAATAAGGTAAAATGGCATGACCTAATATAGACTTAATGAGAAGTCATAAACTTATATTTCATAAAGTTTACGAAAAGCCCTTTTAATAAAAAATGGATTTCTATATGAAAAATGAAAACTTGAGGAAATAATCTGTAAAATCAAACTGGCTTTATATAGTGATATAATTAAACTTATTGCCACCGCAAAGTCATTTTTTTCTACACTTTGAGACTCAAAAAATTTCTAGTGCTTAGTTGTTTGAACAAAGATTTTTAAAAACTTTGAACACTTAAGGAAAAACAAAGAATTTATGGCAAAAGAACACCCTTAAAGACAGCTACTATAAAAGGGCCCTAGTTAAAGAGATCTAACTTGTAAAACAGCATCTTACGTATTTTATAAGTTCGGCTGTAAATCTCTGCTTTAGCTTCCTTTAACCACATCTTTAAGTGGAAAAAGACTACTCTCAGTAAAATAAATTCTTATTCTGTTTAGCATAATGAACAGGAATAAGTTAGCTCAGTACGTGACAAGGGTCTAAAATGCCCTTAAAAGTTGAAGGAAACACAAAGAGATAATTTAATTGAAGTTAAATATGTTTCAGTTTTTCTGAGTGGAGAAAAGGCACATAATTTTTAAATCCTAAATCATTTACGCTCTGCAATTATCTCATCTACCAGAACTCCAAAATCAATTTTAGTGGACTTTCATTTATGCTTTATAATAGGAAAAAATGACACATTTCCAAATTTAATTAACCAAAACAAAAATTCCTAGGACACCCCATGTAATTCTGAGTGGACTAAACAATACATCTTAGTCGCTCAGGACAAAAGGTCATTTGGAAGGGATGTGCCTTTAAGGGTTTACAAAGGCTTGGTCTTCAGTCCTGTAATAAAAGAGGAAGCACATCTCAGTAAAGGAAGGATGCCCACTTTAAATAAGGAAATGGGTTTGCAGGATGCACACATGCTGCTTTCTATTAATGATAAGCACAGTCTACAAAAAGAGCCTCAGACTGCTTTAACTTTCATGTAGAATACCTGCAGAGAATGCCTAACGTAAACAAAATGACAAGTAATGTGTCCACTCACCATTTATTAAATGATTTATGTGTTCATAATAGAGGCTAGTAAATACTGATGACTATATTCCAGTTAAGAGCTGTAATTACTGGTGTGATGACTGTATGCCAGGATCAACGCCAATAATGTTTTGGGAGAGAAGCATACTTTAGAGGTTTATGAGGATAATTATACAAGATAGATGGCTTTGCTATGAGATTATTATTTTTTTTTTAGCCAGAGGGAATAAGAAGGCAGAGATTTCTTGAGACCTTTATCATAACTTAAAAAAAACTTTATTCTATATATTTAATGAATGTAAAACATTTTGTTAAAAGTTTCCTCTCCTTCAAGACAAAATAAATCCAATCAAAATCCTAATAAATGTTGATTTAAATTTAATCACTGGCCATCACCTTTTGCTTCTTCCATCTCTGTCTCCTCTGTCTCATGTCTGTGACACACACACACACACACACACACACACACACACACACACATCAGATATTTTTCAACTACAATAAAATAAATTACACCCTTATTTAATTACTCAGTTGGTGACTGTCCAATTTGTCAATTTACTCTGCCTCTGATCCCCTCATATTTCTTCTCACCATCTACCGGCAATCCTTAGGACATTTTCCTATTTCTTAGCACCTCAACTAAGAGGTATGCAATAACAGATAAATTACCTACCAAGCCAAAACTCATTATAAGTTGTCTAGGGTATTGGTGATTTCCAAGAATAGCCTCGATGATGGAGACCAGATTACAAATTGCACCCACAATCCAGCCCAACCTCTCCATACAGCATAAGTGGCAAATTTTTTAAGACTAGCAAAACACATGCTCATTCTGTAAGACCTGTGTTAAGCATCACTTCTACTATGAAGTATTCTTGAGTTGTGTTCTGGCAAAAGCTGAGGCTGAGTAAGTATATGCTTGAGGATACACGTGTCACCCAAAAAAGGGTATCTGCAGTGATCTAGGATTTATATATCAAAACATTTCAAAGAAATATTTCAAAGAAGCTATTTTAATTTTAACATGAATTTAAGTTTTGGGTCATTTGGAATTATATTTTGGGGTATGGAGGCGGCAGCATGAAATACTATTTTCCATGCTTTAGGTCCCTTCAGGATTTTAATCTGATCCTGGTCAAACCTCTATTATAAAACAGATTTATACCTTTTATCTAACTGTTGGGCTGTGTTTCTCCTCCTGAGATAACAAGCACCACAAGGACAGTCCAGGCAGGTGGACAGTTTGAAGGAGGAGGGAAATGCAGTGCTGACACAGGGACCATGATGTAGTCCAGGTCATTTTCCACAGCACACACCACTGGTTCCCGTTCATCTCCTCCACAAAAGTTTGTGCTGTCTGTCTGCACTTAAATTAAAAAAATTAATTATAAAAACTTATTTTAAAATAGAGAGTTGGGACACTTGGGTGGCTCAGTTGGTTGGGCATTCAACTTTCAGGCTCAGGTCATGATCTCACAGTTCGTAAATTCAGGCCCTGAGTCAGGCTCTGCACTGACAGTGCGGAGCCTGCTTGGGATTCTCTCTCTCTCTGCCTCTCTCTCTCTCTCTCTCTCTCTCTCTCTCTCTCACTCTCTCTCAAAATAAAGAGATAAACTAAAAAATAGAAAATAAAAATAAAAAATAATATAGAGTTTCAACAAGAATAAATATATGCCTACATTTCCTTTAGTGTTTGTGGAGGTGTTACACAGGAATGCCTGTCAAGTTCTGTGAATCTGGAAAGCTGAAAGATAACTGAGGTAAATCTTGTTTTGGTATTTATAAAACACCTTAAAGGATATTTTGCTATTTTTACTTCAGCATCTGAGACTTTCTAGGGAGAAGAGAGGACATATAACTTCAAATGTTGCCCCAATTTCTGTTTTACAGACTTGCTTTATACATATATAAAATGCTCTCCTATCTAAAATTTCCCCGAAGATCTACAGCAAAAAGAGTTTATACAACAGACTTGACCACAATAAGTCTCAAAGGCTCTAATACTCTCCAGGGATCAATGACATGTGTGCAGAGAAGAATTTATAAGACTCACTATAACAGTTCCCTTGGAACTATTACTTTCTGATGGGGGAAAGTAATAGATATTTTTAAAAAGTAACACACTTGCCAAAATACGTATTGGCTCCAAAGAAGGCAGTGTGCATTAAACAAACACAATAAAACTGTTGTAAAGTGCTACACTAAAATGTGGATACACTGCAGGTCAAAACATATTCCTTGGAACAGTAATATAGGGCCCATGTTTCACTAAAATGTGAAAAGCTTAGGACATGAATATTATCCTTGTGACTCAATATCAATACAATAAAAGGCTTTTCTCCAATTCCTTTATTATAAACAAAATCAATTATTACCATGTCAACTCTCTCACACATAAAAATGATCATGTTACTTTATACAGCAGGGTCACAAATTCAAATGCCGAGAGAGGCAAGCATGTAATATAAATAAGTGAAGCAGGGCAGGTGCAGGCTGTGGTAAACTCATGCAATATTCCTCAAACTTTAATATGCATGAAGGAATCACCTTGTTTAAGAGCGTATCCTGATGTAGTAGTTCTGGGGCAATGCCCAAGATTCTGCATTTCTAATAAGCTCCTTGAGAAGCAATGAACTAGGGGGCTCTTTTCCCTTTCTGCTAATTTGCCTCAGATGACCGTCTCCACACAGTAATGCAACCAGGCTCAGTGCTGACCAATTTCTCAAAAGAAGCCAGAAATCCATTCATTCAACAAATATGCCAAGCTCGTCTACATGGCAGGTATTCTAGGCACTTAAGATACAGTGACAAGCCAGACAAAGATGTATGCTCTCATAGTTAACTTGATAACAGGAGGAGAGAGATGAAGAAAGCTATGAGGATATCTAGGGGAAGAACAAAGCCATGTTGTGAAACCTGGGGTTAGAGCATTCCTGGTGTACTAAACTGGACTAGTATGGAAGCTACATGGCTGAGAAGCAAAGTGAGCATGGGAAAGGGCTAGGCGGTCATTTAAAACCTAAGTGCTTTACATGTTCTCTTCTGATTTTTAAATGCTAAAATCTAGAGAACATTAAGCCTATGGTCACCACTTCCTGGCTTCTATAATTTCAAGACTTTGAAGATAAAATTAACATTTTACTTTAGTACTATGCCTTCTAAAAACATTATTAGGGGCATCTGGGTGGCTCAGTTGGTTAAGTGACCAACTTTGGCTCAGGTCATGATCTCATGGTTCATGGGTTCGAGCCCCATTATAGGGCTCTGAGCTGAACACTTGCTCAGAGTCTGGAGCCTGCTTCAGATTCTGTGTCTCCTTCTTTCTCTGCCCCTCCCCTACTTGTGTTCTGTCTTACTCTGTCTCTCAAAAATAAATAAATGTAAAAAAATTTTTTTAATTATTAGCCATTTTTATCATTGTCTAATTTTTTCTAAACTTTTCAACTATAATGAAAATATACAACTTTATCATCAGAATTTATCATAAAAAATGGGTGTACACAAAGATCTACAAAGAACAAGTGCAGATGTTAGGATCTTTCAGTGATCAAAGGGTAGAATAGAATCCCAGCAAAAGATAATATTCAGTTGTCCTTCATCTATGAATCTGCTGCCCATATTCCATCATCTGTAAGATAGATACTGTGAACTGCTTTTCTGGTAGTGGTGACAGGTTTGTACTGGAGACATACATCTATTCTTCAGTTGCTTTGTAATCAATGTCAAACATTTGAAAGGAGAGCAGCCCAGGTCAAGGATGCCTTAAGAGACAGTAAATCTAATTTGCCTTTTATCTTCTTGATACAGAATCCTGTACAGCTGGAAACCGCAAAGCCAAATCTATAACCCTTCTCCGAGAAGTCTATAGAATTTCATGTGTATAATCTTTACACTAATCTCATTCTCGGTACTATCTTACTTAGCTACCTATCCTTTCCCATTGTCTCAGTTTCTTCCTACCAATATTAAATTCGTTTTCTCTTGGCATATCAGATGTATCATCAAAGTTCCTTAAATCCTTTTCAAAATAAGTTGTGGAATCCATTCATTCATTAAATATTTATTGAGTGATATTATTTTAGGGGCTCAGCATACATCTGAGAGTGAAATAAAGATCCCTGCCCTTAGGGACCTTAAAAAAGTAAAAAATGTATATATACAGGCAGACAAGAAAAAAGTAGCTTGCTCACAAAGAGTCTATTTAAACAACACCATAATCAGTAGCAGCATCTCCACTCATCATTGTAAAATTGATAATTCCCTGCTAATTAAAATGTCTTCCACAAAGTCACGGTAAAAAACAGTGCCAGCATTTAAAATAGAACACATCTGGGGCACCTGGGTGGTGCAGTCGGTTAAGTGTCCGACTTCAGCCAGGTCACGATCTCGCGGTCCGTGAGTTCGAGCCCCGCGTCGGGCTCTGGGCTGATGGCTCAGAGCCTGGAGCCTGTTTCCGATTCTGTGTCTCCCTCTCTCTCTGCCCCTCCCCCGTTCATGCTCTGTCTCTCTGTCCCAAAAATAAAAATAATAATAATAATAATAATAATAATAATAATAATAAAATAGAACACATCTGACAGACATGAAATAGTCCCTCTTATTGGTTTGCTATGTAATTCACCAACTCCTAGGAAAAGAAACTGCAAAGAAAATTTTTAACACAAATTTGGGATTTTTCAAAACTCATTTTTTAAAATTTCTAAATTAAAAGTCATAAAGATTAAGTAAAAAACATATAACATGTAGTTAAACTAAGTTCTTGGTATTTATTCAAAGGAGAAAATATATTAAATCTTGCAATCAGATGAATAAAAAATCATGCAAGAAAAGAAAGACTAAGGTCTTTGCAATTCAAGTCATTTCCATTACTAGATGACTTTAAATTGATATTCTTAATTTGAGACAAACCATGAGACCAATGAAATAATCATTGCATAATCATTGAATCAATGATTCATTAATCAATGAAATATTGCTGAAAGAAAAACTGAATAAACCCAAGCATGAAATTAATAGCAAAGAACTCATGAGAAGTTCTCAAAGTATCATGTTATACTGTTCTTAAATTGATAAACTAAAGCAGTATTTATTTCCCTCAAAAATTCATATTGCTTTTTTTTAAGTTTATTTATTTTGAGAGAGAGAGAGATAGAGTCAGAGACAGAGACAGGAGCAGAGAGAAAGGGAGAGAGAGAATCCCAAGCAAGCTCCTCACGTCAGTGCAGCGCACGATGCAGGGCTCAAACCCAGGAACCGTGAAATTATGACTCGAACCGAAGTCAGAGGCTTAACTGACTGAACCACTCAGGCACCCCAAAATTATCATATTGTTTGATGAGAGGTGTTGGGGTAGGGGGAAGTAGTGAGGGGAGCTCCATTATTTTTCTTCTAGGGCCCAAGGAAACTTTTACAGATGTTCAGGAAAAGATGTACACTGAAACTGGTCAGGCATAGAAAACACTCTTCATTTTATCACAAAACCAAATATTATTCTTTTTTCTTAAATCTCATTAGAGTACTTCCCAAAGAACAAGTGGCAATATTTGATTCATTAGAAAAAAGATATGTTTTGAAAGAATGGTCTCACGATAAAAGAAGGTTTCCGGAAATTAATTTCTTAAGGGGTTAAACTGTCAGAGGTTCATTGCCATTATTTTTTATTATACTGTTTGCCCTGCAGTGTGCCTGTACATGGTACCTTAGATCCTAAAAATACATAGCAGTGGTGCCTAAACCTGGTTGCACATGGGAATTGCTAGGGGTACTTATTAAAATGTAGATCATTGAATTCAACTTCTAAAGAATCTTTTTCAGTTGCTCTGAGGTAGAGGCCTAGATGCTACATTTTGATAAATGCCAACATGCTTCTAACACCGCCTACTTATAAGTAAGTGATTTGGGGGCACCTGGTTGGCTCAGTCAGTTAAGCATCCGACTCTCAATTTTGGCTTAGGTCATGATCTCATTGTTCATGAGTTTGAGCTCCACATCGGGCTCTGCCCTTAGAGCACAGAGCCAGCATGGGATTCTCTGTCCCTCTCTCTCTCTGCCCCTCCCCCCAACTGCAAAAATAAACTTTTAAAATAAATAAATATATATATTAGATATATTAGATTTAATTTTACCTCTTTTATTTTAATTCTTGAGTTGAGTAATTAATAACATACAAATACAATGGCACAAGATTAAGAGTATACAATTTTATAAATATATGTGTGTAAATAGGGTCTATATGTTCAAAAATATCTCTTTGATCAAAATACACATACTAATTTGAAGGGATACATGCACTCTGATGTTTACAGCAGCATTATCAGTAATAGCCAAATTACGGAAAGAGCCCAAATATACACCAACTGATGAATGGATAAAGAAAGTGGAAAGGAAGGGGAAAGGGAAGGGGGAGAGGGATGGGTAAGGAGCAAGGGCAGAAACAGAAAAGGAAAAGGAAAGATGAGGTGGTGTATACACACACACACACACAATGGAATATTACTCGACCATATAAATGAATGAAACCTTGCCATTTGCAACTACGTGGATGGAGCTAGAGTATTATTCTGAGTGAAATACACCAGAGAAAGACAAATACCATATGATTTCACTCATGTGTGGAATTTAAGAAACAAATGAACGGGGGATGGGGGGTGGGGGAAGAGTGCACAGAGAGAAGAACACCAAGAAACAGACTATTAACTGTAGAGAACAAACTGATGGTTACCAAGGGGAGGTCGGTGGGGTGATGGGTGAAATAGGTGATGGGAATTAAGGAGGACACTTGTGATAAGCACCGGGTATTGTACAGAAGTGGTGAATCACTAAATTTTATACTTGAAACTAATATTACACTGTATGTTAATGAACTAGAATTTAAATTAAAAAAATAATAATAATGAGTATTTAGAGCCACACACACAAAAATTTACATTGATCTAAGGGTATAAACTTCCAGTTAAAAGATGAATAAGTTCTGGGGATCTAATGTACAGCATGGTGATTGTCGTTAATAATATTGCATAATATACTTACAAGTTGCTAAGAAAGCACATTTTAAATGTTTTCACCCCAAAAAAGAAATGGTACTTACATGAGGGGAGGGAGGTACTTGCAAATGCTATGGTAGTAATCATTTTGCAACATATTATTGTATCAAAACAACACATTGTAACCTTAAACTTGCATAAAGTTATATGGCAATACCTCAATAAAGCTGGGTAAAAAGGAAAGAATAAAAAAAAAAAATAAAAATCACACAAAAAAAGTACATTGATCTTCTTTAAGACACAGGCTTTTCTGCTAAGGATCAGACAGTAAATACTTTAAGCTTTGTAGGACATACCCAATCTCTGTTTTATATTCCTTGTTTTATATTCCTTGTACAACCTTTTTAAAATGTAATAACTGCCAGCTACAAAAGATTGCATATTTCATGACCCACTGTTTGAAATGGCAAATTTCAAATTTTCCAGAATAGGCAAATCTAGAGACAGAAAGTACATTAGCAGTTGCCAGGGGTTGGAGGGGCTAGGAGATAAATGAAGAGTGACAGGTAACAGAACTAGGGGCTCCTTTGGGGTGATGATTGTTCTAAAATTGATTGTGATGATGGTTGCACAACTCTGAATTTTACATTTTAAATGAGTGAACTATATAGTATGTGAATCATATCTCAATAAAGCCGCTATAAAAAATGTAACCACCATTCTCATCTCAGGACTGCCTTTGGCCCACAGGACCAGAGTGTGCCCACCACTGATCTATAGTAATAGTTCTCAAAGTGTGGTCTGGGAACCCTTGAGGGTGCCCAAGACTTTTCGAGGGGAGCTGCAAAACCAAAAATATCATCAAAAAATTAAATCATCAAAAATTATTTGTCTTTTTGTGTTTTTCATTCTTGTATTTTCACATGTATACACTGGAGTCTTCCAGAGGCTACCTGACATGTGGTATCAAAATGAACCAAACGCAGAGGCAGATATGAGAATCCAACCAATCTTTCTCCCTGTCTGGAATGTGAGCGTAATAATGCCCAAGGTGAAGTCACTACCAGGACGCCAAAAGGAAGTCTAGGTTAAGAATGGTTGAAGAAAAACAGTAAAAGCTGCCACACCTGATAGCATTGCAGAATGTCTGTATCATCTCTAGTCTACCTTCTTGAAACTTCATGCTACATTGGAAAAATAAATTCATTTAAGCTGCTTTCCGAGATTCTTTAACTTGAAGCTGGATAAAATCCTTTACATATACAGCATCATACCTATCTAAAAGTCACAGATAGAAAACTGTGTAGCCTCAGCTGGCCTCATGCACTGTGGAAGGCAGACTTCACTTTGAAACAGCAAAGAGATCAAATCAACTCTTCTGCCTTTAGATGCCATGTTTTCTTTCCCTACTGCTCTGAATGCTTGATTTGATCTGTGCGGATACCCTTCTCCTCATCTTCCAAAATTTAAAGCTTACCCATTCTTCAAGATCAACCCAACTAAGAAGCCACTTCCTTAAAAATGTCTTCTTTTATTTCCCAAACAATCACCCATTATTCTTACCTCCCACATCTGTACCCAAATGGGATTTAACACTTTCTACTTTACATTTATTCATTTCTCTTATAATTCCACTAAACCACCGGATTCAGTTCTGTTCCCCTACCCCAACATAAGTAGCACAGGACTTTGAGCTACATAAAAGCTCAAATTTGTCAATTACATTAATATTACTACTCATAATTAAGTTCTTTAGGAAAGAGAAAACAGCACAGGATAAAGCAAAAGAGTATTCAAAAATCCTCTCTCCCAGAATAATCTCATGTCTTAGGCTAGTCTGGCCTAATAGAGCATCTCAGCCTTCAATATACTGTGCCATTAAGAGTTAACGAACAGTGTTCTCCTTTCACCCAACTTTAATTTAATATAAGTATTTTTGTGCTTAATGAAAATCAACTCAACCCTTAACTCCCCTTTAAAGTCAATGAAGGAAATCAGGGAGACTTAATTAAATGGTGAAATAAAGCCCTTTAAGGAGGATTTATGACCCTTCTGTGTAAAGTATTTAAGATAACAAGGTGATGGTAAATTAGGTTTTGGCTGGATAAAGACCTAAATATATCAGCGTAAGAGGTTATGAAGGTGTCTTTTATAAATGTACATCTCAGGAGTAAACTAGCTTATTGATTCTTTAGTATGTTTGCTAACTAGAAACAAAATTATAACTTTTCAGTATCTTATTGCCAGACACCAGATTGTTAGCTATTGGCACCTAGAAATACAAGCTATGCAGAACCAGAAGGTTTGTATCATAGATCCCTTAATACTTCTACTACTCCAGGCTTTAGTTGTCCATACTAGACATTAAGATATTCCTAGCATCATCCAGTACAGTATTTGTGCATTTCAAATAAGCAGGGCTCCAGGCAAAATGCCAAGCATTTTACACAACAGAATCATATGTTGATTAATAATAATTATCTTCCTATAAATGCTAGGAAGTAAATATAGGATATACTGAGGGTAAGCAGTTATCCTCATGAAGATATTCTATAGGAAAAATAAACTGTCAAATAGGTTTAAAAAACTGCTTCATGGGAAGACCTCAGAGCCTTTAGTATGGTAATATATCCTGTGAAACTTGCATGGTAAGCAGTGTTCCCCCAAACTAACATGGCCACAGATCCCTTATAGCATCTTAGCCATAAAATATACTTTCAGAAGTAAGGTTTAAAATACTTACTAGATGCCTCAATTCCCACTTCTGTTCTACCTGGAATTATTTTTTGGAATCAAAAAGAAGTGAGGTAAATATATGAACTTATGAGATAAAAGGAAAGAACCCTTAGTAGCATCATGATTATCAATAACATTTCCCTAATAAAAGGTATCTCTGCTTACAGGCTGGGAAAATGGTTCTATCTGCTTACCAACAATTATTAGGTTTGGACCTCTCACATTAACTGTACCACTCTCAATCCCCTGCAATATACATCTTCTGAGTGCTATTTTTTTTTAAGAAGAAGAAGGTAGGAGATGAAAATCCTAGTAGATATTTATAAATGGTCCAAAAGGTAGGCAAATCAGATTAATTTTCCACAATCTGGAATCAGTCAAAAAGCTATGTTACGCTGCAGTAACAGGAGCCTTCAAATAAAACATTCCCAATGAAATATGTTCCTTCCCACCTCACACCCCTCACAAGTCAGCACACCATGGGGGTTCTGCTCTTCCAGGGACAAAGAGCCAGCATCCTAACATGTGCTTCCATAACCGGGGTGGGGGTGGAGCACTGGGGAGATGAGGCAGCAAAGGAAACTGCCTTCAGAAAAGTCAGAGATCAAACAGGCTAAGAAGCTGGACCCTACCTTGTATCCACAACAAGAAAACTGAACATCTGTGAGAGCATCCTTACTCAACCACATTTTAACCACATTTTAAAGAAATTTCTACAAATTAGGTTGTGATGTGACAGAGTGCCTGGATTCTTGACTAGTAGAATCTGATTGTCTTGGGATTTGGTTCTGCTGCTCTCTAGTGTTTACAAACACTAAAGCTGGTCCTCCCTTACCACTAAGATCTAAAAGTTGCTAACTTACACATTATTTTTAAAGAAGCCTGAAATGAAGACAGAAAGATAACAAGTAAATGAAGACTCAGCACAGCACTGGGAAAGACAGAAGAGGGAAAAGAAGTCTTAGAAAAAAAACTACCAAAAGCAGTACAACAGTGGTTTACAAACATAAATGATTTAACCACTACTTGCCACAATGTATCTATAGATTACCTACCTTGGTAAGCCATACTTTTAAAGTTAACCTTGAACCTTGAAATAAAGAGGAGGGAAGAAACTGGTTCACCAAAGAACCCCTTCTAAATTAAACCCTGAAGTCGGGCTCAGACACTTTTCGCTGAAGATCAATGTCCCTCCCTCCCCCTACCTCCTGACACAATGCTGGTTTTGTCCCCACTCCTGCATCAGCTGCGCAGTGCAGGGCGTACATGTTGAAAAGCAGCTGTTTGCTGACAGACTGTGAGCTGGGAAGCTAAAGCTAAGTGAAGTGGTTAACCCACATCCCTTCCCCACCGATAAAGTGCTTTGATAAGCAAGCTACATTGGCAAAAGCTAGAAAGGCTGCCAGAGCAGCCACTCTTAGGAATGAATGCTGGCTTGTTTGGTGGACGCTTAATGCTTTCACATCCTTAGCATTCACTTATGGTCCCCAACCTCCACTAGGCTGGTATGCTTCACAGTGTTCTTTCAGCTGGCAGCAAGACCAAGTCTTTGATATGTCAGAGCAATATCCTGTTCATACAGGGAAAACAAATAAAAAAAAAAAAAAAAAAACCTGCAAGAAAACATCTCTTCATATAGGCTTTTCTCCATAGTATTTTTTCCTAATACAAACTCCTATTAGAAACACAGTGTTAAAGAAAATACTCCCACAGAAGTATGCTCATCATGTCAATGACTGCTCAGTAACACAGGGCCATAAATTTTTCTCCACCTTTTATTAATATAATGAAATCTTAAGTTAAAAAATATGATTAATTTGTAATTTTAACTACTAAGTAACTTTGGACATACGGAGTTACTAATTAAACGCAGAAGGCATGGAACACATGATTCCACACTAACTTTAATGAATACTTCCTTCAAATACATAGCCCTCATTTAAATTTGTAGACTAGAGAGCTTTAATTCCATTCATGTACTTTCTCTGAGTCAAATGGAACCTTACTACCTAAGAGGACACACTAGACCACATTTTTTTTTAATTTTTTTTTAACGTTTATTTATTTTTAAGACAGAGAGAGACAGAGCATGAATGGGGGAGGGTCAGAGAAAGAGGGAGACACAGAATCTGAAACAGGCTCCAGGCTCTGAGCCGTCAGCACAGAGCCTGATGCGGGGCTTGAACTCATGGACCACGAGATCATGACCTGAGCCGAAGTCGGAGGCTTAACCGACTGAGCCACCCAGGCGCCCCCACACTAGACCACATTTATCGCTCTCCACAGATTAGAAAAAAATGTGGATGATGGCAAGGCCTGCTCTCCATGTCCATTGGAAGGATTAAATCAAAGGGTCAATAGTAATGCTAGTACAATAGGAAACAGTTATATGATCTATTTGACTTACCTGCTCTCAGAAAAGATCGCTCTATTATAACAAATATATTGATAGTATCATCTTTGTATTCAGTACTACCAGAGATATACACTGATTTTTCAAGTAAAATAAATCCCCCTAAGAACTGTAGAAAACTCCATGAGGTAGAACCAAAGGTAACAGAAGGCAACTTTACTTGCAGAATACTGGCTCTGTGGATCGAAAGTGGACAGGTGATAAATGCTCAAAAGGATATTGCACTAGATACAAATAAATTCACACACACTTCTATATAAAAGTGTACATATACATGTGTGCCTATATAGACAGAATTTCTAAAAACTACAAAACCTGTTAAAAAAAGGTGAAAACGATTTAGAGAAATAAATGCCTAAGAGAATTCTACAATGTGTAGCCTGCCCTCCTACCGAAAAGTAATGAATGAAAAAAATGAAGCATAAGAGAAAATGACTATTTCAGCTACCTGGAGAGTATGATACATTCAGGAAAGGATCACAGGTAAAAATAACAGCATCTATAACATTTATCTCAAATCATTTAATTAAGCTATCTTGCCTGGAACATTTTTACATAGCCATTTTGACACCAAGGCCATTTCGACTGGGCTTAAAGAAAACAAACCATTGAACTTTCAACTTTTAAAACATGATCTGCTAGCATGTGCTACAGACAGTTGATACTGTCCCTGATCCTCACCTTCCCATCCTTGGGCCTCAAAGAGGGTTGGGGAGCAGGAAGAGGCAGAATTCAGAAGGATAAGTGGGGCTCAAGGGTATCTACTGAACACAGTGATAATAAATTTTTGTAAACATCAATTTTATATCTTAATAAGACTTTGTAGAAATATATAATTTGGAAACTGTGAGGAAAGTTTCAGGTAAGAAGGGTAGAAAATATGCTATGACTGGCAGTGGAGAAAGAGTGAAAACAAAGAAAGTAAAGAATACCTTTAAAAAATATATATGATCACCTGCTTATGTGGTCATCTGTCCACCTGGAACATCCATATATATCGCATTTAGAATGTCCTATCCCAACCAAATAACTTTAATGGAAGAGATATTACTTAAAATTTGGATAAAACATCCTGATCAACTATTGAGATCTTTTTCTGATGGGCATAATATGAGATAACAGTGGATATCATGATAAAATGACTTTGAATATTAGAAGAGGTAGTAAAAGGAAAACCAAAAAAGTTAACTTGTTTGAATGCCACATGTGCTTACATTTATGAGTGTTCCCATCTGTTCTACTTAACTTTAACAATCATTACCCTCATTATTAAATACTTTATTCAACAGTAAAGAAAATATCAAAATGTCAGCAATTACAACGGATAGGGAATCCTCCTGGACCCCTTTCTTCTTAATGCCCAATAGCTGACCTGTCAAGAGTCACCCTTCTTACACTTCCGCAGTATCTTCCCAATCCACTCCCTTCTCCCTACCCTGCCCAGTCTGAATACTTGCCCTCTCTCACAGTCCATCCTCCATACTCAAAGGTAGCTGGTTACCTTACAGGATGTACATCTCTTCTTTACAGCTTACAGAATAAGAATTACATGGGAAATTTATTCTAAAACAGATTTATGGGGCTTGTCAATTGAGATACTAATGGAAAAGGTCGAGCTTAGAATATAGGAACCTAAATATTGAACATGTCCCCAGATGATTCTGAAGTAGGTAGTCCCCAGAACTTACTTTGAGAAGTGCTGGCCTATGGAGATCCAAATCCCTAATCATTTTCAAAACCACTCATAAACATGAGGAATTTAATATTTAAAAAAAAAAAACCAACAGTAACAATGCCTAACAATTTGAATTATTTGCTTTCACTGGTGTGTTTTCTTTACATTAAGCCACTATACAAATGATGGTAATACACACACACACACACACACACACACACACACACTCATACCACAAAGCATTTATCTCATAATCACCCTTCACTTTACTAAATCAACTACTCATGTAATGCTTTCCATAAATTCCTATGGTTGACTAAAGTACTAATAAAGATAGTATTATGGTGAGGATAGAATTTCTGGAGCTCTCTGGGGTTTGATCAAGTCTCACAGGCTCAAAAGAGCTACCTGAAGACAAAGGGGATACTGCAGCAAGCACAAATTTACTGCTGTCACTCAATGCATTAGTCCATGGGGGCAAAGAGAACCTGGACCACAGGGACAGCTGGTTTCACAAGTAGGACCTTCTTATTGTCTGTTAAAAAATCCTTTATTTCTGTGACTTAACAGGACTCGTACCAATCTTAGCTAATTCGAGAAATCTTACACAAAAGTATTCAAGCATACCTCATGAAATATAAATATACATGTCATTGTTACTAGATCTTCTAATTAGATTTTCTTGAATCAATTTGAATAATTTGCATAATTTATACTTTCCTAAAATTCATTTCACTAATTTTTCCATATCTTTTGTCATATTACATGTAATAAAGTAATTGAAAAAATAGCATGAAGCCAGCTCATTTTCTGACACACTTTCATACTTGCCAGGGAAGAGTGATAAAGAAATATGGACAGTGATTACAATGCTGAAAGTATCCCAAAAAATCAATCATATTCTGTACATTAAATGGTGAGTTAATTTTATATTCAAGCAAAAATATTTTTCTACTTGTGTATACTCATGAGTATGTGCAATACATAAGCACTGCACACATATAGGAATAGCTAGAAACTCTAGGTTGAGCACAAATTTTACTTTTTAGTTATGTTTGGATAAATTCCAGACACTAAAACATCATAAGCAGCCTGAAAATGTACTACAACCAATACCCAATTCACACCCTAGATTATAGTCTTATTGTAATGGACATTTGATATAATCCACCAGAACACAAATCTGGCAATCCTCTTTACATGATCTTGCATAGTCTGAGTTGTATTAAAATTTTAACACAATGCTCTTGCAGTATCCTTGCAAATTCAAACAACCAATCTAACTTTACAAAAAAATGAACTAGAGGAATGGGGAAGAAGGCATCATTACTGGGGTCCCAGAGGGATCTTTGCCTTTGTAAAGCAAATTAAGCATGAAGTTCCTCTAAAATAGCAAATTGTCAGCATGATTTTTTTAAAACCATATTATATCCAAGTCATCCACATAGTTTTTAAGAATAAAATCACATAAGATTATACATAGCAAATATTTTAAAAATACCTTGTCATCCTATAAGGAATATTCCATCTATCTGGTAAACTACATTTCGTTTTAGAAAAGTTCGATAGCTGACTTCCATTCTAGATACTTTTAGATAAAGCTATATCAATGTTTCCCAAATGTTTCTACCATTGTGTTTATACTGAATAACAACACTAAATTTGTACAATATAAAAACTCTTAAAACTATATCCACGAAATCAATGATCATTTTCAAGTTTACACATTCTCACTTACTAATATTCTCTGATGGCCAATAGTCAAGAACTAATTCAAACCGCAAACACCAAACTAATCTAGTACGCTTTTTATGTCTTATATAAGAAATATTTCCCTACCTTGAGGTTATAAAAACATTTCACTATATAATGTTCTAGAAGATTACTTATTTTTCCTTTCACATTCAGATTCATAATCCATCTACAACTGTTTCATGCGGTGTAGGTTTTTTTCCATAAGGCAGGCAACTGACACACTCTTTAGGGAAAAGATGAGTCAGTCCCCAGGGCAGTACACAAACTCCTTAATACTCTGTCCCACTGGTCTCTTTGTGGCACTCAGGCTAAGGGTTTTAATTAATGTGACTTAAATCTTAATAACCAACTAAATAGTTCCTCACACCATGCTGGTTTCTTTGCAGAAGTGTTGGCTCTTCTTGTCCCCTTGCATTTCCATATACATTTTAGAATCATTTACCAGTTTACACACACACACACACACACACACACACACACACACACACACACACAC
>NW_024412467.1:24039655-24212085 GCF_014898765.1 Herpailurus yagouaroundi | reverse complement strand
CACACACACACACACACACACACACACACACACACACACACACACACCCCTACTGGATTATAAGTCAGTAGATGAATTAGAGGAGAATCTACCTTTTTATGATATTGCATCATCCTACTTATAATAGTATAGGATCACCTCCTTTTGTTTAAGTCTTCTGTAATTTCCTCTTAAAAATGTTTATCCTGTTATGATATTGCATATTTTAGTACATTTGATATTTTTCTACCATTGCAAACAATGTCTTTTAATATTATGTTTTCTTTTTGTTGCTGTTGTATAGAAATGAAACTGACTTTATTTACTGTATTGACTTTTCATCCATTAATATCCTGTTATGGATGGAATGTATCTCCCCAAAATTCATGTGTTGAAGCCCTAACCATCAATACGATGGTATTTGGAAGTGGAGCCTTAGGATGTTACTAGAGACAGATGAGGTCGTGAGGGGTCCTCATGATGAGATTAGTGTCCTTATAAGACACACCACAGAGCCTGTTTTCTTTGTCACCCTGCCATGTGAGGAACACAGCAAGAAGGCAGCCATCTGTAAAGCAGGAACCAAATCTGCCCTTATTTTAGAATTCCCAGCCTCGAGGACTATGAGGAAAAATATTTCTGTTGTTTAGGCCACTCAGTCTATAATATTTTTGATGGCAGCATGAGCTGAATAAGATGGCTTTTGGTACTAAAAGTGGAGTGCTGCTCTAACGAATACCTAAAAGTGTGTGAGTGGCTTTTTAACTGGGTAATGGGTAAGGGCTAGAAGAGTTTTGAAGTACATGCTAGAAATATGGACATTAAGACTGAATCTGCTCAAGTCTCAGAAATGAGGACCCTGATATAAGAAACTGGAGAAAAGATGATCCTTGTTATTAAATTGCAAAGAATTTGTAAGAAAAGTATCTTAGTGCTTTGTGGAAGGCAGAATTTGATAGTGATGAAACTGAAGATTTAAATGAGTATATTTCTTTTTTTTTTTTTAAGATTTTCAACGTTTATTTATTTTTGGGACAGAGAGAGACAGAGCATGAACGGGGGAGGGGCAGAGAGAGAGGGAGACACAGAATCGGAAACAGGCTCCAGGCTCTGAGCCATCAGCCCAGAGCCCGACGCGGGGCTCGAACTCACGGACCGCGAGATCGTGACCTGGCTGAAGTCAGATGCTTAACCGACTGCGCCACCCAGGCGCCCCTAAATGAGTATATTTCTAAACAAAGTATTGAAGGAGCAATGAGGTTCCTCTGACTGCTTATAATAAAATGCCAGAAGACAGAGATGAGTTGAAGAAGAAACTGTCAAGCAAAAAGGAATCAGAACTTGAAGATTTGGAAAATTCCCAACCTACCACATTGCAAACACTCAGAAAGTATGTTCTAAAGAGTTGGACTACACTTGATAAGGAGTTTATGGGATTATATGAGTAGAAACACTGACAGCTTGAACTGCAGGGGATAGAGGCAGGACAAAATGAAAGCTATAGGACTTTTTGGATTTGACAGAATGGGAAGATAGTGCTATTTGGCTATTATTGTATACTATTCTTTAATAAGAGGTAAAAAAGGACACAGAAGGAGATTCAGAGATCATCAGGATCACCAGCCTCATTTCAACAGGCCTTGGGGACAGGGCCACTCTGACAGCCATGGGGGTACAGCTGCCCAAAGCCTTGAGGATGGAAACTGGCCACGCAGAGCTAAAATGGCAAGACCCCCTCCCACATTCTCCAGGTGGTACTGTCGCCCCAGTGGACCTGGAGGGGGATGCATCTAACCAAAGAGAATTATTCTCCAGCCTTAAGATCTAATGGAATTTGCCTTGCTAGGTTTTGGACTTGCTTGGGACCCATCACCTCCTTTTTCCTTCCGATATCTCCTTTTTGGAACTGTAATGTCTATACGATGCCTCCCCCACCACTGTATTTTGGAAGCACATTGTTTGTCTTGTTTTACTAATTGGCAGTTGGAGAAGAACTCTGCCACAGGATGAATCATACCTCCAATATCATTCACACTTGACTCAAATGATATTTAGATGAGACTTTGAACTTTTAGACTTTAACATTGATACCAAAATGAGTTAGCACTTTTGGGGCTATTGGGATGGAACGAATATATTTTGCATGTAAGAAAGGCATGAACTTGGGGCATCAAGGATGGAATGTTATGAACTGAATGTTTGTGTCCTGCCAATATTCTTATGTTGATGTCTTAATCTCCAATGTGATGGTATTTACAGATGAAGCTTTTGGGAGTTAATTAGGGTTAAATGAGGCATAAGAGTGGGACCCTCATGATAGGATTAGTGCCCTTATAAAAAGAGATTGTAATACATTCTGTTGTTTTAAGCCATTCAGTTTGTGAGAATTTGTTACAGCAGAGGTAGGAAACCAACATACACACTAAAACAGGTATATAAAACTCTATTATTGGGACACCTGGGTGGCTCAATGGGTTAAGAATCTGACTCCTGATTTGGGCTCAGGTCACAGTTTGTGAGTTCAAGCCCTGTGTTGGGTTCTGCACTGATAATGTGGAGCCTGCTTGGTATTCTCTCTCTGCCTCTCTGCCCCTCCCTGCTTGCATACTTGTAAGCTTTCTCTCTCTCTCTCAAAAATAAATTAAAATAAATTAAAAACAAAAACCTTCAAGACGGTTCCTCTTAAAAAATAAAGTAAATTTCTGGGGTGCCTGGGTGGCTCAGTTGGTTAAGCGTCCAACTTTGGCTCAGGTCATGATCTCATGGTTCTTGGGTTCAGGCCCTGCATTGGGTGGGCTCTGTACTGACAGCTCAGAGCCTGGAGCCCACTTCAGATTATGTCTCCCTCTTTCTCTTTGCCCCTTCCCTGCTTGTATTCACTCTTTTTCTCTCCCTCAAAACAATAAACATTAAAAAAATTTTAATAAAATTCCATTATCAAATAATTTTCTGCTTCTGTTAAGAAAACATATAATTTTTTTTCCTTTATGTAAGTAATGTGGTGAAATACATTGATTGAAATATTAAATATTTTCATTCCTGGAATAAACTCAATTGGCTAACCTATCATCTTTATTATAAACTGCTGGTTTTGGTTTGCAGTTATTTTGTTTAGAAATTCCTATATGAATTCACAAGTGAGACTGGTCTGTAATGTCCCTTTCTCTTAATACTCTTATTAAGTTATACTATTGAAGTTATGCTGCTTCATAAAATTAATTAGGGAATATTCTTTCTCTTTATATTCCGTGGAAAAGTATGTATAAGACTGACCTAAGTATGTATCAAGCCAGATGACATTTACTTAGCTCAAATAAGTTAACCACACTGTTCAATTCTTCTGTATTTATAGATATTTTTTGTCTGCTTCTAGCAGTTATAAGGAAAGTGGGTTAAAATTTCTTACTATGGCTACAGTCTGTCTACTTCTCCTTTTAGTTTGGTAAAAAGCATCATACTGAAGTGAAATGAGATTTGGTAAGCAGCAAATGAGCTTAGCAAGCCGATGAGTGATGACAAAGCAAAGGGTAGGTTAAGTTGAAAACAGAACAAAAGAAATTATAGAATCTGAGGAAAAGAGTGAAAAAATATTGAAAATGGAAAGACCATTGCCTTGCAGGACAATATTAAAACAGCCCTATAATTGGGTCCTCAGAGAGGGAGGGGGAGAGAAAAAACAAAACCCAAAACAAAACAAAAGGAGAATAGGACAAAAGTAGTAAATTTCTCCAGTAGGCTTCAAGTCATTAATTTACAGATTCATAGAGTGTAGCAAACATCAAGCAGGATAAATACAAAGAAAACCACACCTAGGCGTGTCAGTCTAGCTACTGACAACCAATGATAAAAAGATACCTAATTGTCACTTGATTCACTGTTTATTATAACACTCACAGTCTTCCTACATGTTGTCATGTCTGGGTATGATGACTCTGGTATTTGCACTATCCAGAATCTTGCCTCAAGGATGTCAAATTATTTTCTCTCTTTCTCAACCATCTCATCCCTCAACCTCACAGGTAATCATGTTAGTATGTAGGGCTATATGGTTGATGGAGTGGGAACATAAGAACTGAGGGAAATCCAGCATTAACTTGGATTTCCCTCAGTTCTATACGTCTCTTGCCCCATTACCTAAAAGAACCAACCAACTCTGAGGATTACACACAGATCGGTAGATTAAATATGAAGACATCAGTAGAGTACAGTGGTTAAGTTACAAGGCTGAGCTCTGGAGTAAAACGGGTTTAAATCTCAGTTTTGTAATTTTCTAGCTGCTGCAAAATCATCACCTAAAAAATACTTACTATTGCTCCTCTAGTATGAAGATCAAATGCTTACTAGCACCATCCTGGATACATAAAAAATGCTCAATAATTGTTTGAAGTTATAATCACAGTAATTAAGTGTAAATAAGAGACAAAGGTATTGCACTTTATTAAAACAAAAATTAGCTCATCTAATCATTTTTATTTCATAAAATAAATGTATCTAAGACATCATCACTTGTAAGATACACTCTTATTTTATGTAGCACACAGAAAGAAGTAACATTCTCAAGTGAACTGGAACATTATATTGCTTGTATGTTTCCTCATTTCAGAGATGGCAACATGTACATCTTAGAAACAATAAAATAAAGCACATATATTAACTTTATATATCTCACAAAGTCCTACAAATAAATACTATTATCCCCATTTTTCAGACGAAGAAACTGAGGCCCACAAAATTAAGTCACTTGCCCAATTCAAAGACTACCAACTTGGCTTCAGATTTCTTGCTATTGGCCACTGTATATTATTAGTGCCCCTGTTTTTCTTGGGTTCTGTCATTTTATTAACTTGAAATGTTCAACAATACAACAGGGCTCAAATTTGTACAGACAGAATGTCAGGTTCTGACTATGAAAAAGAAGGCCATTGCATGTCACAAAAACATGCAATGTGGCATCTATTATTATAAAATTCCACACAGGACCAGTGGTTTTCAACCCTGGCTGCCCATCTGAATCACTTCAGATCCTTAAAAAGCCATAGATGCCAAGAAATAACCCCAGACTGACTTGAGTCAGAATCTCCAGGATTGGAATATAGGGATCTGTGCTTCTTTTGCTCCAAAAGTGACTCTGCTGTATGGCCAGGCTTGAGGACCAATCCATCCTATTTTTGATTATTTAATTTTTCCACCAACACATTCTCCATTACTCCTACCACTAGCGATCTACACCTAGGTAATAAAACATTGACTGTATAACAACCAAAAGTATTCTGATGTTAATATGGTCTTAATTTAACATCATTATATTTTTAAAACTAAAAACTTATTCCATGTACATTTGGACTTGCTGATAATAGGAATCTCTGTTTCTGCAAAAAGGCAACATTACCCAGAACATTTACTGGGTGTTGAGATTATGGAAATGGAGCAGTGACTAGCATGACTGGGAGAATGAAACAAAAGTGCTTTTGAAGGAAACGACATCAGTGTCTTTGTCACGCTTCTACCTCAAGTGACAAATGCTGAAACTACCCACTGGGTAATGGAATCCTAGGCCAGTGGCCTTGCTTTCTAAGGACATCATCCCTATCTCAACCATATTATATAGCAAATTGCAGTGACCTGCTTCTGTTTGTGTCTCTCACACTGATCTCTGAGTCCCTACAGGGGCAAGACCTCATGATGGTATCTTCTCTATACAGGTCTGGGTCAGGACAGAGTAGGAACTCAACAATTAATTGCTGACTGAATAAGTGAACAAATAAACATTCTTTTCCTCTAGTTCATAATTCATACTTAGGTCAGCGTTTTGTATATACAGTTGACCCTCAAAAAAATGGGTTTGAACTGTGCAGGTCTTCTTATACATAGATTGCAGATTTTCAACTGTGCAGGGGAGAAGGGTGATAGCACCCCTAAGCCCTGCATTATTTAAGGGTCAACTGTATACACACACACACACACACACACACACACACACACACATTTATTTTTTATGAATTAACATAACATAACCATGCCCCCACAAATATTAATCCCCAAGAATGGTGAATTATTCATGTCTACCTGTATTACCCAGTTTTCCCAAGAAATTAACAATTCCACTAATATCTACTCCCAAAATCATATTCATCCTTCAAAACACAAATTATATTACATCTTTCATTAAAACCTGTCTGATGCCCTCAAATGAAATTGGGCAATGCAGGTCTAGAGGTATATAGGGGTAAGCCTCAATACCCTAGTGCTGGCATTATCTTCAGCCTTATCCTGGTCAATGTTTATATTAAGTCCTCAGATCAAGTATGCCAGTGACAAAAAAAGTGAAATGAAAGGTTAATAAGCTAGGAGGAATAATATCCCTAAAAAAAAGACATCAAAACACTGGGACCAGAGTCTATATTTAGCACATTTAATGAAAATGAATATTAAGAGACTAAAACACCAAACCAAAAACAGAAAAAGCCTCATTAAGATAGAATGATGATGGTGTAGGTTCACTGGTATACAAGCAGGAAGAAGAAAACAAAACAGATTTTAATTAAATGAAGCTCACCATTTCAACAGTGTGACACTGACTACCCAAAGAAGCTAATGTCATCATAGCTATATATAGATAGAAGCAGTTTCCAAAATGAGGGAAGACGGCCACTCCACCCTCTCCAGGCTGGCAAGATGTGTCTGGTTTATGGATTAAGTCAGGGTGCCCCACCAGAAGCAAGGCCTGCTCCTGCTGGAGCAGGTCTCATGGAGAGGGACAAGGATGATACTGGGAGGCTCAGAACCATGACTGGGGTAAACTGTAACAAAACAAAACAAAACAAAACGGCCAGGAATAATTAACCTGGAATAATGACAGACCATAAATTATCGTATCTGAAAAAAAAAAAAGCCAAGTAGAAAAGAGATTAATTTATTTTTCTTATTCCTGAAGTAAACATTAAAGGCAGGCAGATGTATTATGAGCATAGGAAGAGCTTTCAAATAGAGCTAACTGAAGGTACAAGAAATATCTCAAAAGGTGGTAAGTCTCACATCACCAAAGATATTAAAAATATCTCCAACTACCACATTCAGTGCCACTGGAAAGGTTCCTAGAGCAGGGACAGGTATGTGGAGTGAAGCACCAAAATATAAGTTTGTAAGTCCATGTAGACATCAATAGACTCACAAGAAAACATCTGGTTTTCCTAAGACTGCTGTATAAATCAAATGTACACCTGGAAACAGATCTAGATCTTCTAACCCTTCCTTCATCCATTCTATCCATGAGAATAGAGGTAGTCACATATTTTAAAGTTATTTTAGGGGTTATGAATTTCATTTTAAACTGCTGGTAGTGATGTCCACTACACATGTTCTCATCTCCAGAGTTTCTTTATTGAACAAAGAGCTACCTTTGAGAATACATACTTTGTTGGAACTATTATTTCCTTTTAATTTAAGGCAGATTGAAAATATGATCATTAAAATAATAAATAGTATTTCATCCTTGAATACTTTTTAGCAACCTCAAATATTTAATAATTCTGATAGAACAAAGTTCAGAGGTATTGACTGGAAAATTCTGTAGATTAAAAAATACAAATTAAAAAAAATGGTAATAGAACTGCTCCATTTCAGCACTGATATTAGAGTCTGGCTCTTGTTTATTTTTTTTACAAATTTATAGAATAAGCTTTATAGTTGAAATGACAACAAATAATACAACCACATTTTCAGGATAAAAGAACAAAATAATATATCAGTAAACATAAACCTCCTTCATTTTTTCACCAGACTATGCTCTTAATGTTCTATACTGTTCTCTCTAGTAAGTAAACCACAGAAGTAATTTTATTGACATTAACTAATACCCTCATTTTACAAATGAAAAATTGAGGTCACATAACTAAACCCCCAAGCAGGGGTGGCATTTGGGCATTCTACCTCCTAGACCCTAACATCTCTGCCCCCCTCCTCAGCTGCTCATCACAACTGCCTCACTATGCTCACTCTCCATAAAAGCTAGGTAGGAGGTTTCCACAATGATAATTTTTTTCCCTCAAATCCCCAACAGAAAGCACATCTTAAACATTCTTATCTTATTTTCAGGTTCTTGATAAATATTGGAAAAAATTAACAGCAAAATAAAAGGAAGCCAGTTCTGAAGTTCTGTGATTATATTAAAAATCTTCAATTCATTCAAAAAATACTGATTGAGCACCTATAATGAGCCACCACCATTCTAGGCTCCATTCTAGTATAATCCATTCTAGAAGGTGTTACAGAGACAAAAATCTCTGTCTTGATCAATCTTACACTTTAGTGATGCTGAAGAATGACAATGAATAAAATAAATATGTTGAATATATATAGTATGTCTTAAGTAAATGCTGTGAAGAAAAAACAAAAGGGAGCAAATTATGGGCAGACTGCACATGATAATCAGGGAAAGGGAACACCTTACTGAGAAGATGACATCTAAGAAAGACCCAAAAGAAGGAAACAAGCTGTGCAGGCATTTGACAGAAGGAACAGCGGGAGAAGCTTGACTGGCATGTCTAGCATCAGGAAAAAGGCAAGTGTGGCTGGCACTGAGGGATAGAGGAGGAATGGTAGGAAGTGAGGACAGATCCAGGTCCTATAGAACCTTGTTAGAACCAATCAACTGCCTGTATGCTGACTTCCACATCTATACCATACTAGTTCACATCCTGAACCTTACAACTCTGAGTCTAGAGGGCATCAAATAAGAAATGATCATGGCATTTTGAACACTGAAGAAAACATTTTTCTGTGGACTGGTAATTTCTCCAAATCTATCTTCAACTGCAGTTATGTTGTTACTCTGGAGAATAAAAATGATGTTATTTATTGATCAGTATTACAGATCTGAAGTGGTTACCAACCCACATTATTGAAACTATCTCTGTTGCAATGCTTATTACAGCTCCAAATACAACAGGAGACAAGATGACAAAGGAAGAAATATGTGTTGATTCAAATTCTCTATCATTAGTCATTCTTTATCTTCACAGTACATTAAAAGCTTTCGATGTTTTTATAGCTATGAATTTTGACTTTTAACACCTGGAACCCTAAGCCAGTGCAAGGTGGTGGGCTTGGGTTATTTCCTAGTGCTAAGAATTTGGCAGCTGAATAAAATTGAGAACTCAATGTTAATCACTCACTCAATATTTTCTTGACCACAATTATGCCTGGATCAGCACAAGAAACTGGAGAAAGCACTCTGCTAGCAGTATTCCCTGCAGCTAGCCCTGAGGCAGTTTCACAACTGCAGTCACCTTAAGTCTAGGGAGCTGAAGAAGGATCACAAGACCCCAAAAGAGGAATGTGCCTCACACACTGCAAGAAGCAGGAGCAGGAGGTGGGCACCCCAAGACGATTGAACAATCATATACAAAAGAAATCCTTCTGGGCCATTTTCTGCCTTCAGTAAATATAATCTATATATTAGAAAATATCACAGAACTATATAAGTAGGTCCAATTCAAAAGTAAAATTGTAAATACACTGTGTGTTGCCTTGCATTGTTAACCTAGAACATTTGTTGCTTTGGGCAAAAATTAGGAAGAGAGATTCCATATGCTTAGGGTAACTGGGACTATTGGATATTCACAAAGATCCCAAGAAGAACTGTGATATGGGATATAACATGTGATAACCATATTATCAGGCTGCACTAAAAAAAAAAGTATGTTCTTGCTTTAGTGGATATATACATAAACTATATGCAAAACTACATGGCTGGCAAAAATATAAGGCTAACCATTAATTTATCTGAAAATCAAAAACCAAAACTAAAAACCAAAAATCAAATTACAAAAATACTACTTTCCTTTGTCAATGACCTAAATCACGTTTCTAAAACTATCAAGTTTTAAACTGCTACCCACTGATTTCATCTTAAAAACAAGGTAGCAGCATTAGTCTAAAACCTATAATGAGAGATAATGAGTCATAATGGAAAGGGTCAACTGGCAACAGACTGTAGTTTTAAAATTACAATAAAGGAGGCTGATGCCAACACTGGCACTATGATGTGGACCAAATCAATCAATTTTTCTGAACCTTACCTATGACATCGACTTCAATGAGTTCACTTACCTATAAAATGAAAATACTAATAGCTCCTCACTTGTAAAGATTAGAGATGTAATACACAAAGCCTGAAGCTCTAAATAAATTATAGGTATTACTACAACCAGTTTGCTATAGAATTTGTTTTCAGTCAGATCCTAGGAATACAGCATTTGCCCCAATGAGGTATGGATGCAAGCTGTTACACGCAAGCCCACACAAGTTTCAGAAGAATAAAGATTCTGTCTTTTCACTGCTATCTCTCTAACACATACCACAGGGCCTGGAATTTAAAGGGTACTGAATATTTATCTTTTTGGTTAGAAAGAAGGAAGAATATTTTAACATACCTTAGGCTTTGGATCACCTTAATTTTTGCATCACTTACTGCTTTAATAATAGATTCTGATAATTTTGATATTAAAGATATCAAATAAGCAAAAGGAAACCTTTAATTTGTTAAGGAATTTGTCTAAAGTGATAGAAATCTCTTATATTTTCTCAATTTGCAAATAAACACATGTCAAGACATTTCATACTGGAGACCTAAAAGGCAAAGGAATCAGAAATCACAAATATCCACAACCATAAACAATGGTTATGTTTCCCGTAATAAGAAACTATGTAAAAACAAACAAAAGCAAACCATAACAAGTGCTATGTATAATTCTAGCACTACTAATAAATCAAACTACAATAAATACTAATGTATAAAACGTTTAAGAAAATGCTAACATTCTAGCTAAAATCTTTATAAGGCTGGCTCTTGCAGACGTGTTCCAAATTCAATAAAGGAGGTTGATGCCACAATGGCTGTCAGAAACATGCAAGTCAAAACCCAATCCAGAGGGAACAAAGCAGCCATGGAACCCAGTGTTTCAGGAGCCCTAAATAATATCCCACCTGTCGTCATGTCAAACAATTTGGCCCACTTCCATAACAAGACAAAAGTCACTTTTGTTGCATGTCAAATGTGCTGAGAGAACAAGCCGGGAAAAGCTGTTTGAAGGTTAGAAGTACTCTGAGCAGTTTAAAAAGAACAGCAATAAATAAAACTCGTTAATGCCCCTAACATTACTGGTCAAAAATAGTCATGAGTTAACAGATGTTACCAGTGCAGCTACATACCCAGGTGATAGACAAACTGAGTTATATAAATAGGTGACCTACAAATAAAGATATCAAGAATGAATAATTAATTACAGTCTGTGTGGAAAAGATATCTCACAACTTTAAAATATCAACAAATGGGTACCTAATGAAATGGTTTTCAAAACACAAAAAGTAGATCTTATATTTTCCATCACCTGAAAAGTAGACCGTGTCATAAATTATGCTTTCATACACCAAACTGATACTAAAAGGTAATCCAATCTTAGCAAATGAATTTATTTTTCTACATTAAAAAAATCAAACTTATTAACAAGTTAATAATCACAACTGTACAAATGTAATTACTTTATTTTTCAGTTTGTAACAATTTAGTCAAAGTATTTTGAAAATAAGTGTAAGAAAATACCAAGACCAAGCAAGACCAAGCAAGAGAAGGTTTAAAAGAAAACTAAAAGGTAGGGGAGGAGAGAGAGAGAAGAAGAGAGAGGAGAGAAGGACTGAGGGAGGGAGATGAAGGGGAAAGGGAGAGGTAGAAAAAAAGAAAATATATTTTAACCAATCACACTTACACCTCAAGCAGATTAGCTCTTTGCTGAATACTTTCCCTTTTTTTCCTCCTAGGGGCTGGCTGACACTTTGTCCACATGTTTTTCCCCCTTTTCAGTGGTTCCAAGGTCCCCTTGCCCTCTCTGCCCCACAATTTCTTCTAGCTCTATTACCCCCTGCCCTCCTGATGTAGGACTCCAGCCAAGCCCATGGTTCCTCCAGTCCTGCTGCACGCATTTACACTTCCTGACACAAGTTCTGATACTGAACTGAGGAGTACAGGGATGGTCAGTGCAGCTGGTGTGGGAAGAAAGAAGTAGTCTGGCCTCACCAGCTTTCAGAATGACTAGGCTGGTTTCACAACAGGTATTTCTTTAGGAATTCCACAATATTCCATTCTATAGATGGAATATAGATATCTATCCATCAGGTATTTCTTTAGGAACTCCACAATATTCCATTCTATAAATGGATAGATATCTATATTCCATCTATGGAATGGAGTATTTGTGTGTGGGGTGGGTGGGGAGCAGTGAGGCGTCATTCTAAGCACTAATAGTCCCATAAACTTCACAATAACCCTCTGAATTAAATGCAACTGTCTCTGTGCTAGAGATAAGAGACCAGGGGCACAGAGGGGGTCCCTGGGTGGCTCAGTCAGTTAAGCGTCTGTCCGACTCTTGGTTTTGGTTCAGGTCATGATCTCATGGTTCATGAGTTCAAGGCTCACATCAGGCTGTGCACTGACAGTACAGTCTACTTTGGGATTCTCTCGCCCCCTTTCTTTGCCCTCTCCCTCTCTCTCTCTCTCTCAAATAAGTAAACTTTAAAAAAACAAAAAGGAAAAGAAAAGAAAACACGGGCACTTTATGTCTAAAGTCACAAAAACCAGAATATGGCAAAGGCAGGATCTGAGCCAAGGCCATCTAGCTCCAGACCCCAAGCTCTGAAGCACAATGCCTGACTTCCCTGAAACTCTCTTCCCTAAAATCCTATTTAGACCACATAAGCATCAAACCCAATAAGAAAGAATAATAAAATTTGGCTATAATTTCTGACTTTTATGATATTTAATTACAGTTTGATATTGAAGGATGGTAGAATATACCACCCCAAAGTATGCTACCTTGGCATAAGGATTACATTGAGAAAGAGACACTAGGGAAACAGCAGACATAAGAAGCGCACTCTGACCTCCTCTTTCCTTCCTGAAGGCAGGAGGAAAACCCCCACATAAAAGATGCCCTCCCTATACCAGGAGGAAAGGAACGTTCTTATCACCAGAGATGGAGTGTAGAAGCAAAGGAACATCTGTACAAACAGACCTTGTTAAAATCACTCTTATCTTCCTTGAGTCTCCCCATATATTCTAGTTATTTGTCCACAAGTACCTCTCTCTGTTCAACTTAGTATAGAAACACTTGGACCAAACCACTTCTTTGGGTCTTCATTTTCTCTGGGTGTTCTCATATATGCATGTAAAAATCTGTATGCTTCTCCCCTGTTAATCAGTCTTATGTTGATTTGATTCTCAGGCCCAGCCAGAGACCCAAACAGGGTTAAGGGAAAGTTTTGCTTCCCCTACAATGCAAATCTTATAAGAAATAGATGACAGAAAAGCAAAACAAATCAAAATAAAATTATAAATTTATGAAAAGCCAGGCTCTTGAGAAGAAGGTGGCTGTGATGTTGCTTTACCTCTCTGGGTTTCAGAGTAGGCAGGGAAACTAATCAATCAATCAATTTTAAATGGCTTTTGGAATGAAACAAAAAGAAAATATAACATCTGACATTCATAATTATATAAATTTCCACATCTAAGAAAAGAAAGACAGACATGATTTGATAGCAGTTAAGCAGTTGATGTGTTAAAGACTAGAAAACTTTGGTCTTTACAGGGTGGTATAAAAATTACAAAAGCTAAAAAGATGTCAGGCCACACAAGTAGTGGAGTATTTGGTGGACTAGGGGAGGCAATGGCATTGCTGGGTCCTCAGAACCCATCCTGGCCAAGCACAACTACATGAGCACGGCAAGAAGCAAGAGGAGCATGCTGGGTGAGGAAACTCTGCAATTGTCAGAAACGGATGAAAGAAGGGGAGGTGATTATATATGGGCGGAAAAAAGATTTCTGTTAAAAGGAGAAAACTTATTTTGTGTTACTCCAGAATTAAGACTATGAATAGTTGTCACAAGAACACCTAAATTGAGCACATACAAAAAATTCCCCCCAAATAAGAAATACCTAATCAAAGGCTATGTGCAAAGTATACAGCATATAACTGGAAACAGTCTATCATATTGTAGATAAAAATAATTCACTCAAAAATAAACATCTGTCTGCCACTGAAGGAACGTTTGGGGATAAAACTTTACTCAATTTACCTGTAACAAGAAGCTCATATTCTATCTTTTAAATAAATAATTTATAAACAATCATAATTAACATTTTAATTGTTATAATCATAGTATGAATAAAGGTGTTACAAGTACTCAAAGCAAGAATTCTATAGAGGCACTGAACTTTAAGATATAGCTTGAACTAGAAGAATGAGATTTTATATAAGATCCTCTTAATGTTTCCTTTTCAATTACATAATCTCTGAAGAAAACAAATTATTATGAAGTACATTCTTATTTTAACAAGTGACAAATAATTGTTCCCCTGTTATCACATTTCTTCAAAATAAGCTTGTATCTTAGCAGGTTAATCCATGAAAGTTACAGTTTTAACTCTATTACCTACAATTCAACAAGAGGCAGTCTTTTATATCTGACATGTGTTTTAAATGCTATAAAACTAAGTGATTTTACAGAGAAAATAGAAAGTAAAAAAAAACAAAAACAAAAACAAACAAAAACAGAATCTTACCACTCCAAGCACTTTGACCTTTACTTACTTTTGCACAAGCATATACCATAATAATAATGTATCTACAATTTTTATATTCTTTTCTATTACCATCCTATTTTACAGAAATATTAAGTCCAAAACATTAAATATCTTGTCCAAGTACACTGATCTAGGCAGTTACAGAGTTAGGCTTTGAATCTCCCAGTCTGGCTTGAGAACCATGCTCTTACCGAGAACCATGCTCTTATCCCTACCCTACATTGCCTTTCAAAGATAAAATGAGCCTAGAGCTATGGAGAGTCAGGTGGACCCCAGCTCAAACTGTCTAGTCATTATTGGAATATGACTGTAACTAAGAGTTGACGTAACTGTGTTACATCTTTCCTGTTGAAGAGGAAGGTTCTGTGTGTTTATTCATACACCATTCCTTAGCTGTTCGTCAGATACCTATTTAGTACCTACATGAAGCCACTGTGCTAGTGACACAGAAGTACAAGCCACAGAGAGAGTTTCCAGGGCAGTGTCCTGCATGGTTTTTGTGCCATGGATCTCTTTGACAATCTATGATGCCTATGGACATTTTCTCAGCATAATGTTCGTAAAGACACAAAATAAAACACATACCAAATTCTATTGAAATACCATTGTCAAAATATTTTGAAAAGTGAATTTATGATACAGTAATGTCCTTTATTTAAGATATAGAAATTTGATGGAGGAAGACACAAGTGCTGAGGCCAGAAAGGTAATAAAATATACTAATCAAAAATATATTTTAATATATATTTATAGACATTATTAATACTACAGATCTTTTAAAATAAATTAACAAAGAGAAGAAAAAAGTTAAAAAAAGTTTGTCTTGCCTACCCACAGAAGCCATACCCTTATTTCAGAAATGACTCCTTTGGTCCCAAAATAACAGATTCCCATAAAGCAGAGGCAAAGGTCACTCACCATCTTTTCTCAATGCCTTCCTCTTTTCACTGTCCACATATACAGAGCTGCTTTTAAGAATCTGATTTTCCAGCAAGTGTACCCCAACAACCCCACATCCCAGATGTTAACTGGGTCAAATCAGAATTATAAACCTCAAATCCTAAATCCCCACTCAACTTATTACAATAACTAAATCAGAAATTTCTGATTTACAGAGTGTACAGAGAATGTCAGTTGTCTTTCTTTTCCTTACATTATCTTAGGCTCATGAGTCGAACTTAACTAAGAAATAGTAAGGACCTGCTTTTATTCCTTTAGCATAAGTGCAAGGAGAGTCAAGCCTGAGTGATGCACTCTGTGATTCCTTTCCCTGAACTCATCTGTTCTGCTAATTAATTTCTTGAGGGAAAAAAATGCTGTACATTTATGTATCCACACAACTGTCTCATACATAATAGAAGCTCAATAAATGTTGAATGAGTGAAAGAACAAAAGAGTAAATACAGTAGACTAAAGGTGCCAGAGGCTGGATCTCTAACAAAAGAATAAACACTCCATATTCCTTAACAATTAAATTGAAGACTTAAAAAGCTATAAAAGACAATGTCACATGGGAGAGTTTACTTTAAAAATAAAGAAACTAAAATTCTAAACCCTCAAACCCCAAATTCCCATTCAGCCACTTATACTTCCATATTTGAAATTTCCAAGATAGTAAAACAGCAAGTGATATGGTAAAGACTGAATAGCAATTCCAACACGGTCCAATTAAGCTGTCTATGCCTGTATTTCTTATTTTTAATGTGATCTTGGGAAGTTCAAACCATAGACCCAGGCCTCATTTTCTTCATCTCTAAATGCAAACACTACCATTAAGGTTCCAAAAGAAAAAAAATGGGTAAAAATAACAGTAAAGCCTTCTGTCAATTTGTAGAACTCTATATGAATGAAGAAATCAACACGTGAGTCGGAGAGTTCATGCCAGGCAGGTGGGTGTGTAGTGTGGGTGTTGCGAGGAGGGGCTTATGTGTGTGTGTGGTCATAGCCACATTCTGCAGGTTTAACTTTTCCTTTACACAATAGGAAACACATGCCATAAGGCAAAGCTAATATTAATTTATTTAAAAAGCAACTTATTTAGTTTCTACTATTTAGAGCCTCTAAAATATTTAAAATCTAGGGGCGCCTGGGTGGCGCAGTCGGTTAAGCGTCCGACTTCAGCCAGGTCACGATCTCGCGGTCCGTGAGTTCGAGCCCCGCGTCAGGCTCTGGGCTGATGGCTCAGAGCCTGGAGCCTGTTTCCGATTCTGTGTCTCCCTCTCTCTCTGCCCCTCCCCCGTTCATGCTCTGTCTCTCTCTGTCCCAAAAATAAATAAAAACGTGGAAAAAAAAATTTTTTTAAATATTTAAAATCTAAGAGAAGGAAGAAACCTCCTCTACTGTTAACCCTCAACACCATAATTCTCCAACGTTCCAGCACCTGTTCTCTGTGACACATTTGAAGAAAAGTAAGATATCCAGAAAGTCTGGGGTGTCTAAAGGCCTAACCTTTTTTTTTTCTTTTTTCTTTTTTTTGGAACTGATCAAACATAGAAGGATTACTGCTCCAAAATAGGCTGGAATTTTCAATTCTCTCAAAGCTACGAAGCACGTGAGCTGTAAATTTTGGTCTCATAGCAGTGGGGAGTCAATTGTGGGAGTTATGGTTTTGTTTTTGAGTGACCAATTTCTGCAAAGTGAAGTTTAAGGAAAGATACTGGAAGTCATCCAAAATCAATCTTCTCTCAATTTCATTATTTTAGGACAAGCAGCAGATCCTTCACACTGCATGGAACAAAATCAATAAAAGCCAAGAACAACAGGCATCACTCTTTCAAGATCATTTCATCAGGATTTAGCAGAGGCAAATACAATGAAGTATCTGTAAGCTGCTAGAATAACAACATTTTCACTTTGTTATTCACTGTGCTCTAATCTGAACCCTATCTTCCTGTTCCAAATGCCATTTCAATATTTGAAATCTCTATAGCTGGTAAAATCACAAACACATCTGTGAATTTCTATCCCCTTAAATTAGATGAGTGTGTGACCTTTCTCTATCTTGGGTTCAGATATTCTGCATTAACATACTGTTTTCTTTTTGCATATATTCTTTTTATCCATCTGAGGCTCAATGACCCTTCCCTAGAAATATCAACTATCGGTTTTGTTTTCAACATTGGAATGTTTAGATTAGACAGTCATTGCACAGGGAAAATTAATACAGCTCCCACCTGCCACAACTCATGTTAACTTCTGCATATGCCACTTCTGTGCTGAATGCACAAGAGCATCTCGGGAATAGCTCTGGGCTTGGGGGGAGGCATCTTTTCTAAACATATCTAGTTACTCTTCATCATCATGCATCCTGGGAGGACAGAGGGCCAATCTCTAGAATGTGAAGAAGTCACTGAGCAGATACATGGGAAAGGAATATATTTAGTATTGAAGAAATGGCATTCTGCTTCAGATTTCAAGCCTATAAATATGCTCACTTTCAGTAAATAAATTCACTTAGAAATAATTATACTGGGAATCCTAAAATCACCCTTCCCTCCAAAATTCTTAGTAGTCACTTAATTCACAACAATATTGGACAAAATGTCCCTTTTCATCTTCACATTTCTATTTTCAGGTGCCAACCTAGAATGTGCTCTCATGCTTTTGTGACATGATGAGGAAACATCTTTTGCTTTTACACTATTTATTCCATGAGTTTTTAAAATGTGGAGAAGTTCAAATAAAAAGCAGTAAAGAATAGTGGAGAAAAATGAAGATGGGCTTTGGGGTCATCAGAGCTGAATTAGAATGATTCCTGGATATTTGATCTTGGCTAAGTTATTAGGTTGAACAATCAAATACTGCTGATATTTATTTGGGGGTGACAAAATGGCAATCTCAGAGGCTTCAACTGACTAATTAATAGGATCATCAATTTTTTGAAAAATTGAGATAATGTCTCTACTTAATAGGGCTATTGTATTAGGAAGCATCAGTAATCTAGCCAAAAAAAATTCAATATTTTTACTAAAGCTTTGTTTATAAAGTATATTAGTAAATGTCAGATGTCAGGTTTCAACGAGAAACCCACATTCAATTTTTTAAACTTCTGAAGGGAGAAAAGAAGATCATGGTAAAATCGAGCCTTTGTAAGGAAAAAAAAATGAAGGAAGGAGGAAGGGGAGGCAAGGTTTAGAAGATGAAGACTACGAGGAGGACTCAGGATAGAGAAATGTGCCCTAGAAACTACATACAGTTCTCTCTGGCTACATGTTAAGTGTGCATACTGGTGAGGGCTTAGTTCCAGTGGGCTTCTAGGTTCCCCTCTCTGCAGCTCACCCTGCCCCGGTACCTGACAACATTATGAAGCAAGCCTTACACAAAAAGCCACCGCAGGCATCAGTACCTCCTGCTCTGGATTCCTCTAGACCACTTCCTTTTTGCCTGTCTATCTATATCCTTCAGCTCGACTCCCCCAATCATTTGGATTTATCAACCATTTCTTCAGCTCACTCCTCTGCCCTTGGCAGTCCTCAATAGTCAAAACTGCTAGTGTTCATTGATAAGGCTAACCACCATCTCAAAGGGCACAAGCTCCACTCCATGATGTAGCCACTCACTCTCACAGGTCTCTTAAGAGTACAGGTTTCAAGTGGAGCCCTCTTCTCTTTTAGAGGATATTTACCATGAACAAGTCAGGGTAGGCTACTGACTCTCCCATTTCCGTCTGTTCTCATGAGATCTTTGTAAGTCCAGAATCAATGTGCTTGTTCCTGAAATCTCCTCTCTCCCTCCTCAAAGCAAAATGATACCCACATATCCAGAAAGGTACACTCTCAAACATTACCTACTTCAAAAGTGTCTGACTCTCAAGAGGAGAACAAGTGAGCAGAATGTAGTTTAACTACTAAACCAATAGCCAGCTCAATCCCAACAATGCCACAAATTTCAGATTTAGCCACAATGAGGAACCACCTCATTGTCCTAACATTATTGTCAACTGTTTCTATTGTTCACGCCATCTTTGAAAAAAAATTATATAGTAATAACATTCAAAATGTAGTAACATTCAAAATGAAGAAAGAAGATCAAAAAACACACAATATAATATGCGTTCTCTACCTTACACACACACACACACACACACACACACACACACACACACACATGACATACACACAAACTAAACACAGAAAATACACATACTTTCCAAAAACCCACTGTTTCATTTACTTGCCACTTCTGCTGATGGACTTCAGATATTTTCTTTTCATAATCAAGGAAAGTAAGGTAGCACAAATGTAAATGCTACATACCTCTACTCTTACCTAATTAATCTGCTACTCTAATCTTGATTCCTGAGTTCTGATGACTTCAGCTCTAAGGAATGAAACAGTAAGGCACAACCAGCAAAAGAGGAGACACAGCAGAAGTCCCTGCTGCTGGCCTAGTCAGTGCCTGGCTGCCTGGCATGACAGGTACCACAGCAGTCCCAGAGAGCCCCTCCTATCTGCCAGTTCTACTCACACAAACACAGGAGACATTTTTTGCCAACACATCCCCTCCACATTATGATGAGGATTGGTTTGTCATTGCCAAAAACTTAACTCTTATTTTTGGTCAAATAATCATAAAACTGGTTTCTAAAATTCAGTTTTGAATCCTAAAATTGAAAGGGCTGAGAGCATACAATCCAGTGTTCTTCCAAACTGAAAGTGATGACTATGGGTCATGAAATCAATTTACTGGATGGCATTTTTAAAAAATAAATAATATACTGCACATTGGAATGACATGTATTATTTTGCAACATTTTACATATATAAAGCATTTATTTATTTATTTATTTATTTATTTATTTATTTATTTATTATTTACTTATTTTAAATGTTTATTTACTTGTTTTTGAGAGAGGGAGACAGAGAAAGAGAGAGAGCAAGCACGAGCGGGGGAAGGGCAGAGACAGGGGGAGACAGAAAATCCCAGGCAGGCTCCATACTGTCAGCACAAGCCCGACACAGAACTTGAACTCATAAACCATGAGATCAGGACCTGAGCCGAAATCAAGAGTTGGATGCTTAACCGACTGAGCAACCCAAGTGCCACAACACTTTTGTTTTTAATACACACATACATACCAGGATGCTTTATAAAATATATTTCTTACTGTGGATTACAGCGGGAAAAAAAAAGTTTGGAAATACTGCTCTAATCCAATCTCCTTATTTGACAAATAATAAAATTGAGCCCCAAAATGGTCAAGAAACTTACCCACAATTACACAACTTGTTACTAGCAAGTACGCAAACTTAATTATTCTTAATAAGATGTCTTTTTTTAATGTTTATTTTTGAGAGAGACAGAGCATGAGCAGCGGAGGGGCAGAGAGAGAAGGAGACAGAATCCAAAGCAGGCTTCAGGTTCTGAGCTGTCAGCACAGAGCCTGACGTGAGGCTCAAATTCACAAGCCAAAGTCAGACACTTAATGGACTGAGTCACCCATGCGCCCCAATAAGATGTCTTTTTTAAAAAGATTTTATTTCCTGTAATTCTTTCTTTTTTTAAAGTCACATTAAACTTCAGCACTTGTCTCAAACCCAAAATGCAGGTATTCACAAATTTTCCAGATAATTGCACATAAACTATATAAACAATTTCTCCAAATCAGTTGACAAATCTGGACTCTAAGGATAACATCAGGCTGAGGATAGAAACCAGACACTGTGATTTGTAATCAACACAAGATTATATCTATTTAACATACAAAGTCTTCAACCCAATGTCAGGAACTTAACAAACACCAGTATCTTCCTTAGTCACACTTCCTTTGTTTTCCATCATGTACCTTGAGTCTAGATCACCCAAGTCAACAGAAAAACTCCCACAACATCTAAACTAACTGCCCAAAAGCCAGAACTGGCATTATTAGATAATCTGTAACTCTTCAAGTGTCTGTAACAGCCTGAAGAAAACAACAACAAAAACCATAGAAACACTTTTGGTTATTCTAAAGAACTAGAAAATTAAATGAAATGAGCAGAAATATAGGATCCAAAACAACCATTTAGGAAGTAACATTCAAATCACATATATTCAAATGGAAATGTCACTTCAGAGTATTAACCATATATCTCTTCTGACACTTAGGTTAATTTTAACTGCTCTGAAATACTGGCCTCAACACCTTCTAGTTTAGGAGTTGAAGGTCCTGTCTATGCCATCTGAAAGCTAATTTTGCCTTGATTTTACAATAAGGTCTCAGATTTCTCACAAATCTTCAGGCCATTTTGAGTATTCTTAAAAATACTGTTTATTGGACAAGTCCATCATCAAGTAATTTTTAAATTATGGTATATTTATCATTTTACTAGTGATTCTTGACAGATATACTCAAGTGGAGGTCTATTTTTACCAAAACATTCCAGTTACTTGGGGGGTAGGTATTACAATGTGCCACATTAACAGAAATTATTTCAACTTGCATAGAAAGAAACAGCTAACACTAAAATAAACAACACTGAATCATAAGTAAGTCAGTCAAAATTATGTCTCAAGGACATTATATACAGGTAACTTACTTTTCCTGACCAAAGTCTTTGGTCAGACAATAAAGTTATACTTGATTATGTAACTTTAACCTTTTCCTTCACCCTCATGGATACTTTTCACATAAGCCTATGCGTTTCCAAGTACGTCTACCTGTTATGTAGAGGTGCCTGTATTTCTGGGTTTGGGAGATTTGAGGGAGGGGACAGATTTTCTAAATCACATAGACCATAATAAGCCAGTGAACAAGAGGCAGACCTGTGAATACACCATTTGAATATTGCTGGTTGGATGTACATTTGAGAAGCTGCTTATTTGTTCAAGTGGCAGATGGAGATCCAATTTTCCAATCTCTAAAATTGCTACCAGATCCTAGATTAGCCAATTACCCTTCATTTTACAGAAAGTAACTATAATAAAATAATCCAAATAAAATTCTTGAATTCAACTTACCAGAAGTAAGACGGTTAGTTTATACATAGTTTGAGTAAACCAGAGAGGGCTATTCCCTTCATCAGAAAACTTTCTAACACTACTAAAGTGAAAGAACCAGCATTCCAATTAGTCACATAAAACCATAACCAAATTCAGCAGTCAGTACAAAATCTAGCAACCCTATCATTTTTCAAGGTTATACCAGTTTTTACAAGGCAAAGCAAATAAAGCCTAGGAAAATATTCTGAACTAACACATTCACATTTAGAAAAGTTTGCCTCTTCTACAACAATGTTTAACCAATGCCACGAGATCCTTAAGTTTCTTAAATTATTCTCTCTTCCTTGAAAGAAACAAAAATTATTTTTCTTGCCTTAAAGATCTTTAAGGGTAATCCCAGGCCCACTCCCATATCTCAATCTTTTTCTCTTTCCCTTCTATCCATCTCCCCAGGTATCTGTAACATAGGTTGTACTATTTTTATTTTTCTCTCACTTTTTTTTCTTTTATTTATAGTTTCTTAACCTAGCAAATCAATCAAGCTTGTTTTTTCACTATGTCAAGTAAATAAATGATGTTCTTAATTCAGGATGAGATTCATCACATTTCATCATGAATTAACATCATCCATCTAACATCTACATTTTTAACAATCATATGTTCTTACTTCTACCTTATCTTACTTTTTCACGTGCCAATCTCATCAGAAGAGGAAAAAAACCTACCATGAAATTTAGACATTTTTGTAGTTGAACAGACCTGTATTCAAATCTGATCTCCCTAACTTAACAGGCTGTGGTTGATCTACCCAGGTGAAAATAGACGTCATCCCAAAGACATGCTTTCTTTTCTTACAGAGTTGACACCTAGAAGAACACTCTACTAACAAAGGGTCCAACATTGTCCATGTAGGCCTATTTACCCAGCAATCGTGCCTCTTGAGGCAATTACTCTATCTGAACAATGACCTTCCTGCCTAGTGGCAGAAACTACAAAAACCCTACCTGAGTTTCCTGTTGTCTTTTCACTCCTCTCCTAGAAGCAACACTTCTTTTGTTATAAGATACAATTCAAAGAAGCATCTGGTCTCACACAATAGAAAATCATGCCTCATATATCTTGGGTTCCCATCATTCAAATACAACAGAGATCCTTTACTAAGATCCAGACCTTTCAAGGCACATTGGCAAGGTAGTTTCTCCATTTATGTCATGAGAGAATAACCAATCGAGAACAGCCAGAGTGATGTTCTCCCCAAAGCTGCTGTTCTGTAGCTACCTCAGGGACTTTGAAACTTCTTACAGTTAGTGATGAGGGCTGCTTCCCAGCATTTACATACTTTTCAATTCATATAATAGACATTTTAAAGAAAGTTGTTGATAGACTTCATTCTGCTGGTGCACATCAGTTAAATGTGTTTTATTTCCCTTCTGGGTTGTGTGCTGGCAGAGAATAACACAATGAAGAGGTGGTAGTGTGCATTTCCAGGCCCTTTATGGTCAAGATTATGAAAGAAGGGCTTTGACAAAGAATGTTCAGGCTGACTATAAGAGTTTTCCTTTTAGTACATTATTGTTGCCATGTGTTTGCTGCTGTCTGGAGCAATAAAAAATCTCTGAAATATTTGTCTGTGTCCTTCATGTACTCAAGAGTTTCCATAAGAGAAATCACTTGGAAAATCACAATATTGCTCCAAATAAAATATTAACATAAAAAACTTGTTGAAATGTTGAGCTAAAATACTAAAGAATTATTACCACAGATGTAATTTATGAGGATCTGAGTGCCTTAGCCTCATAAAGGCTTTTCCATTCCCACTACAAGCACATGTTTGGTATTGTTCTTCATACAATACTGATGCCGCCAACCAGAATGATTTGGTTTGGGGGATCCGCAGAAGTTCCGACGGAACAGATGAGAATGACAAAGAAAGAGAATTATATGGTTCAATCCTGAATAAAAGTACATTTAATAAACCAATAGCCAGCCCTTATAATTTTATTTAAAGAAATTAAAATTATTTATTTTGTGTATGAAAAATGTAGGCACTTTTTCCTTCTTTCTATCATGGATATTTTTGATATAATTATAGACTGCAGATAATTTTAGATTGATTTCCTCAAGTTGAAGGATTTGGCCTTGTAACTGTAACAAGTTACCAGGAGTACTAATTACCTATAGGAGAATGGGTTAGCTCAACATTGGTAAAAAAAAATAATCATTTGGTAGCCATGAATTCTCTCCAAATGTAATCTTCATGGAAATCTCCAAAAGAAGAGACTGAATTTGATTTAGGGACCATTTCATCTTTAGCTTTCAAATTTAAGCACAGATTGCTACACTGATCCTCAATTCCTGGGAACTGAAGGCACTCAATAAATGCTGTGCTAATCAAACTGTATGCATTAGCACTTGATCACATGTGACTTTACAGTGTTCCCTGAGTGGCACTGTCTCTCCAATGGAACTGCAAATAAGCTCTGTACCTTGAACTTTTAATTATCCCAAGACTTAACACAGTTTGACTCTTTGTTCTTAAATATTATCAACATCAAAGAAGTTTTTATTTTTTACAAAATTTAGGTTGAGGGAAGTCTCCATAATCAAGGTGAATTATCTACATTGTCCAAGTTCTGTGCCCTAAGATTATTGGCCTTACCATATATACTCTGTTGACATATTTTGTAAGGTCTTTGTTTTTCCTAACCCCACAACAGCTGAAAAAGGAGCTATGGATTTAACAATTAATTCAGGGTTTATCTACTTCACTTGTCTGCAAAGGATAATCTACTCACACAGTTGGACAAACGAGAGACAATTAAAAAGAAGGTCAAAATTAAAGAGTCATAATAAAACACTGTGATATGGAGTATTCATTTTACAAATGATAATGCTATGGAAGAAAAAAGTCAAGTGTTGACAAGGTTACAAGACTAAATTAGTAATAGCAGCAGGAATCAGAAATAAAAATGCAGCTGAGATCAGAACAACAACAACAACAACAACAACAACAACAACAACAACACAGTCAAGAACAGAGTGAGGGATATGGAGTTTCATTAATGCTTCTGGAATTAAACTAAGTGACTCATTTTTAAAAGGAAAGGATGGCTAGGAGCTAACTTTCCTGTAAAAAAAAAAAAACAGCAATAATAGGAATCTGCTTTGCCTGTATCACAAGGTTGGCATAAAGATAAAAGAGACAGAGAAGACATGGGAAAATGTTCTACAAACCATAAGTACCAATGAAGATAGTGTTCCTTGTATCAACCTTAACGGGCCTAGTAACTCACAATTTCTTTCAGAAGAGTTATCTGCTTTCTCTTAGTTATTAATTCATTCAGTGATCATTTACTGAACAACTATAATGTGCAAATCACTATATGAAGAACGAGTGCAAACACTAAAACAAAATAGAAGAACTCTCATTCTTCAAACAGCTTATAGGTTAGTTTGTGATACAGTAATCTAGTATGGGAATGAATCATATGAGTAAATGGCTCTCAACCATTTCCTAGTTCCCAATACTCGGCCCTACCTTTATTTTCACAGAGAAATCAAGTGGAATTTTCATAGAGAACCTACTGAAGGACTTAATTAGCCTGAAACTGATTTACTATTGAATTTGGAAAGAAAAGGGGAAATTAAAGTCAACTAGAAGGCTCTAACAACAAACTGTTTGTAAGATGGTGAGGAAGGATTTAACCAGAGCAATAGCATCAGAAATGAAAAACTAATCCTTTGAGAGTCTACCAAGCAGAGGATAATTTTCAGTGAAAACATTCAAAGCTGTTACAAAACTGAATAAGGGAAACTAGATAGCAATAAAGAGAGAAAAGAGAAAGAGAAAGAAAAACAGAAGCAATACATGACACAGAAGAAAGATGTGAGAAGAGAGGTTTCATTAGAAATTACTTTTTTCCTTGAGTGCCTGGTTATCTTTTACTATGTGCTGCTCATTATCTTTGTAAAATTATTTGTGAGGCTTATTTGTGGCAGCTTCCCCTCAAGAGGAATTTTGTTAGCTCCTGTCAGGAATTTAGGATGCTACTAGTTAATGAACTCCTATCACTAAATCCTAGGCTTAAAGTATGCCTAAAGGTCTACTTTTGGTTATATATTCTTAGCAATTTCCCCTCAACTGTGCTCTGCTTAGCATCAAAGAATTATTCCTGTAGAATCCCCTAGTGGTAAAGATAAGGTTTATATTTAATCCATCCTAAATCTAAAGATGTAGTCCTTTGATTTCTGTCTCTCTCATCACACACAAGACTGACAAAACTAAGTTCAAGTTTGCCAAATGGGCAAATGCTCTCAGGATTAAAACAGCCTAAATATGTGATTTACCTACCCTACTTTTCCATAGGTATTAGCCTAATTATCGACCACTATCTTGTTTGTTCTTCAGTTATTTTAAGCAGACTTAAGATATTTTTTATCATGTATTTTCAGTTGTTTTAAATATAAGATTTGATCCAAATAATTTAGCCTTCAATATCCATAGATATTGAACAAAATAATTAATTCAAATCTCTATACGCAAAAATATTGTAGTAAACTAAGGAAATATATGATCCAAATCTGCTGGCAATGAGAAACAAGTATATGTAATTGTTCCACTTAGAAAAGATTAAGTATTTGCAAAACCGAGATTAACATATTAATTTGATAGTTATAAACAAAGTCACTTACCATTAAAAAACTAAATTATTTTATTAGGCCACCAACCAACAAATACATAGAAAATACTCCTAATGATGTACATTCCAAGTATCAACAAATCTCTTGAATTTTCAAAGCAACATTCAGCCTGAATAAACAAAAATAGATTTAAAAAAATCATACATTTATAAAATGACCTGTTTTACATTGCTTTCTAGGATTTCAATCACAAGCTAGAACAACAAAACCAAAAAACCTTGTTTCTTAATCTTAATTATAGAGGTATAAAAACAAAAAGGTTTTGGAATGGTACTTTGATTTATACTGATACTAGTTCAAATTAAAACAAATATTTTAAAATATTTGAACTCTTACTATGTTTATAATGGCATAAAATAATTTGAACAACTCCTCCACAACCAAAATGGAATACATACTTTAGAGCATCAAAGAAGGATTTAACTGAAGTTTCAAGGTCTCATCACTTATTAGTTCAAACTATCAGCCTAAGAGAACTAAAAGGAAAATGACACTATATTCATTATGTGATTTAAGTATAAAACACTGCCATGATAAATATTTGGAAATTCCAACCTTTTATAAAGCATACTTTATGTACAATATCAGCATTCATCCCTTTAGGGTGTACGATGTGGACTGCCGCTGGGGGGAATTTATCTCATTTCATTTTCATTCTACATTCCACTTTGGGGTTGCCAACTAAATTGCTTCTTGGTTTATACTATAGAAAACTTCATAATGTTTAGCTGGAATTGCTTACTTTTAAAGTATGCTGATAGAAAACCCAATGTGGTCTGAAATATCCTCACCAGATGTTTGGATGGATGTGAAACCAACACATATCAAAAGGAAAATTCAAAATACCCTTAGCTATATAACACATAGCCTCATATAACAAGTTCAACTGATCAAAAAACATTAAAACATTTTCAGGGGAACTGAACTTAGGATTAGTACATTTTCCATTGTAAGTACTCAAATTCTATCCAGTTTTTATTTTTATTTTTTTGTTTTTTACTCTCAGGATCTCCATAAAAGCCAAGTGATCATGAGCTACAAGTTAAGTGCCTTTAATAGGACTAGACAATGGGACAGTCTAAAACAGGCTTTCCCAATCTTGGTCTGAAAAACAGAAGTTTAGTCATTAAAACAAAGAAAATGATAGTCTTATTTCTTTCCACACCAGCCAAACCACAATCTGGTATAAAGTATTCAATTTTGAGCATTATTACACCTTCAAAAAATAAAGGTAAATGGGATGTGTTAAGCACATAAGAATAAATATAGTTATGGGAACCTGAATCCACATAAGAAGAAGAAATACTACAGGAAATAGTATTTATGTCCATGAAAAGAGAAGGTCAAGGCCTTCTCTGGAGGCGGAAAGGTATCTACATGGAAAACCCTTTCCAAAATAATTGGATTGTTCTGCATGAATTCTAAGAAAAAAACTAGAAACAATGGATGTAAAACAGGCTACAGGAGGAGAAATTTTCAAATACAATTGTCTGAGGATGAAATGGATTGCCATGACATGTTGTAGTGAAGTAGTAAAACTACTGAGGTTATACAGTTGACCCTTGAACAACAGAGGTTTGAATTGTTTGTGTCCACTTACACATGGATGTTATTCGATACAGTACAGTAGTATAAATGTATTTCTTCTTATGATTTTCTTGATAACCTTTTTTCTCTAGCTTACTTTATTGTAATACAATATATAACACATATAACATACAAATATGTGTTAATCAACTGTTTATGTTAGGCTTCTAGTCAAGAGTAGGTTATTAGTAGTTAAGATTTGGAAGAGTCAAAAGTTGTATGTCTATTTTTAACTACATGGCGGGTTGATACCCCTAGCCTCTGTGTTGTTCAAGGGTCAACTGTACTTGTTAATATTACTGAGTATCTCATGAGTGTACCATCATACCATCAAGCCTCAACTTGTTCTGTTCTCTCTGAATCAGTTTCCTTCTTTACCTGGCAAAATATAACTTCAATCATTCTAGGCCAAATATGGCCCCTGTCCTGCAATGTTCCCTGACATTCACCCTTTTTACAAAGCCCTTCATCCTTAGAATTAATTATTCCCTCACCGAAGATCATGCAGCACTATTTGTGTTCTTCTATTACAATATTTACCTATACTCAAGTGTGATAACAGATGATAAGGACTACCATATTTATTTTTATTTTTCCAGCACCTATATAGTGGTATAGTCTTAGCCTGTCATGTTTTAGGCAACAAATATGTTCCAAAATGCAGAAAGTAGTCAAATAGCAGATATAGAGTCAGGCTAGGTAATTTTTTAAGACATTGAGATTCTATAGTTCTAGGAAATATAGAGACATGTTTAGGCCTCTTACCAGTAAATAAAGATGATCTAATACTGATACCCCTATCAGTGAGCATGGAAGAAAAAACTATTGTAAACACACCCTTAACAATGAAATGGAGACACTCAGAACCAACTGCATTTTTCTTGACAGTAAAAACAAAAAGCTCACTCAGAGCTCTGTAAGTAGAAGTTGGTCATTTTAGACATTCCAGAAAAAAAGAACAATTTTTAATTTAATAGCAATATAAATGATATCCTAAATAATGCAGAATGTTTGATACAGAAGTAAAGATACTGGAATGCTGTCAGGAAATACAAACAGATAGGTGTATTAAGGCAACATTTATCAATTACACAAATTTATATTATTTGTATTATTATTATTGCTTATTCTACTTCTGGGCTGTATCTTAAACTTGTCCATTGATATATGCCAAAACTATAAAAGTAAAGGAAAGGAGAAAATGTCAAGCCTCACCACCAACTCTATCTCCAATGTGATCAGTCTTTCCAGATTTAACTAACTGGACTGAAAATTAAGTTCAAACATATTCAGCCTATGCTATTCCTACTGGGCTTTTAGAAATCTCTATTTTAGAAAAATAGGTCTACAAAGACCACAAGACATTCTTTAATATTTAAAGAAGACAAAAAAACATTTGAAAAACAATAAAAATAAAGACCAAAAGATAGGGGTTGTTTGCATTATATATTCTTTTTTTGTAAGATAAGAAAAATGATGAAAAAACAAAAACATGGATTTATCTTAAAAATATCCAAAACATTTCATATATTCAGCACAGACTCAGCCTAATCCCATAACTAGAGTTAATGAGCATAACAGTACCTTTTATAGACACGGAGAGGATCCAAATAATAAAAATGCACAAGAAGCATTTTAATTATAATGCTTAATTAATATAAATATAAAGTTAAGAAAACATTCAGCAAGATTATTCAAATTGAAAGACTCTTGTAAGATTATGCAGTCACTGAATGTTTATTGTGAAAAACAAAAAGAACCATTTTATAAAGTTTTAATTCTAAAAAAGATGCAGTGCTCCTGGCTGGCTTAGTCGGAAGAGCATGCAGCTCTTGATCTTGGAGTTGTGGGATCAAGCCCCATGTTGGGTTGAGTATAGAGATTCCAAACAAACAAACGAGCAAATATTAAAAAAAGCTAAAAAGATGAAAAATTGAATGCATATTATGATTCCATGTAAATGAACAGACCAAGAATGAAAACAGAAAAAAACACAGCAAAATGTAGGTTCCAGTGTTAAGATTTTAGGTTAACTATTTTCTGTTTTCTAAATTTGTTCTAATGCTGTTACTTTTGTAACTAAAAAATTTTTTTTCATTCAAAACAATTTAAAAGTCCTGGTATAATGGAAAAACAGTACTTAGAGTAGAATACGGATTTCTCAAGAAAGAGCCCTCTGATAATTCCCAATAATCTTCAAGTCTTCATGTAGAGAGGATAATGAAATGCAGGCCCTTGTTTTGAGAAAACAGCAGGGATTCTAACCTGGCTAAATGAGCACTCCTGAAGGAAGCTAAAGACCAGTGTCAACACACATCTGCACAGGGAAGATTCTGTCAGATGCAGCAAGGGCTCTGCTCACATCTGTTCAAAATACACATCAGTGAAGTGGACACAGGCTTAGGAAACACGCTGGGCACATTAGAAAATGATACCTAGAAGTGATTACAATTATAATGAACAATGTAAAACAGAATAAAGCTATTAATTTGTTTAAACACTACAGACTGGAAAATTTTAACTTATACCTACAAGATGGTAATTTAGCAAAGGTAATCTGAAGGCCTCACTGGGTCCAAATATTAAAGCACAAAAATAAGGCTGAAGGAAACATGTATACTGCCAAGAAAGCAAAATATGATTCTAGACTGCACAAAAAGAGAAGATGGTAGCCCTGGAGTGCCATATGCTTCACTAAACCCACATACTACAAGGGATACCAATAAACCAAGCACCAAGAGAGAAAAGAAGAGATTTAAAGCTATTTAAAACTATATTCAAAAATTCAAGAGGAAGTTATATAAAAAGAGGGATAGACACTTTGGTGTAGTTTGGGGGTCACAGAGAACTAAAATCAATGGCATAGAGAATCAGAAAGAAGCAGATTTGGGTTTAATGCAGAGATCTTTCTGACAAGAAAGCAGTCCAAGCATAGAACGGGCTGCTGGTGAAGGCAGCCAGCTCCATGAACGGGAGTGTCCAGACAGAAGCATAAATGAGATCATATACAGTCAAGGAAGCTATAGAAAAGATTCCTGCACTATATAAAAGACAATAGACTACCTGTAAAATCTCTTCTAACTGTGAGATTCCATGATTTGTTAAGCCAACTAAGGTCTGGTACAGGCACCACAACTAACCAACACTGAAAATAAAACAGAATCCCACATGGAATTTTCTCATTAAAAATAAGAAAAATGGTTATTTGCTCCAGTAATTTGGAAACTGTGAAAACAGATGGCATACTCCCTCAAAGCACTAAACACATGCAACTAGCTTTCCAACATAGCACAGAATATCATACATTTAACAGAGGACATTTTTCACATTTTAATATGTCCCAAACCAGGCTGCACCTTACAATCTAGAGCTGTGATCAGCCAAGTGCGAGTCATGCTGTAGCTGTCAGTGACTAAACATGTGCACAGCTGGTCACCACTGTTCATGCTCTTGTTGCCCCAGTTAAAGAGGGAGCACTGCATGTATTATATATCTTACCTTTAATTACACTATCAGCATTAAAACAAAAAGTTATTGTATATAGAAAGGAACTAAAATATGGAGTGGGGCACAAGTTTGGTATTAAATTAAGCAGACACTTGTCCTGGAGGAATGTCTACAATTCTGTGTTTTCTTGCAGAGTAACCAATTTATTTCACTTATATTTTTATTTTCGATACATGCACAAGAGTAAAATATGATATAAATATGTCTCAATAAATCTGAGTAAGCTTTTCTATAAGTGGAAAATAAAAGCATTTTAAGTGGAAAGAAGGAATTATGTCATAGTTTAATTAGGAAGCTTATCTTTTCCTAATGGTATGTGAAATAAAATAATGATACATCTTAAATCAGTAGTATCTTAGATTCAATGAAATACAATGTGTTTCTTGAAAATTTGGTATGTATTTTATAATACATAACCCTTTATTTTTAATCCATCTACATCTTTGAATTGTAGAGCTGGAAGGAAACTTGGAGGTCATTTGTTCTAACTCAATCTAGTATATGAATCCTGATGTAGTAGATGACAACTTTTAAAGAAGCTGAAAATTCCACACATTTGTGGAACCTAATAGAAAGCATGCTATCCAAAAGAGGATTTCTCAAGGCACAGAAAGTATACCAAAAAGAAAGTCTTCGACCTCAAAAAAAATTTAAGATTCATGCTCAGTGAAAGCACCACAAAAATTAGCACAGAAGTGACAAACCGGAAGAATGTATTTGCAACATACATAACTGATAAAAGATTTATAGGAATGCCTGTGTATCAGCAATAAAAATGGTAGAAGAAAAGGATGGACAAAGGATAAGAAAAGGCATTTCACAGAAAGGAACACCAGAATATCTACTAAATACACCGACGGTTCAACTCTATTACAAATCAGAAATAAAGCCATGATATTACATAAAGTCCTCTAATTTAGAGAATAAAAGGATACATTTTAATATTTGGTAAAGTAACAAGATTTATTAAAAAGAACACTGAAATAAACTATTTTGTAAAGTAAATACTCATTTTATAGCTAAAAATGATAATTATAATTTGTTTTCAAATTAAGGTTTTTATACATCAGGTTGTCTTGAAGCAGCATATTATCTGTACAGAGAAATAAAATGTGTTCTAGGATTTCCAAATATAATATGTGTGTGTGTGTTTATCTCACTTTTCTTTTATTACTAGAATTTACTTATATTTTAAGAAAATACAACATACTTGTAAACTTGAGCACAGTTTAAGCACAACCAGTTAAAGGAAATATTCACAGTGTCTGTTTCAGAAATAAAAATCTTCATGTTCACTGATGTAGTGGAAACCACTACATCAATGGTTTGCCATTTTATGGAAAAAGACAAGTTAGGTAACAGCTGTTACTAGGTCAAGTGCAATTCAAAATCATTAAGAGCAATGTATGGCAGTTCTAAAAAAATACTTCAATAGATTCTCTTGCTGTGAAGTTCACATATTGCTCAATAATTCTAGGACTAATCAAAAGCAAGGGGAACAAATAATTCTCACTAGCCTGAGAACAGTAAAAATCGACTTGAGGTTCTCAATTCAAGCAGATGGGCAACAGTTCTGAAGCACAGTTATCTCATGAAAATCCCAATCAAGTCACAATGAACACATGCCATAAAAAGCCAAAATCAACTTTATATTCTAGTTGTGTATGTATATACATCTAGAAACCATTTAAATTAGCGAGTGCAAGTTCCATATTTCTAAATGTCTATATATTTAAAAATTAAAGAATAAGTTTGCCTTTTTAAAAAAAAAAAAGCTAGTTACTAAAGAGGGATACATAATGTGTATATATTGATAGACAATGTGGATCTATTTAACAAGTTTCATCTTAACGTTGTCACGCTGAGCAAAATACAAAGAAAATAATGCTATTTGAAAGGAAAAGGAAAAATAAACCATGCAAGTTCGCTAGTTCCAGATCATAAATGAACAAAAGAATTGCAAGAATATTCAGAAGTCCAAAGGAAGCTGTTTACATATCACTGGATTTTTTAGAATCTGAAACTTTTCTTATTTTTTATATTTTATTATTATAGATAAGAATATACATAGCCCCCACCCCATGGAATAATGCCTGTTCTATTGTGTTTAGGAGAGAGCAAAAACAGATGGTTCTAGTCAAAGCACTTTAACAACCCCCAGCTTTCCCACCTATCTCCTGAAGGGGTGGCGATGTGGGGGATGGCTAGGAGGAGGATGAATGTTGCCGGGACGAGAAAGAGGGTGGCAGTTTAAATCAAAAATAGACAGGTAGAGCAGTGAGGGGTAAAACTGAATGTAAATTATGTTTGGCTTTAAAATATAAGAGTTTTAATGTTTTATTAGTAATAAATCCACCTTTCCCCCCTTAAACTGCTGTCACAACATGTATTAGTGGCCCCTGACAAATGCTTGAAATCTTTGCCATCATTATTACACAGGAAAGGCTTTGAAAGAATTCCAAGCAATCCATCCATGTCATACTTAGACAAAGCAAGTGAGAGGCAATGGGTAGAGAAGATTTAGCTCCGAATAAAGAGAAAGACTTAACTCTAGTCCCCACATAACCTAGCTGTGCCTGACCTAGGGCAACCAAAGGCAAGGAGCTTCATCTCTTTGTGATCCAGTTACCTAATATGTAAAAGGAAGGAATTAGACTAGGATCTTCCAGTTAGAAGAAGGCAGTCACCAATCTAGATGGTTAAGATAGTGATAACAAAAGAAATGTCAAATAAATAAACTGTTGACATTAAGTAGAGTCTATAATTAATTTTCAGGTATATTTCCAATTTTGTATCATAGCTTAAAAAAAAACTTCAATTAGCTATCAAAAATAAAGCTGATTAAATATTCCCTTATATTAGTAAAAACAAAAAAGGTAGGATATTAAGAAAATTACAAATAAGTTATTTTTGTAATTATTCTTCAAATAATGAAAATTTAGTCACAAAGAAAGTAATCTACTTGAAAAATTTTAAGCTTTTATTGTAAATAGCAAAAGACAAAGTCCAATCTAAGAATTTGTATATAATTTATAACTTCATTTAGACACAGATTCTTAAATCCTTATGGTAACTGCATAGAAGAGAGGTGGGGGAAAATCTAACTTTTACGTATCTGAGTTATTTAAGTAATAACCTATAGTAATCACTGCACAAAACTTTTAAGATTTCCAAATGTCATATAAGAAAACTAATAAAAAGCGCTCAGAGTAAATATTTTAGGAATGCCCTAATTGGGATGAATAAAAGACTGATAAAAGCTTGAAAAAACAACCTAAAAACAAGTTTGCCACCTTGAATACATAAAATGCCCCTAAACAGAAAAGATATCTGAATAATTAAAAATAACCTACTCTATGCTGGTTATAATTTTGTACTCTTTCACTGGGAATACAATATTTAAATACAATGAAAGCTAAGAGGAGAAGACATGCTTTGATTACTATGTAGTATTTTTTTTATGAATTTTATAAACACTTCCTTATATAGCACTTCCTTATTAAAATAAAAAATCAACAAAAAATGAACACCTTGGAAATTAAAACTTTTAATTTATATTTTTTTCTTCCAGATGGTAAATTTGGACTTTGCCACTGAATATCTTTTAAAGACACATCTTTTAAGTTTTTTTAAACTTTCACTTTTTGTTTTCTAAATTCATTTATATATTTGAACACTACATTTTACATTATAAACTCCAATTTAGCATACATTTAATAGAGCAGCCAATACTGATAAGTGGCAAACTCTATTACCCTAAAAACCAACCATACTTCAACCTTAACTACTCCAACCATAATCCCTCCCCTTCCCCCCAAAAGTAATGTCATTAAACACAAATTTATGGGAGGTTGTACGTTAATGAAATGTACTTACAACATTTAGAAGCTTAGTTTCCATAATCACAAACTGCATATTCAATACACTCAGGGCATGAACATAGGTTGGTTGGTTTGTTTTTCCTTTATGACCAAATTTGGGGCACAACAGATTCATTCTACTGCAATTGTCTATAAATTTTCAGAAATTAAGACATAACTACTAAAGCAAAATGTAGAAACAAATTAATACTGGTACCTAAATTTATTTATATACCTCAGAATCAATTTATGGAAATGCATATACATATTTACATGTAAGAAAACTTAGCATGTATTATTCAGAAAACCAACTTATTTTATTCATTCAAATTTCTGTTTCAAAGAAAATATTCACATACTAATGTTTTCTAGATAAGATAGACCCATGGTAACAGTGTGATCAACAATTTACAAAGCACTCAACTTTAGTCTGTACTTTCCGACAAAATGGACTATAATGCTTTTTCCATCCCAGAGTTTCCACTATTCTGTATTAAATTCTTAAAAAGGTATAAGCCCATTTTAAATGAGTATGTCAAATATTTCTTGAGAAAACCATTATATAATAAAATCTTTCAATTGAATCTTGCCCAAAATTAGTTTTTAAAAGAGACTGTTTGAAGTTTTCATCATTAATTTTTATTAACATTTATATTTACATTAGACAAGACACATAATTTATATCAATAAGCAATAATACCACTGCAAAAATAAATCACAGAATCATAAGGTTTTAGGTCTGAAAGAGATCTTCAAGAGCACATAACCTAACTCTTCCTTACTTCCCAAAAAGTCTCAAACCCTGTTTACAGATGAGGAAAATTGAGGCCCAGAGAAGTTACATGTCTTGTTCAGAAGTTTTGCTCTTATATGACTAAAAAAAATTTGACAAGTCCAATTCTTTTTACTTCTCTTCATAAAGAAAAAAATGCCCTATACCAGTACTTAGAATGTTTTACATTTTAATATGCCCATCACATATATGATCAATGAAGCTTAAATAAGAGAATTATATAATTAAAAATGGATTAAATATACAATCTCAATTGTCAATATGGTGAAATCCTTAGTTCATGTGTCAACCATGTAGTTATCTTACAGATTTATTACAAATATCTAAAAGAACTTTCAGACATTAGTCACGTTTAAGTATGTGTTCTTAGTGTCTTCAAAGTTCCAACAATCAATTTTTCATCATTATGGTGATATTTCATTAAGCTATCTCTATATGCAAAAAACTATTTTATTTAATTTTATGATGCTGTATACATAAAGGTCTCAAGTCACAACACAATTTAAATAAAGTACAAGACTATTCAGTAAGAGATTTAATATGTAGCAACAAACATGTCTTTACCTAATACACATGGAAGATTGCAAATATACACTAAATGACAACAAAATCTATATAACTGAGAAATCAAGATACCACATATAGCATCAGGTCACAGAGCTAATATTTAAAAAAAAAAATAATAAACAAACGTAATTAGAACACTACATGAATGCCATGTGCTAACATCTGGAATTAAGATTACTACAGTAGAGAAAATGAAATGCCCCTAAAAAGCAAAGGGAAGCACTAAATCTCTGAACTTGTTGTTTTACACATAGAAATGTAAATCTCATCCAGAAAATTGATTTCATTAAAAGTTTTCAATGAATGCAAAAAAATGAGTAAGATGAGTCAACTCTCTGTAAACCAGTATTTTATCATAAAAGAAGATAAAATTAAACCGCACTGTTTCTATTAAATATTTCATGAACATGTCAACTGACACTGAGATTTCTTTAAAAAAAAGTGTTCAAATTCACCAACAACTTTTTACTGAAAATACAAAGTATAATTTATGCTACATTATAAAGAATGATTTTTTACTGGTTTGTAACTTAAAATCTCTGACCAGGTAATTATATAACCAAGATATTTATGTTGTCAGTTAAAATACATATTTTCCCATAATGACATCTATAAATTCTTCCAGAATTAGCACAGCAGAAAATGTACAAAACAAGAAAAAGAAAAATCAATGAAGCTTGTCAAAAGGGAAAACTCAAAAAATGACAAGTTAATATTTTATACTTTGGAGACTTCTGTAATTGTGTTTTATGGATTAGTCTCTGGATCTTATGCCAATAAAGTTGCACCACCAAGACTCATCATCATAAAAGATGTTCAACTTGATAAGTAGTATCCTCAAGAAGAAACTGAGAAAGAAACAGGGGGAGAGAGAGAACACTAAAGATATAAAAGAATCTCCCACAATATGAGAGAGCATATCACATCTAAAAACATCATCCCTCAAAGGATACAAACTATAGGTAATACATTTATGAATCTAACTGTTCAATACAAAAATTAAGATGCAATCTATAAAAAAGAAAAAAGAAAAAAGAATTTTTAAATGGATAAATTTGGAGCCAAAACTGGACTTCAGGGCATTTATATCAATTTTTCTACTAATTATTAATACTTCATAAAAAACAATGGTTACACGAGAAAATATGTTTTGGGATTATAGTCTATCTCATCTATCAATTTAAATAATTTTTGAATATTTATATACTTTAAAATACTTTTACCAGATTTTTTTTTAAAAAGCACAATTTGGGCATAATAAGAATGAAAAGCTAAGAATTATAAACACAAATATTTTAACAGCATAATTCCAAATAATAGAGTGCAGCCTATTTTTTGTTCAATTTAAATCCTACGTAACTAATTACATAAAAGTTAATATAATTAAGAAACAGAAATCTTCAAGACCAGTATAACATAAGCTACTGTTATATTATTTGCAAATATCTAAGATTTTATAGGATTTAGTCATTTTACAAATGTAAAGCCATCGCAAATTATAATTGGTTATAAGATGCCAATAAAATTTTGGAAGACCTCTACAACCCATACATGATCTATTTTTCTAGTTTAAAAAGTACATCAAAAATTATTTATAAAGTGCATCCTTCTAAATCCATTTAAAGTGTTATAAGCAATTTTTTAAAATTTTAATCATTCAACATTTAATTATTTATGTAAAATATTTACAAACATTTTATCAAGAAAAATTGATGTGCCAATTGATGTGCTAATATTAACAAAAATCAATATATTGGTTTTAAAAAAGCTTTAAAACAATGTTCTTCTGTTAGATTTGCCTACTTTAGGTATGATTCTTTGAAATCAAGAAGTTGGAGGAAGTGGTGTTGCAACACTGCCCTTTTTATGAAAACTGCAGCAGTGAAAAGGTCACATAAATAATCTGCATGATACTATCCCATTAAGAAAAAGCACACAGCCTAAATCTAATACTGCCAAAAAGGGACAAAAAATATGAAAAAAAGTATGCTGTCAACCTGCAAAACATATTATATCCTAGTTGAAAGTTGTTTCCAAACGGCAGATGTCAATCTAAAAAAATTATATTTATATATAAATCTAAAGAAAACATATTTGATATTTTGATAACGATTTATAAAGAAATTTATGTGTAATTGTGACTAACTGGAACATCCTTGACTTTGGTTTTAAGAACTGTATGGCTGTGAAAGTTCATCTTACAAAAATCTATTTAATTAATTGATAGCCCACAAAATTAATAAAATTCAAATTTTCATAATTTTTTTAGCTCTTGTATTTATACAGCTCACAACTAAAAAATTGAGAGTAACACAGACCTATCTGTGCACACAAACTGAAGTTAACAAAATAGATTTTTTTAATAGAATATATATATGGGGGTATATTCTTTTTCTACTGATATGACAGAGTATAACCATTTAATCATTAATAAGTAACAAGCAACCGCCGTTATATGTTTTATGCTTCATTAAAACAACATTGAGGCCCATCACAGTGCACAGCAAATGGGGCTGGAAACCACCGCACACCCTGGGAAACCACATTCCCTTCTAACCTCGTTTACTTGAAGCGGCTAGAGAGTGAATGGCAATATACTCTCAAGTAAGCCTTTATTAAGTATGAGAAATAAATTATATTAAGTGTTATTTTTGAACCCCGAAATGAGGGGAAGGGTTGTTAAGATATCAAATTTACTAAAAAAATAATTATGTGAGAAATAAGTTGCTGTCACAAGAGAGACTTGCCAGACACTGCATTTGAGCAAGTTGTTATACACACCTTTGGAATCAATTTTGTGACACAGAGATTAGTCTGTGGTACTAAATCGCATGAGACTAGATCAGAAAAAAAACCTAAAGAGTACGGAAATGTTTTCTTGAACAACATTACCATTACATTAGAGGTATTAAGGAACCCTTATTATATTTATAACTAGTAAGATACTGACATGATTCGATAGTTCAGGACATGTTACAAATTGCTTTTTTATAACTTGCCTCCATATCTCAGGTTTCTAATAAATACGATTTTACTTCATTAGATCCTCATGTCTGTGATTTCACCAAATTCAATTCTACAACTTGAAAATTACCTTGGAAATTTGTGGGAAGCCACAGAAAGGTCCTCAGAAACAGACACATATTAAATATTAATTATAATGATGACTGTCATCTTTTATAGTGATTATGTCATTATATAGGAATGCTAATTAAGACATAAAATGACTTCTTAATTGTAAATCCATTCTGAAGAAATATATATCTGCACCAGTGTGTTTAATAGAAAATCCAGTGTGGGGACCAGACCATAAGAGACTGCAGTTCTATTTTCTAAAATGCTGACATTTGAGCAAATGTTCCCATGGAATGTTTGTCTGATTCGTGGACTGACATTTCCTCTTTGTAACTTGCTTAACTAAGAAGGAGACATGCAGGCCAAACTCTACAGTACCCTCAGGCAGCAGGCCATTACTAGCCGCTGCAACTTGTGTATAGTTTCTCTTTTACTTCCCTCTTTCCCTACCGCCCCTCAGTCCTTAGCGGTCTCTTTATTTTGACATGCATATTATCTTAGCTGATTTCTATCATCTTACAGGAGTGGATGACATACCTTAAAAGATTAAGCCTCCCCACCTGGGATTTGTCCAGAAATTCAGTGTACTATAGCTTCTCATAGCCTTCTTCATTCTCCTATATTCTTGTGTTATCAATAGTGGCTTTCTTTCTTATTTTATGTTTAACTACAGGACACAGGCAGCTACGTTGATAGAAGTCAGTTTATACTGTCATTCATCTTTCATTAGAAGTACAAGGTTGACTTCCGCTGTCTGTAACACTTTGCTGCCATCTATGTGTATAAAAGAGCACAACAATCTTCCATGCACCAGAAACCTCCCCTGTTCCAAAAAGAAACATGGCTCTAATCTAGACAGATGACTACGGAAGCTTCAGGAATAATTTGCCTCCCCACAAAAATGCCGAAGCTTACCAGGAATTTCTATTTATTTCTCTGTACAACAACTTTCTAACACTGAAAGAGTAGTGAGGATACATTATTTAACATAAACCAAAACCAATAGTTTTTTTCATTATTACTGCCAATAAATTTTAGCTAATATGGCAACTTCTACAGAGTTATGTTTAGAAATGAAACAATGACAAGAAAAGGTGAAGTTTTAAGTCAATTATTTACAATAAATTAATTTTTGCAAAACTGCAATCTAAATAATCTTGCCAAGTGATACGCTGAAAAGATTACTAACCCAAAACACTTTCATAATAATTAATACAAAGCGAATGCAAAGCAATGAGATAAAAAAGTATTCACATTATTCAAACTACCAATAATTCAAATATTATGATCTACTAATTAACCACTGTCTGTCAAACACTCAAATCCTTCTTTTCTAGGGGACAGAGAAATACATCAGAACACTGAAGAGCCTCTCAACCTCCTCCTTAGTGGTGCTGATGGCTCTGAATTGTCCTGACAAATGTCAGTGTCAAAACAACAAACAAAATCACTCCAGTGTGAGCCATATGGAAACCTAAGCAAAACAAACAAACAAAACTTTCCTCTACTAAACCATTTAACAATCTGCATGGTAAAAGGTAAAGATTGATATTTCCAATCAGGATTAATTATATGTGTTAATAGTCCTAAAGAATGTCCCTTATATGTTTGTCAATACTATTGATTTCTAGAAGACATTTTACTGTTAAAAAAAAACTGACACAACTGGGGCACCTGGGTGGCTCAGTGAGTTAAGCATCTGACTTCAGCTCAGGTCATGATCTCACAGTTTGTGAGTTCGAGCCCTGCGTCAGACGCTGTGCTAACAACTCAGAGCCTGGAGCCTGCTTTGGATTCCGTGTCTCCCTCTCTCTCTGCCCCTCCTTGGCTTGCACTCTGTCTCTCTCTCCCTCAAAATAAATAATCATGAAAAAAAAAAAAAAAACCCTAACACAACTAAAGTGTATGGGGGTGGGAGTACAAAGGAGATTCAGGAAAAGGTTTTACCCTGATTTACCAAACAAAATGAAAAGCTCACACTGACTGCCTTGCCTCTGACAATCTGCCATTTACAATAACTGCATCATTGCTACTAACACAATATTTGTCATCTGGAGAACATTTCATTTTAATCAACACTATAATTATACATAAGTTGAGCTCATTGTTTAAAATTCAACATTTTTTTAAGGAATTTTTGGTCTAAGTTTTTCTAATGACAAACAACATTGTTTAAGAAGCCCAACCAAGCCTTTATGGATATTTACCTGTAAAGAAAGCAAATTTAAATTCATCACGGATGATTTTTTATTAACATCCATAAACGATGTACACATTGTATGAATTTTACTAAAAACAGTAGCGTAGACATTTTTCAAAAAATTGAAATCTAAATTACAGCAATTTTCTCACAATTTACTTCTTTTTGGCACTTGTAAGGTATCCAATACCTAATAACTTAAATAGAAATAAAAATGATTTTAAGCATTACATTTTTTTAAACACAAAAGGTTTCATTTTATTTTACTATACCAATTTTAAGGATCTACATTTAACAAAGAGAATTTTATAAACTCCACTTGTATTAAAAGGATATAGTAGGAATTATATTTGATACCAGGCCATAGGAGGTGCTTAAAAGAATGATTAAGTTTAAATTCTTATATTTACACACAAGTGTTTTGTGGGGTTTTTTGAGGATCGGGATGACAGATACATCTAACTGTGATATTAAATTATTATCTATGTCTACATCTTAATTTATACAAATTACACATTTCAATCTAATTGGGAATCCAAAGTTTTCATCATTAAATCCAAAACAAAAAGTTTCACTCAGAGTACCTACACTATTTACTATTTGTGCTTATAAATATATCTAGAAATTGATATTAAGATAAACATTTACCTATTTGCATTAATTTTAGTTTAATTATTGCAAAGCTAAAATAATACTCTGGATTTTATTTAATAATAAGTGGATTAAGAGTGCAAAACCCAACAAACATACCTTTGTGTGGTCTACTAATTATAAGCAAGATTCCAAACGTTATTAGCTGTTATCAAAATTACAATACCACCTAGATCTAATAAAACAGAACAATCTGTTTGAACAGGGAGAGGAGAACTTTCATAGAGTGTTCTCTCTCATATAAATTCTTAATGGACTATAAAGGACTTTTTAAGTGGTTTTAGATTTGAATTCAATTGCTCAAATCTGTAACAGGCTTCCAGAAAGAATTTGAGCCAGATGACACACAGAGGCCCACAAGCATTATAAAGTCCTGCTCTACCCTCATGAATATAAGATAAAAAATGCTAAACTTCCTTCTAAGAACCATAGGAAGTGATTAGCCATATTTACATTAGAGGAGTTTATACACTGTAAGCTTAAACATTAAATTATAAAATGAAAAGGTTTTGTACTACAATTTCCTTGTAACAAACAAAAGTGGTTACCAAATTATTAAATATCATGGGGACTGTGCCCACATGGGTGATGATCAACAGAATCAATTAGAAAGAAATGGAGCTATGGAACAAAAACATACAAAATGCAACTTTACTTAAAAGTAGAGATTTGTATCACGCAAGCCAACTATCTACACAGAGTAAGAGCATCCAGTAGTTGCTCCATTCATCTTGCTCTCTTCACTTGTAAGGGAGCTAATTTTTCCAGAAACAGACACACCACTGAAGGCATGGATATTAGGTCTCATTGCAAACACACCTTATTAATACTCAGATTCTCAAAGTTGTATTCATTGCTCTTTACCAGGTAAAGCCTTCTGCCCATAAGGTACCTTCATAATCGTTAACAATTAGGGTGACTTTATGCTGCTGTGAGCACACAAAAGAATTACATATAAAAAGGGAATTCCACATGAACATGAAAAAACTAGCTTTTTTTTTTTTATGTTTATTTTTGAAAGACAGAGACAGAGTGCAAGCAAGGTGGGACGGGGGAGGAGGTGCCAAGAGAGAAGGAGACACAGAATCTGAAGCAGGCTCCAGGCTCTGAGTTTTCAGCACAGAGCCGATGTGGGGCTCAAACTTCTGAACTGCGAGATCATGACCTAAGCCAAAGTCGACACTCAACCAGCTGAGCCACCCAGGTGCCCCAAGAACTTATTTTAAACCTCACAAAATATATAAGCCTATATTAATTTATTTATCTGCTAAACAAAAGAAGTTATCTTCAGAGACCAAATAAGGAGTTATAATTTGTATATACTAATATATGGACAAAAATATATTTGTAGTATTAAAATGGAAATATTTATTTTTAAATCTTATAGAATAGGTTAATTGATAATAGTCATATAACTGACTTGGCTTTTTCTTTTTTTAAAAAAGTACCCAAATAGGAACAATTTATTCATTTTGGCTATCAAGCTATTGATACTTCTGATTCCATAAGTAGCAAATATTATTAGCATCCTATAGCTTTTAGGGAAACTTATTTACACACTAGCACAGTACAGGCACTTGACATAAAAACTATTATGGGGCGCCTGGGTGGCGCAGTCGGTTAAGCATCTGACTTCAACCAGGTCACGATCTCACGGTCCGTGAGTTCGAGCCCCGCGTCGGGCTCTGGGCTGATGGCTCAGAGCCTGGAGCCTGTTTCCGATTCTGTGTCTCCCTCTCTCTCTGCCCCTCGCCCATTCATGCTCTGTCTCTCTCTGTCCCAAAAATAAATAAACGTTGAAAAAAAAAATTAAAAAAAAAAACTATTATTGAATTACCTTAGCCAAAAAGATTGTGCTTATTCCTGATGATTTAGTACTGTAGATTTCTATTTTCCTTATATACTAATTTTATATTAATATCAATTTTGTGCTACCATTACATCTTGTATTGTTGTATTAGGGGATCTTCTTCACTATGCAAACACTACTCATTTGGTATCAATTACAACCAGTTTCCTCCATTAAGGAAAAAACAATGCTTTTCATTCAAACCTATTGCATCAAAACTTCATTTCACTGTATTAAAGTGGTTGGAACAAGAAGAGAGGTAAAACTTCAAACATCAGAGTCTTACATTATCATCCCCGGATATTTCAGTGACGCCTTTCCAACCTCAGTCTTCTTAGATCAGTTGTATGACAAGAAAATCAAGTGGTGCCAGTTCTGGGTTCCAGCCTAGATAGTAGACCCTGCTGCTCATCAAATGGAAGTTCCAAGTGGTGTTTTGTAAAAAAAAAAAAGGGCTTAAGCTAGCTCATCGCCAAGATCTCTTCCACCTCAAAATACTATGGCTCACTTCATAAAAATCAAAGGGCCCAAAACATCATTTTCCCCTTTATAATAGGACATAACAAGTTAACGTTTCAGAGGCAGGAACTACAGGCATTTGAATGAGGAAAACATTCTTGCATATAATTTCAAACAGCTGCTGTGGCAAAGGGCAGGCCTCCATCACTGGCGGATGAAACAATGAATGGCATGTAGATTCCCTGTGTTACCTTCATGCATTCAATTCCCTGAATAATTTGCCTCATGTTAGCCTAAAGTATGACAAACAGCAAACTGGGATTGGAGGTTGAGGGGAGCAGAATAGCGAATTTGCAATTCCCTCCCCCCTCCTTTGTTCCTACTAAATTCATTTGTTAGCCCTCCCCCTCAGGATGGACTGTGCCACCATTCCCAGGAGTTGCTATTGTAAACAGCATAGTCAGGAGGGCCTTGAGGAGTTGATGTTTGAGTAAAGGTTGGGAGTAGTTAAGGGAACAAGCAGGTGGATATCTAGGACAGAGTATCAACAATCAAACAAGCATAAAGGACTATAGATAGAAGCATGCATAAAGGACTATAGCAAGCATATAGCAAGCATATAGAAGCAAGCATAAAGGACTATAAATAGAAGCATGTCGAAAGGACCCACAACTGAAGGAAGGTGCTCATTTTATAGATGACTAAATGGAGGCTTAAAAGCACTGAGCACTCTATCAAAGTCACATACCTTTGATAGGGGCATGTAACATGGCCAGGATCTAAAGCCAGAAAAAACACCAAGGCCCAGGGTCTAGAGTGGGCCTGGATCTAAAGTTTTAGAGTATGTCCTAGGAATTCTATGTGCATCCCTGATTTAAGAACTCTTGCCTATAGTGTCCCATGAAAACCTTCCTCCCTTCTGCCCCATGACATGATCATCTGCAGGTTTCCCCCACTATCCAAAAGTAGACAGTTCTAGGAAAACTTTGATAAGCCAAAATGGCATGAAAGCAAGGAACAATTACCATTAATTTATATGGAATAATTTTTTGAGCATTCCCAGACCCAAAAAATAACCTCTCTTAGGCTTTCCTGATACCTTAAGACACATCCTGCTTAACAGGTGCACAAAATAAGTCTAGATAAAGCACAGATGCTCACAAACACTGCTCAAAGCTATGGTGTCTTGATGCTGAGATGCTGAATGTAATTCCTGGGGAAGAAGTCTGATGTGCCACTCTCACTGCTCAGGGTGCAGGCTGCCTCTACAACACCTCAATACAAAACAAACACTGAACCTGATTTTTTGCTATTGACCTATTATTTTCATGAAAGTGAAAATTCTCTTCATATTTATTTTAGTGATAACAGGTACTAATTCAGGTCTTTTGTAAAAGCAAAGTGGTATAATATGATCTTTTTTGAAAGATAACACTAAGGATGTTTTGCATCTGTAAGCCTCCTCCTGATCCTGCTGGCATAGGGCTTGATAAAAGGCAGCAACCAGACCACATGTTAGATAGCTGCATTCACACAACTTGATTTAATGAAATCTAGCATGCAATTGTGTGGGACATGGAGCTAGAGTCTCATCCACATACAAGGATGTTCTCACATTTCCTGTCCTAACAGCAAGCTATACCCCACATTTTCCTGCTCTACTCACCCCTGAGGGCTCCCCAAGATAACCCCCCCCCAAAAAAAAGAAAAAAGAAAGAATGAATGAGCAGGGACACAGAAGAACAGTCCTCTCTGCTGTTTGCTCTGGGTTTTAATAGGCCACCCCCTACCCTTGCTATGATTACACAGCACAGGGCCACGTTATTGCAATTTTATTTTGTTCTATAACTGAGTTAGTCAGGCAGTAACCAGATGTTCAACCTAGGCACCTGCCTTTTCCTACCATAAGCAATTCTCCAATGCATCAAGTCACCCACCCCCTTCCCCTCAATGAGAGAAGCCACAAGAGGTTTAGGCTTCCTGGAGATAAATATGAGGGTCAGCTCTCCAGCTATAAATTTCAACTCCTAGAACAAGCCAGGAAAAAGCCACTGGAGATGACAGTCTTTAACTCAGGTAATTAAACAGCTCAGTCCCCTTCCCAAGGGCCACTCGTCTAATTCCCATGCCTTTTTCCTTTTTTTTTTTTTTTTTTTTTAATTCCCAGCTTCATTCCCTGGCCTGGTGTTTCTCTCATCTCTTCCCAATTCTAACTTGGTGCATGGCCACTATGCTAGCTCCTTGGCTCACGATCAGCTCTGCTTCTTGTCTAGCTTCCTGGGCTGGAAGTTCCCACCATGAGGACAACTTAGACTCAGCTCCTTTGTGCTTCCATGTTCAAAATTTGCTGACTGGTCCCACACAACCAGACAAGGAATCCCACTCCTGCTCACTTGGTCATGCTCTAGTTTACCTTCTGGTAAAAAGACAGCCTCCTAACTTTCATGAAACAAAATAAATGTCATTAAAGAGTTAGAAAATTAATGAAAACTATGGAGTTATTCAATTTGAAAAAGATAAAGACTTAATAATGGTCTGCAACACTGAGAAGGGATTTGAAAATCCTTCTCAAAACTGAAGGAGAAAGAGTAAACGACTTTCTGTCTCCACTGAAGACACAGGGGGGAAAGAGTAAGCTTAAGAAGAAACTTAGGTATGTGGGGAAAGAAAAAAATTATGGTGAGAACTACTTTACATTACATTTATTACTGCAGAGAAAATCATTTTCTTTCATGGTCCTTGAAATAAATTATAGAATACAGAGATCTGAGTTCCAATCCTGGATTGGCCAGTAAACTAGCTGTGTGACTTTGAGTAGCTTCATTTATAAAATGAAAAGCATATGAAATCATTTTTTAATTTTTTTTTTTATTTTAGAGAGAAAGAGAGAGAGAGTGAGAGCATGCGTGCATACAAAGGGGGACGAAGGACAGGAGAAGAGGGAGAGGGAGAAGGAGAGAGGGTGGGGGAAAAAGAGTGAGAGAGAGAGGGAGAGACACTCTTAAGCAGGCTCCACATTCAGCACAGAGAACCCACAACCCTGGGATCATGACCTGAGCCAAAATCAAGAGTCAGACACACTCAACCGACTGAGCTATGCAGAGGTCCTCATATGAAATCATTTCTAAAGTTTCTTTTAGCTGTAATATTCCATGACTGTATAATTTTCATTTCTTTGAAAAAAAAATAAAGGTAACTCCAACAGGATACTGTGAGACAAAAAAGACTAATGCTGGACTAGATTTATTATAGAAAGATCACATCCAACACTATAGCTTCAAGAATGACATGAGAGTACCAAACAAGTTGGAGGAATGGTGGAAAAATCCAAAATCACAATAGTAATGAACATTGAACAGGTAAGAAATTTAAGACAGAAATTACTGAAAAACTATTATTTACACAGTTTTAAGAAAAGAACAATAAAGCAGGCTCTTGAAACATGTTCTCCATCAAAATGGGCTGGACTAAATGTTGGATAATTTGTTCCTACTTGGATGATGTCATCATGCTAGGTTTAACTACTTTTAATAACTAGTACATTTCCGTCATCTCTCACTTTTCTCCCACATAAGATCAAATCAGCCTCTCAATGACCCACACTTCATGAGTCATAATTTTTCTGTTTATGATTCAGAAAAATGTCTTCAGTCAGTATTTCCCAGACTGTTGTGGGTTTATTCCAAGAACCAATTTCATCTTCATTGGTTTCCTACAGGAAACCAGACCAACTTCCTATTATTTTATTTTCCTTACTTTTAGCATACCATAGCCCACAGCAAATTAACTGGAAGTGAGAGTGATAGAAGACTTTATCCTGCACAAAGAGAAGCCAACACAAACAATGCCCAGTCTAGAAGTCATGGATTCAAAGGAAAATACAAAATGTGCTAATATTAGAATTGTCCTTCTTAAAAGCTCCAAACCAAATAATAAAAATGTATTTTAATTAACCTTATTGCAAGCATTTCACAGTCAGAAAGAACTTTTGTTTAAAAACTATTGTCTAAGAATACAGTAAATCCTACAAAGTTAACACTGAGAATTCACTTCAAATATATATACATATATATTTCCCATCCTAACCCCCTAACAAGCTGCTAAAAGAACAGGCAGACAACTGAAGCCCAATGCAAACAGCCTTGGAGTGGTTGAGAAACTGAGCAACATCTCCCTAATAACAGGGCAGCCTGTCATCCCCAGCTGCCATCACACCAGCCCCTGACCCACACCCACTCCTTCTATGACTGATAATCAATTGGACATTAGCTCACAGCAGAAATAGTAACGTGGAACACGGATTTTTAACGGACATCATAACAGCAGTTTGTATTCATACTATTCCCCTAAAATACTAGTTATTTCTCATGGACTACATACTTCTCAGAAAAAGATTTGTGAATGTGAAGAATTTTGATATAAATGTATATCAGATTCTCCTTAGACTCTTCATTCATGATCGTAGGTATAGTTTTAGGCTTTAAAAGCACACAAGTTCACTACCTGTCAAGGAACAGGACTATTTTATACCAAATTCAAAAAGCTGGTACATTAAAAAAAGAAGGCCTAAAAAGAATGCATTTAAGACACATATCAAAAATAGATAAACCAAAAAACCTGAAACATTAGAGCAATGGCTCTCAAAGTGAAATTCCCAGACCAGAATCAGCATTATCAACATGTCCTAAAAACATAAGTTCATGAATCAGGAATTCTGGGGAAGCACCCTGCAACCTGCAGCTGATGCTAAAGTGAGCCTTATCTATCAGATATGCTCTCTTCCTTACACCAGGAAATTTCTAGAAAAGAATCCACTCAATTTACATTTCCCTTATAACCCCTCAACTTCTAAACCCTCTGTGCTAGCTAACTCTTCTATCATATTGTTAGAATGCTCTTTTTAGAAGTATCTAGCAATGCCGATATCCCCTCTTGCTTGAAATAGCCTGATTTTTACTTCTGTGACACAATTCCACCCTCCTGCATGTCAATCTCCCACTTTCCTGTTATCAGTGACTATTCTTCCTCTTCCCATTCTAAATACACTCCTGTCCCCTAGATTCAATCTTCAGGCCTCTACTCTTCTTTTTCTATCTGCTGTCTTGCATTGCAAGAATTCTCAGAGCTGAATTTACATTTGTTGTACCCCTAGTCTCTCTCACAACATATTTGAAACTACCTCATGACTTGTTTCACCTGAATGTCCTTCAAGTACTGCCAGTACCCTGGAATCAAACAGGGTGAAGGAACTTCTCATTTACCCTGTCTGATTCCAACAGTCCCGCCTTGAATGCCTGCTCTGGTATTGGTACCAGCAGTTGTCTGGTCCCCTCGGCACTGGAACCTTGTTTTCCCTCTTCCCTGGCTCCCATATCTTATCAGTAGAGAGGTCTGTCCTACCAGGCATCCTGTATCATCTACTTCATTCCTGCCGTCTTCATCTGACAGCTTCCTATCTCTTCTGAAGCCCTACCACTAGACTTACCTGTAAACCTCATCTCTAAATCTATTTTCCCCATGTTCAAAAATATCCAGAGGCGGGGCACCTGGGTGGCTCAGTTGGTTAACCACCAGACTTCAGCTCAGGTCATGACCTCACAGTATGTGGGTTTAGGCCCCACGTCGGGCTCTGTGCTGACAGCTCAGAGCCTGGAGCCTGCTTCAGATTCCGTGTCTCCCTCTCTCTCTCTCAGCCCCTTCTTAGCTCACACTCTTTCTCTCTCTCTCAAAAATAAATAAAAATTAAAAAAAAATTTTTTTAAATATGCAGAGGCTACTGAAAGGTAGCCCAACTATCTACAGAGCCTTATGTCCCATTTTTCAACACATTTTTCGCTCAATCTGGAATGCTGATCATGTTAAAAATGTGTCCCAAGTTTTCTCACTTCTGACTCTTAGACTTACATTACTACCTCCATTTCAACTGCCAGTTCCCACTATGTCTGCAAATTTCCTCCCTAAATCTTCTCCTTGAAGCTCTTCAGACTGAAGTTCTCTCTCACCCTTCTCTAAAGACTAAGATACTAGTGCCAGGCTCTCTCACTTGCCACAAATCACCTCTACAAAAGTTTAGACCCTCCGTGACAGAAGTGGGATTTATACATCTTTGTATCCTCTATTCCACCATGCATGCAAATATTTGTTAAAGGGCTAAATTATCTGACAAAGCAAGATTCATATTCAATTAGACACCATTTCTGCCAATTAACTGGCCTTTAGGTGAAGCCAGCAAAACACAATGAAAACAGATAAACTTCACATACAAAGCAACTTTGAATGAAACAACTCAGTCTCCTACACTTTCTACACTTACAGTACAACCACTCCAGAATAATAACCACACAGTAACAGGCTCACTCAAGTAAGAAAAGTACAACTAACTTTTTGAACTTTTTGGAAAAAGAAGCCTGATCCATTTAATTCTAAAGTGACAGGGGGAAGACTTTCTATAAATAAATTTCCATAAAATTTCCTTTAGCTTCCCACCATGCCAGTTTATAGCCCCAGGGGTGATAAACTATCTAGAATCACAAAGTAAAGTTCTTAATCTAAAGGAAGTTGATTAACAGAGGATTCATTCCAAAACATTCTATTTTGCCTGGAAGATACTCTCATTTTGGTGAGGAAGGCCAAAAAGCAGCTAGATAAATTACAATGTGGAAGATGGACTGATTGTTCCAGTTAGGGATAAATAGTCTTCATTCCTGGAGTGATAAAGAGAGCCACTACGTCTCTATAGAAAAGACAGGTGATAATCTCTCCAGGCATAGTATGCATAAGATACGCTTTCAAAATGAGAAAATACATTCAGAATCATTTAGAAAACGAGCTCTGCTCTAACTGAAAAACCTTGATAATTTTCACAGCCCAAAGCTTAATGCTGGATACAGGACAGTATCATCAGAGATTAAGAAAGGAAAAACATTTTTTTCCTAGACAGCACAGATAAGAAGCATCTTTATTAATATGTAGCTATCTGTCAAGGTTAATATTTGAGAGAAAAATGTACATTATGAGAATTTATACACTATTTTTAAATTTGATATCAATTATAAGACTGGGCCTACCATTATGTTTCTCTCACTATGTTCACACCTGTTTCATTTTATTTAGAAACTTATAATTCGTCCCTTAAACTAGCTGAGACATATAGCTTCCACTGTGCCAGAGTTGGGGATATAAAGGAATACAATTCTGAAATAAGACTGCTGAATTCATTCATTGAACAGAAAAAATCACTGATAGATTCTCTGATTTGGGGGGAGAGAGGGACTGTTTTAACTTAGAGTTATTTGCTTTTATTTCTAAGCTCGACTATCCTGATTGAATAAATATCTAAATAGAATTCATATTCTTGGCTTCAGATTTCACTCACTCAAGTGAATATAACAAAAACTTGAATTAAGGAGATTAGTAGAGCCCTAGGAATGGGCTACTCAGGTTTACTGCAATTTTTTCCAGAAAGAAAAACTAAAGAGAGGTAGGTAGACTACCGGAGAATCTGAATTAAGGGAAAAAAAATCAACATTAGCTGTATCATACTAAGGAGACAAGAGGCTTTTCTTCCCATGATTTTTACTACTTATAATAAAAAGTTAATTCAGTTAATTTTAACATATTATTTAACTCAAAAATATTACTTTCTCAGCCAATAATATAACCACTACCAAAAATTAATATTAAAATAGAAGTTTTATTGAGTTACATTTTTCAATATTTTAACAAAACACTTCATTCACAATGTGATTTGAAATGGCAGAGAACATACTACAAGATCAATCCAAAATAAAGGAATACTGCTATTTTAATGTTAGCAGTAAGATTTTATATCATTCAATAATGGAATACACTTCTAAAAAGTATTAGTATTTCTATCAGATTCATTAATTAAACTTGAAGACTAGGAGCAGTGCCTGTATTATTGTATTAAGAAACAACAGACAAAATACAGAACAACTCAAGAACACAGCAAAGAAATGTGACTGAAAATGGCTTACTTTAACATGGCTCTGGGCTCCAAGGTTGTAGATCTCTGTAGGCTTTACTTCATTAATGATCTTCACAAGGCAGGTACTGTCAGTGAGATCACCATAATGCAACTTCATGTCTTTAGAATTCAAAAACATACCATCAGATAGAAGAAAACAACAAAAGCCCAATTTTTAAAAATATCAAAATGGAAATGTATATTCTAAATGTCTGAAAACCAGACTGGTTTTGGAGTAGCAGAGAATAACTCATCTTTAAAGAACCTAAAGAGTAGAAAGCTATTCACATGTGTTGCCTATGTCTAAAGAGGATTTTTAAAAACTCAAAAGAACGTTTTAAAAAAATCATATCAAGGGGCACCTGGGTGGCTCAGTTGGTTAAGTGTCCAACTGAGTGTCCAACTCCATTCCAACTCAGGTCATGACCTCACAGTTTGTGAGATCAAGCCCCACATCAGGCTCTATATGGACAGCAAGGAGACTCCTTGGGATTCTCTCTCTCCCATTCTCTCTGTCCGTCCCCCACTTCTGTGTTCTCTCTCTCTCACTCTCGCTCTCTCATACACACAAAATAAATAAACATTTAAAAAATAAAAGATTAATTAATTAATTAAAAAATAAAAGTCATATCAAGACAGAAGGCAGATATTATACAATTAATGAATCTTATGGTTCCCAGATAGTTGTAAGGTATGTTACATAAGAGTGATATTCAGATAAAGAAAATCTCACACTAATGTATATATTCTCTAAAGAACTCTGTAATACACTGGGTAATAGTGAATCAGATGCTTTTATCTGGTGATTTTTAAGTACTTCATAAACATGAATCCTTAAGCCATCCATGAAATGAGTGATGTAGTGACATAATTGATTAAATTGATTAAAGAACACTGGCCTATTCTACCCTAAGTCTCAGTAGATCCGTACACTGACTTAATTACTATAAGAATTTGACACATTGTAGATGGGCAATTTGCTAGCTTGATCTTTACATTATTTGTACATAATACTAATCTATGTTTAGATCCAATGGCAGTGCCATTCTTCACTTTGCACAAAAATGATCATAATTTTCAAGGAGGATGCACTAAATAACTAAATATAAAGGTGAAAAGCCTTTAGTGGAGACAACTAGATCATCTTCCTGATGATGTCACTACTTGTACAAGTAACCCAAAATTCCAAGTATTCGATGCTCTGAAATGAATACAAAATGACTTATGCTTGGGGCGCCTGGGTGGCGCAGTCGGTTAAGCGTCCGACTTCAGCCAGGTCACGATCTCGCGGTCTGTGAGTTCGAGCCCCGCGTCAGGCTCTGGGCTGATGGCTCAGAGCCTGGAGCCTGTTTCCGATTCTGTGTCTCCCTCTCTCTGCCCCTCCCCCGTTCATGCTCTGTCTCTCTCTGTCCCAAAAATAAATAAATGTTGAGAAAAAAAATTAAAAAAAAAAAATGACTTATGCTTTACAAACTGATGGAATCATCCCTGCCAGCTGGAAAAACTGGACAAGCAGAGCCGGCTGAACTTGGAGTTTAAAAACCCAGTGTCCTGGTCCTAGCTCTGTCTTTTACATGGTGTATGACCTCAAATAAAGTTACAACCTCCCTTTGCCTCCATTTCCTCATCTGTAAAATGGTTTCACTCACAAGTTTAGGAGCTGCTGTAAAGAGCAATGAGAAAACTCTATGACTGTGCTATGTAGACTATATGGCTACATTCAGGCAATTTTAATAACAAAAAAACATGCAACTGCAATGATCTGCAAAGCAATTAAATATAGTTTTGATTGCCATTTGTTTTTGGACCTGTCTTCACAAATTATTTTAAAAATTAAATACATGTACAAAGATTACTTGGCTTGATTACATTAGACCAAACATAAAAAGTAAAGGAGTGTTCTGAGAATATGGACCTGATCTTACTTGAGGGGATAAGGACACCTGGAGAAGGGCAATCAAAGGCATGTCTACTCTTGGTCCCTTGAGCAGTATCACCTGACCAATATCCTGTAACAGACTAACCAAGATGACACTGTGGCCCAGGGGCAGCAAGCAATGGAAGGGTTTTCAAAGCATGCAGATAGAATTCAACGCAGGCAATTCACCGGTAAATAATTGCAACTTGATGGGCTTTGAGAAAAATGACATCTGAAAATACCTTATCATAATACAGGAAGTTATAGAAAGAAATTTTAGTGAAGAAAATGACTTACTTCCTTCAATATGAGCCTGGGGGTTCTTATACAGATGTTCAATTCGACCTGTATTGAATGAACTGGATCGCCGCACAATTCCATGGACCTTCATTTTTTTATAGTGTGGAAAGAAAAGAAATTATAAACATGTAATGATGATTAACAAGCACCTCAAAAGTTCTTTTGTTAATGCTTACCTTGTGAGAAAAATAACTATTATTTATAAACATTATTATTTTTTAATAAACATTATTTTTAATTTGTTAGAAATAGTTCCACTGCTTACTTTCTCCCCAACCACTGCCCACCAGACACCAGCATGGTGCCTCCATCTCTCTGTGGTGTTTTCACTGGCAATCTCAACAAAAGTAATTAGATAATTATGTGACTTCACAGCAAATGCTTACTTACTGATACTCAAATGTCTCCTTTTCCAAACACACACACACTTAGAACCCTGCTGCTGACAAAAATATCTCTTGAGTTTGAAAGTGAAGACAGACCATGCAAGGCCATATCGGTAAAACTGCCTTGCAGCCTCTTTAACACAAAGCATGAGGTCACGAGGCTCTGATGCCACCATGTCCTTCCAATGTCCTCATTATAAATAAATATATGGGTGCACTAATATAATCTGGCAGCAACTCCTATAATGCAGCTTTGTGGAAAAGTAAGAACTAAACAGCACAGATTAGGAACAAGACTTATATACTACTAGATTTAACACATGAAGCAAATTCAAATAAAAAAAAGGATTTTTTACTTTTTAATTTTTATCTTTGACTTAACCATAATAAGTGTGACAGTGGGATAAAGTCCTTGGAACAAGAATGCATACCTGTCTGATCCCGAAGAAAAGACTATTTGTGTCTGATACATAAGAGAAATTGTTCAAGACTTGGTCTCACTTCCTTCTGGTGTCAAGATTGCTCCCTTTGTGTTGCCAATGCTAATATGAGCTTATGTCACCAGCTGCCCAAGTTCCAGTTCTACTGGTGGCAGTTTTAATCCTTCACCTATTTTAGAAGTGTTCCTTCTGAAGTTGAGTAGTCTCATTTGCAGCTGAATACACTTCTATATTTTCACTCAATCGTTTTCTGTCTGTTTCAAACCAAAATTAATCCTTGGCATGACTCAAATATTCCAAATTGGGGGTGGGGGGGCCCGGAGTGGAATTATAAGCACATAAGACTTTCTTTCAAATAGAAAGAAATGTCACCGTCATTTTATACAGCATACATGAGAAATTAACTTCTTCAAAGGATACAACACACCCACAATTAATAATTCTGTTGGTTAGTTGCTTTAGCCAAAGAGAAAAGCACTCATCCACACTATTTTCCAAAAGAACTAAACCCAAGAAAATTTGGTAAAAAGGAAAATATTTTAAGAAGGGAATATCTCAAACTTCATTGACATCTCAGGAGGAAAACAGTAGGGGCACCTGGGTGGCTCAGTCAGCTGAGCATTCAACTTTGGTTCAGGTCATGATTTGGTGCAGGTTCATGAGTTTGAGCCCTGAGTCAGGCTCTGTGATGATAGCTAGGAGCCTGGAGCCTGCTTCATATTCTGTGTCTCCTTCTCTCTGTGCCCCTCCCCCACTTGCACTCTGTCTCTCTCAAAAATAAATAAGCATTAAAAAAATTTAATAAAAAACAATAAAATCTAGGAAACACTAAATTGAGATTTGGGTACACATATCCATTTCTTAATTTGAAAGTAGAGAATAACACATCAAGCCTAGAATTATTGTACTTCATGGTCCAATTTTTCAGGTTGTAGCTTAATTGTAAAGTTGAACTGTTCTACAAACAATTTTAACAAACAATTTCAGCAAATAATTTTTGTTTAATAAAAATCAAGTTCACATACATACTTATACATAACAAAATTGGTATTGACCACCAAGTTATTTCTGAAACATAGATTTCTCAGATGTAAGTAGAGCTTTATTTCATTGGATATAAAGGAATTTCTATGTTCTAAAGACAACTGAATTTTCATAATGAAGTAATAATGAAAATATGATTTAGTCTATTTTTTCTCTTGATCGCTGGATTCTGGGTAAGTCACATATTCCAACAGCCCAAAACAAAGAGCAACTCCTTATACATACACAATGCATATAAGCTTTAAAGGCTCTGATAAAAATATCAAATGATACTGCTGGATTCAGTACGAAACCAGACAACTACACAAAGTCACAGCAAATGAGTAACATAGGACTTTCTGTCACACTTATAACCAAAAGCATTAAGCACTAAGTTTTTTTATAACACACACACACACACACACACACACACACACACACACACACACACAATGTGTTTTAATTTCCCCTACTCCCAACTTTTGGTATGTGTATACAGGGAAAGAAAGACCTGCCAAATGCTTAATACATGACAGCAAGTATTATTCTAAGAACTAATGAAAGCTGAGTCTGTCTGCTTCAGAGACAGGTGAAATACAAACTTTAAGACAAGCCAAAATGTGTGCAAACTGGATAATCTAGGTAAGAATTTGAGATTAGCAGCTTTCTCTTTACAGAAGGGATGTATGCATGGTTGTTGTTTGTTTTTATAAGGATTTTGGGGGGAAAGGAGCTGAGGAGTTAGGAAACCAAACTGAAAAGATAAATGAGCTGAAAATGACTCCATGTAAACTTAATAAAAATCACTATTATGTTATAGTAGTTCAAAAACAAAATATAATTTTGAAAAACTGATGTCTTAAATAGAAATAAGTATTTTGACAAATAAATTTTATGTTCCATTTAACTAAACGATGAAAAAGAAAATTTCGAGTTCTCTCAATGTCAGAACAAAGTTAATTTTACTTCAAAACCTGCACTCAGATAAGGCAATATAACAGAGAAATGCTTGCTCATTTCTTTATTTATTACAATCACAAAAACAAAAAATTGTTGCTACTGGATTTCAAATCCTTCAGGATGTTTGTTATTTTGATCAAGAAAACAGAAAAATTATAACCACTAGATTTCAAATTCTTCAGTGTCTAGATTTCTCTTGGAGTCAAGTAAGGATGCTTTCCCAGGTATGTTTAATACTACTTGCCTTTTGAAAAGCATAGATAATATAGGTAACATCAATAGCTAATATGTACAAGGCAATGACCCCAGTGCCAGACACTGTTCTTTATAGACATTAAATCACTTAATCTTCCTAATATTATTAGGATTATAATACAGTGCCTGAGAGGACAATGCCTGAGATCACACAGCTAATATACGTGGTAAAGTTAAAGTATATACATGGTTCATTCTACCAACATTCAGTATGTTTCAAAATGAAATCCATAAAAACTTTTGCCTCTTTTCACCCAGAAAAATTATTTTATAGATTCTCACCGATCATGATTGGATGCATAGGAACTCCATGTTGTAACAAATGATCTCTCAGATAACAACTGGACAATCCTTATATGCTATTTTCTGTTTTCCTGATACTCCCTGGTTATAATTCCTTTCCTAGAAGGAAAACCCACAATTCACCTATTCCTTATTTTAAATTTCGATATGTTGTATTGTAGTTGTTACCATGTTATTTAATATAAATTTTTCGTTTACTCCCAGATATATTTTAGCTTTTAAAATATATACATATTATTAAATATATATATATATATATATATTTACTCCCAGATATATTTTAGCTCTTTAAATATATAACTTTGACTTTTGTTTTTCTGGTTTTTCTGTGTTTTGGGGTACAAAATAGGTACAGAAGTATGTTGCTAGCTTATCTGCTATCAGTGATTACAGAAAGGCACTTAAACTTTCATAAGAAGTTTCACTTCTGTCAATGCTCCTTTTCCCCTCATGGCAAGAAGGAATACAGGGATAGGATCCTAGGAAATGTTAACAGGCCTACCTTTCACTAATGCTAATTAATGAACTAGACTAAGGAGCCTTCTATAAAATCTCTATCCCCTGGCTTGTCAGCATCAAGCACTGTGTCACCTTGTTACTCTTTTATCAACCAAAGCCCCATAGATCCCACAGAGCTTCTCTGGACTGTTTTCCGTCTTTTTGTCTCACCTAAATCTTCAAGACAACCTTAGGAAATAGATGCATTTATTATCCCCATTTACCTAAAAAACAAAACAAAACAAAACAAAACAAAACAAAACAAAACAAAACAAAACAAAACCCTAAGTCTTAGAGAGGTCCAGTGACTTGCCCAAGGCCACAGAGCTACCAATGGCAAAGGAGGAGTAGGAAACAGGCTGTTCAGTGTTCAAGCCTAAGGGCTTCCTCACCACTGTAAGCTGGACCTCCTTGTTCACCTTCCTGGCTCTGAGCTGGCTGACAGACTATAAGGGAGAATTATCCTTTGCACTTTAACAACTGTAGAATTAAATATTTGAGGTTTTAAAGGGTGAATTTCTATAAAACCTGACAATTCTGAATTTCCCTCATCATGATATGGCACCTATATTCTATAAATAATAAGCAAGTGTGTGATTCATTCTCTTTAATGTTTAATGTTAAGCAAAATTCAAGAAAAAAGCAACATTAAAAACTGTAAGTTTAAAACTTTAAATAGAGTCTCTTCTCAATGAGAACTGAGCCAGGAATAAAGCAATCCTTTACTTTCTTATGTTATATCATTCAGAGCATGATCAAATGCATGGATTTCAGTGGCCACATTAGAAGGCCAGGGCCCACTGCTTCAGGAATCTAATATGTGAGGTCACAGAAGGTAATTAACAATAACTAATCAGTCTATTAATACATGATATTCCTTTTCAAGTCATATGCAAATGTCTATCTTTGCTTTAAAGTTAGCCAATCCTGGGGCGCCTGGGTGGCTTAGTCAGTTAAGCGGCCAACTTCGGCTCAGGTCATGATCTCCCAGTCTGTGAGTTCGAGCCCTGCGTCGGGCTCTGTGCTGACAGCTCAGAGCCTGGAGCCTGTTTCGGATTCTATGTCTCCCTCTCTCTGACCCTCCCCCGTTCATGCTCTGTCTCTCTCTGTCTCAAAAATAAATAAACGTTAAAAAAAAATTAAAAAAATATAAAGTTAGCCAATTCTTTTTTATACTCTGCCTTTTTTTTTTTTTTTTGACTAAAGAAAAGTAAAGGAATATATGTAACTGTGCTGTGCTAATTTTATAGATAGGATTTGGTTTTACCTACATGGCTCCATCATCATTACCTCACCAACCTGTCTCTGTTCTTCAACCAGTTGCTCTGCTCCAGTTGACTACTGCTTCTCTGTAGAATCCATGCCTCCCCCTCTTCATAATGAAAGGCTGACTTTGCCATTACTAGCCAATTAAAGTTTGCCCCTTTCTGCTCTAGGAAGAACTCAGCCTCATTATCAAGCCTATTCACAGAATCTATGGCTCTTTTTCCCATTGCTTATTTGTTCCTGGGTTATACTCTGCTACCCCAAAGCATATTGTTTCCAGTTATTTCTGATCCTAGTGATATTCCTTATACAAAGCATAAATTCAAAATAATATGATAGCTCAGAGAAGCAAAGCCCCACAAATTAAGGTACCTTAAGAAATTCTGTTCATCTTCACCATGTGATTAAATGATCTCATTTGAACCTTTAGTTGTACTTGTTCTCAAACCATAAGATCCAGGAGAGCAACATCAGTCACACCTGGGGGCTTGTTAGAAAGGCTGATTCCCAGACCCCTGAACCAGCCATCTGCATCTTAATGGGGCCTCTGGGTGGTTCTGATGCATACTACAGGTTGAGAACCTGCTGTGTTAGAAGTCTGTGCTCATCCAAATTGCTGATGTTGACCCTCTGGAATCAGATACAGACAAGTGTCTCCTCTTATCCTAGTGCATGCAATTTACTAGCCCTATTATTTTGCTCATGGTCTTGAGCAACCAGGGCCTGCTGGCTGATAACTCAGGAAAACTTCCAATGCAGCCCCTTTGAAAAATGACCCTCATATTTACTTCAACCTAAACACAAAAAGATGAAGTCTTTGCCACTATTAGATTTCCCTTAATAGCTTATCCTACAATTATATCCATGTCTTAAAATTGAAGACAGCAGCCTATTAAAATTGAATACAATATGGATAAACACCCTTTCATTCCCCTATTCCTACAAAAGTCGTATTTCCCCAGGACTATGAAGAGGAATCATTTCTGATTATGCTTTGTAGCTCTATACCTTCTACCTGTACTGTCTGTAGTATCTCCCTCTATCAATTTATGGATCTCACTCCTAAATCTCCCTTCTCTGGTCAATCATTGTTTCAATGATTCAGTCCTCTCATTAACTGTGATTTGCCAAGTGGACCTTCTGTTGCGTTTATCATAATCAAATATGCTCTTATAATTTCAAATGTCAACGTAACAAAAACATTTGTAGCTCACCTGGCAGTCCTAGGTTCTCATTATATTTATTTCTATGTCTGTCAACCATTTAGGAACATCTTCTCATGTCTGCTAGTTCCTTAACGAGCCACCTAAATGGAGCTTCGCATGTCCCTCTGCAGGTCTTCTTCCCAGCCATTTCTAGTAATACTAACAGCAGCATCATGCTGAGACCATTCACCATCTACCATATCCAGATTGACCCTAGGCCCTATCACTAGTCCACCACATTTTCACAGTGACAACTCCACCTCACACTGCCATGCCTGCTCCATTTTCCTCTGGGCTAGCTGTGGATACAACTTGTTGCCACCATTCTCACCCATGTCTTAGTCCCCCATGTCCACCTTGGAAGTAAATTTCAACACCACACAGCTTAAGCTTTCTGTCTGACATATCACCTCACTGTTCAAAACTGCAATGACCATGATGGGGTTCAGGACACGCTACCCCAAAATATGGCATCTTGGTGTATGGAATATTTTAAGCTGAAGGAATGTGAGAAAACAGTAGAAGCAGGAAAGTCACTCTAACCTTCCCCCTGCTCTTCTCCCCTGAAACAGTCATGACACCCTCTAGTGAGAGGTATCCACCCTATCACTGGAGAAAAGGAGCATCCTTGTCTCTGAAGACAAGGGGATGCCAAGAAGAATTCAAATAAACAAATCTTGTTAAGTTTTCCCCTATTTATTATATTCACATCATACTGCCTGACCTGTCATATTTCTCCACGACCATCCAGTCTCCATCGAACATAACATAAACATACCTAGGCTTAACAGTTTCTTTGGATCTTCATTTCTTTATGAAGGTTTCCATGTCACGTAAAACTTACATTAAATAAATTTGCATGCTTCTCAGTTTAATTTTCAGACCCAGACAGGGACCCTAAGAGAGTTGAGCAAAAATTTTTTCCTCCTCCACATTAAACAAAAAAAGATTAACAGGAAGAACTTCTACAGTTTTCTCAAACTCCTTCTATTTTCTCCAACTTCCACTATTTTCTCAAACTGCTTCAGCTTAAAATATTCAATATGCTGAGGTGCCATATTTTGAGGTAGCACATCCTGAACCCCATCAACTCTTACTCACAAATTTCCTTCTCTTGGTTCACTTGATACACAGCCAAATCACTAACTCCTCTCTAGCTACCAAACACCTCTCAGCCAGTGCCAGCACCTGAAACAGAGTAAGTCTCTCTGCTAATCCTTCCCTTTTAGACTTACCAAAGCACTAAGTTAATGTAGTCTAAATAAATACCAGTCTTTATCTAAAACTAACTCTTTTATATTACATATGATCTACTCTAAAATTCTCTGCTTTAAAGAATATGTATTTAGCACTCAATTATTATAGGAAATCTTTGCATATGAACATAAGTGCACATGTACACTTTCATAATTATAGTTGTCTCATTTTGATATTTTTGCAAAATATAAAACTAGCTGGCTAGGTAAGGAAATAGAAGGTGCTAAACATATCTGCTATTACTTCTTAAAGTCTAAAAGTCAAGGCTCTCAGAAAAGATTATGAGTTATAGTAAGAAAGTTTCCTTTTCAGCAAATCCTGTTGGCATTTAGATGCCAAATTCCTTGCTGTTGTTTTTCCATCTGCCCACCATGCACATTTTTTAAAACAGTACACCTACAATTAGAATAATCCAGAGAATCCAAATTTATTAACATAAACACTCCCAGATCAGCCCAGAGCATATGGGTCACTGTATAGGTTTTTCTTCTCTGTGTAACATGAATTTACATAGATGTATATATCTGAGAATTGTTCTTTAAAAGGGTAAGATATATACATGGGGTTATATCAAATTCAATATGTAAAATTCCGGTTTCCTTTAAGGAAAGCAGTCAGTGTTGAAGGAGAGGACAAAAGAGGAGAAAAAGATGACGACAGATGATGACGCCAGCAAACCCAGAAGTTTCAGCCTCCATAAAATATATGGCTGCCTATTAGAAAGCAAAAACCTCTGAGTGTAAATGTTTCATTCAAGCTTGCCAAAGATCAGCTTAGTTTTTATTGCTCTGTGCAATTTCCGAATTAAGTGACTTCACTGCGAGACTTTTTTTTATGTAACACATTACATCATAAATTAACCCTAATAATATTATAGCTTTTAGCTTACACAGATTGCTGTTTTATCTAAGAATGTGGGAAGCGTGCAAAGCAGTTAAACACTAAGGAACAGGGGGAAGCCACCAGTGTTCACCAACAGATAAATAGCACAATGAGCTGGCATGGTTACAAGCCAAGCGGCACATTCTTCCCCTGATTTTGACTTGTTATCAGAGTTTCAGTGGAAAACACACACAGGAGGACTACGGCAGAGGAAGCAGGAGGCCACTGTGTCCAAGTGATTCCACCAGCCTGTGCTTGCTCACTGAGTCACTCACCTCGTAGCCTTTCTCCAGCAGGAACTCAGCCAAGTATGACCCATCCTGGGAAGGGAAGGAAAATTGACAACTGTCAGATTCATCATGGTGAGGAGAGAAGGCAGCCAAAATTGCGAGTTTTGAGAAAAGCACTGAAGAGGCCATATGAACTTAAATTAAGGATCATAGCAACCAAAATAAAAATAATACAGATAATGATGGTAAAAACAGAATAATGATCAACTTTCTACTATTCCTTGAGCATTTTCATAGACATTATTTCATTTGAGCACCAAAGCAGCACAGTAAAATGTTATCATTGTCTTATTCATGGAGTAAGAAACAAAATCTGGGGAGATAATATGGGGCAACAGAGAGAACATGACACTTAAGATTCACATGGATTTGGGTTTAGGTTTTTCCACTTTATTATGCAAAGTATGTGTAGCAAAGCAGAAGTCCTTGGTACTACAGGAACATACAGGAATCAGACTAATTCTGGGTGGTTGTAAAAAAGGAATCACTGGGGAAGAATTAGATGAGAGCTGTGGGGACTTGGGGAGAAGGCAGGGTGAGTGTGAGGAGGAGGCAGGGAGCACTAGAGTGTTAATGTTATTGAAAAAAGACACCATAGTGGAAAGGAGGAAGACGAGTACTTTCGTGGGAGAAGGCTTTCTAGGCACTGGTGGGAGTTGGCTTCTAACTCAGGGGTTCTGGAAAGTTCAGCAACAAAAGACTTTTTGGGGGAGGGGGATAAACACAATCAGACTTGTGTTATTATCACTGAATATGTATGCATACACACACACATAAACTTTAAATAAAAGAAGGATGTTTATTTTTTACAAAATAGAAAGAATGCATCTTAAATCATGCAGTTAATCCCTACATTAAGATGAAGGTATCTGACTAAACACAGAGATTCTCGACTGGCTTTTAATAACTCTTGTAAACATTTCTAGATAAGGAAGAGTGTCATTTAAACCAAAATATTTCATGTGCCAGGTTTAGGGAAAGGAAGTATGAGAGTCTTCTAATAAAACTATTAAGAGACCAAAAGGTGAGAAATCACTGCTCTAGAGGTACTATAAAAAAGCTACCAGCCTTGCTCAAAATATGAGTTGGATAGACATTTTGCAGTAAAACCTGTTAACTGCCCACCTGCTTTCAGCCTGGGTAGGTCCCCTCCATCCTATCCAGACTTAAACATAAAAATGGGAGGCTCCAACTACTGGATATTTGTGTACTCAAAAGTAGCTGGGGATATTTGGTTTCTTCACTTTGAAAAAGTTTACAATATCCCTCTGAGCTTCAAAAGTTCCTACCAGACATTCCAGGAAAAAGAAAAGTGAAGCAAGTCTTATTATTGTCATTAGTTGGCTTAAAGCTGGAATTGGAGACACCCTATGGGTCCTGAAAATGACAGGACTGCCAAAAGAGTGTTTACTACATTAATGCAGAGTCACACATAAATTCAGGCAGGATGACAAGGCAAGGTATACAAGGGACACATTTTGTGGTTCATTAAAACCACCAGCAGATTTTCTTCTGACTTGACATAAATATTCTGTTTTATAGACTCATGTAGAGAAGAGAAATTGTTTAACATATTCCTTTTCCTCTCAATCTTATGATTTACACACAATTACACAGTTTTTAAATACCCAACATGCAAACTAAATCAGATAAGAGGACTGAACAATTCAGACTAGAACAGACCAACAGAAATGTAAGAATAATGAGTAGTCTTACAAATCAATCAATGAGAAAACAGCTTAATAGAAAAAGCATTTACAATAAGAGGAATAATTTTACAGTAGTCTGGAAAACCCTACAAAATATGAAGTTTTGTTTTGGTGCTGGTGTTAGTGTTGTCATTTTGAAGCAGGCAACACTATACTTTTCATCTTTCATAATTCCTCTTTGGAATAAAAATTTAAAGTGCTTTGTGTTCTACCATGGCTACATACAATGTTTCAAAAAAAAAAAAAAAAAGGCAGAGGTGAAAGTGCTAGAGATCCATGGGGCTGGGAGGGCTGTGATTATTCAGAAAGCTGATGTGAAACAGACCTGATCGGGCCTGAACCCTGTCAATAAGGTCTTGTTCTTCTCACCCAGGGCCCTTCTCAAACTTTCCAACCACACTGGAACATTCTGAACCAGCAGGGCACTCACTTCCTCCTGACTTCCTTGCCAGGTCTCTCAAGTGATAGGGCCTGGGCTGCACAATGAGTGGGAAATGGAGCAGAGCAAAGGCTCTTGGTCTCTGGCCTAGGCAGCCCAGCTGGCCTCCCCTTGTCCTCTTCCCAGGCCCCTGAGGGGACTCCACAGGGAGACACAGTATCTAAACAGGCAGGCGTCAGCCAAGCCAACAAGATCATTTTTTCTGCCTCCTCTAGAAGAACAGGGTTGTTGGAGAAGGCTTCAATCAGACTAATGACTGAAATGTCATGGCAACTGAGAACCTATGACCAACATTAAAAATTCTGATTCTTAATCCCCCAGAAAACAAGGAACTAAATGAACTAAATTTCCAACTCACTTGCTATGAACACAATTAATTTGGTACAAATTCCAGCCTGGGTTCAATCCTTGTTATAGAAAACTTTTTAATTGGAGAGACAATGTCCCATTTGTGACTCTTTTACATTTAATTTTGCACAAATTAAGGTAATTAAGGGTTTCCATTTTGTATTAAATGCTATACAGATCTGAGTAATCACCATGGCTATAACATTTTCAAGACACAAAAACATTTTCTATCTTATTCTTGCAAGAACTCAGCCTGGAAAGCAAGAGCCACTACATCTTAGGTAAATGAGGCATGTGAAGATAGCCATTTTGCCTAATATCACACTACAGAGGCAAAGCCAGGACTAGAATCCAAGTCTCCTGTAATTTTGACCTAGAAAACAACCTTCTTCCTCACCCTCCTACACCTGGGATCTACGAAAACATGTCAAAACCTAACAAAATAATGAAAGACCATAATGGGTTTACTTTTTTTTTTTTTTAATTTTTTTTTTCAACGTTTATTTATTTTTGGGACAGAGAGACAGAGCATGAACGGGGGAGGGGCAGAGAGAGAGGGAGACAACAGAATCGGAAACAGGCTCCAGGCTCTGAGCCATCAGCCCAGAGCCCTACGCAGGGCTCAAACTCACGGACTGCGAGATCGTGACCTGGCTGAAGTCGGACGCTTAACCGACTGCGCCACCCAGGCGCCCCTAAATCAAATTAATTTAGTCATTTTCCATTACACAGTGCTTTATGGATTAATCAGTGCTTCTAGTTTTGATTAAGTAAACTAATTTTAGAACATTCCAGAGCTCAGAGGAAGGAGACCATACACAGCACCTGAGCTTTCTCAGGTTTTGTTTGGGTGTACGCACCACACAGGAAACAGTATAATGTTGTTTGAAGATGGACTTGGATTGGCTGTGGATGTATTTACTGTTTGGCACTCTAGAGCCAACGAGGTGGGGCCAATGACCAAGGACCAAAAGTGCCAGATTTAGGTGTGCCTGATGCCTATAATCCCTATACTTGGGTATCTCTGTTTTTTTACCTTTCATGGAGTATTCAGAAATATTTTAGATAAACACCCATAAAAATAAAGAGTAATTGCAAAAATTAATCCAATACTATCTTGTTTTTAAATTTTTTTTAATGTTTATTTTTATGAGAGACAGAGAGACAGACAGAACATGAGTGGGGGGAAGGGCAGAAAGATGGAGACACAGAATCCGAAGCAGGCTCCAGGCTCTGAGCTGTCAGCACAGAGCCCAACGCAGGATTCCAGAGTTGGATGAGCCAAAGTCAGATGCTTAAACAGCTGAGCCACCCCGGCGCCTCTAATTCAATCCTATTTTGACTGTAGCATTAAAATTCCCTAAAATTTCACAACTATAAAAAGCTGAAGGAAGTAAAGAAAGCTAACCCCTTCTCCCAATGGCCACCGAAGGCTATATTAAGCACCGACTGATCCTCTAATCTAGCCCACATCCAAGCACGTATGTGCCAGGCAGTCTACCTTCCTACAGAGGAGACTAGCATTTCTCTTTTCTCTTCAAACATGGATGCACTTACAGTACAGAAGAACAAATGAAAAGGACACTTTCTTGTATGCAATTTGCGAAGCGGTTCCTCTGAACTGCATGCTAAATTATACTGTGTGTTTCTGCCTAAGAACCAATTGGCAGCTTCTTTGAACAGAATAAGTAGTATTGGGCTAAAGAATTCATGCCACTAACACATGAATTTCTTTGTTTAGACCATCTCAAGCATTAGGAAATAGAATATCCCTTCTGGAAGGAGAGAGAACACCAATTTATGCTGCCCTTTATGTTCTTTAATTCTACAAATTCTAATTACACTAAAATAAGCATCTTTTCAGCTAATAGCAATTACAATATCAAAGTAATCTGTACCTCCCCATAAAAGAAATGCAAACAGCTCAATGATTAATGGAAGATGCAGTTTAGAATTAGAATGAAAACTTCCAATGGGAAGATTAGCCACATAATATGAAGAATGCAGAAGCAGAATATACTTGAAAAGTATTTTCACTTGGCTCATGTTTGTAACACAAATCACTGCATAAAATCTTTGTCAAACTCACAGAATTCAAAAGACCATAGGGATTAATTAATCCAACTCTCTCATTTTACAGGTCAGGAAATTGAGATTCAAAACAGTTAAATGTTTAATGTAGAGTCACACAGTACGGAAGTAGCAAAATCTACACGCAAAAAATAGAAAGAAAGAAAAAAAAAACAGTCTTCAACTCCCAGGCCTCAGAATTTTTCACTAAAAACTACTGCAAAAAAATGTAGGGGCACCTGGGTGGCTCAGTCAGTTAAGCATCCAACTCTTGATTTCAGCTCAGGTAATGACCTCATGGTCGTGAGATTGAACCCTGCTTCCGGCTCTGTGCTGACAGCGTGGAGTCGGCTTGGGATTCTCTCTCTCTCTCTCTCTCTCTCTCTCTCTCTATCTCTCTCTCTGTCTTTCTGCCCCTCCTCCACTCACACGTGTGTGTGTGTGTGTGTGTGTGTGTGTGTGTGTGTCACAAAAAAATCTAAAAAGAAGAGGATGGACTAATGTCTACAGTTGAGAACCAAGTAAAATACACTAATGCACTTCCAAGTGAAGAACAAGAATACAGCCAACAATTATCAGTGGAGTGAAAACTAACTGAGTGGTAGACAGGAAACGAGGATATTATCAATATTTAAAACATAAGTAATTCCCAATTCCCATAGTCTTTTATTTTTTTTTTTAATGTTTATTTATTTACTTTTGAGAGAGAATACAAGCTGGGGAGGGGCAGAGAGAGAGAAAAAGAGAGAGAGATACAGAATCTTGGGCAGGCTCCCAGCTCTGAGCTGTCAGCTCAGAGCCTCATGTGGGGCTTGAACTCACGGACCGCGAGATCATAACCTGAGCCCAAGCCAACCTGAGCTACCCAGGTAGTCTTTCAAAATTAACAATTATTTCCCCATAAAAGCCACTGCCACAGAAAAACAGACTTTCTCTTTTTGTGATTTACTTCCTGTTAGAGAGGAGCACTGTAATCTAGAAACGCTATCAACAAACTCTGAACAATAAAAAATTTATTGTGCCCAGCAGCTAAGATATTCTTCCTGTAACCACCCATTCCCTCTGACTATTTGCCAGGGAAAGAGCCCTTCAAACACGTGTAAAGTGCTTGCACATACACCTCATACATATATATATACATATACAGCAGCGCTGTTGCCAAACACAAGACTTTCCAGTAAACCATCATGAACTAGGTTAAAAGCAACATTTTAAAAAGAAGCCAGATATCTCCAATAATCCTACATATGAATGTAATGTTAAGTCTTGTGTCCATGGTAAATTTTTTTAAAAAAGATTTGCTGAAGAAAAAATATCACAAAGAAAAAAAATGACCTAAGGTTAATTTTGCAAACATTTTTTTCCAGTTTGACAGGTTAAAAATGATGTTTTTCTTTTCATTTTTTGGCTAGTCTTAAGACTGAAGAGTTTTTTGTTTGTGATCATATATACCATTTCTTCTAGGAACTATCTATTCTTATTTTTTCTATTTTTTATCCAGTTTTCTAGTAGGCTGTATTTTGCCAATTGATTTGTTCTTGTTAGTATCTAGAACACAAATAAAATTAATTTTCGTCTCTAATATAAGCTACTCAAAAAAGTATTTTGAAACAGATTAACTGATTTTCAGTGATAGAACTCCCATAATTAGCTGGTTTAAAATACATGTTCTTTTCAAATTGCAAATGATTGTTGCACGTTCTTGGTTTAATGACCAAAGAAGAATGCAAACACCAAAATATGAATTCCAGCTAAATTTGCACAACCCAGCATTTGTAATATTGTTAACTTCAACATAGTAAAATAAATTTCTGTAATTAGACAAATGCTTTAAGGAAAATGGGATTAAAGGGTTAACAAAAGAAGGTAGAAAGGAAACAATTATTAATAAGGTATAGAAAGACAATTTTTAACTACATAATTAGAATTACAACACACACACACACACACACACACACACACACACAGTCCCAGAAATGTTTTAAAAAGCCTCAAAAGGAAATATGAAGGCATTTTTTAACAGCCTAAAGTGTGTTTGGGTGTACATAATATGTAGACACATCAAGAATGAGCCAAACTTGGGGCGCCTGGGTGGCGCAGTCGGTTAAGCGTCCGACTTCAGCCAGGTCACGATCTCGCGGTCCGTGAGTTCGAGCCCCGCGTCAGGCTCTGGCTGATGGCTCGGAGCCTGGAGCCTGTTTCCAATTCTGTGTCTCCCTCTCTCTCTGCCCCTCCCCCGTTCATGCTCTGTCTCTCTCTGTCCCAAAAATAAATAAACGTTAAAAAAAAAAAAAAAAGAACGAGCCAAACTTTCATCTCTACATGAATATAAGTATGCCCAAAGAATACTGTATCCCACTGACTAGCTTTCCTTTTTTTAATGGGTAAGCTCCTTTAGTTTGAACCTCTGTGTTTTTCTCTCTCCCACTCTCCTATTCTTCACTAATGCTGAAGTTTTATCCTTCAGAGATTAAAAAAAAAAAAGTCTTGGGGCGCCTGGGTGGCGCAGTCGGTTAAGCGTCCGACTTCAGCCAGGTCACGATCTCGTGGTCCGTGAGTTCGAGCCCCGCGTCAGGCTCTGGGCTGATGGCTCAGAGCCTGGAGCCTGTTTCCGATTCTGTGTCTCCCTCTCTCTCTGCCCCTCCCCCGTTCATGCTCTGTCTCTCTCTGTCCCAAAAATAAATAAACGTTGAAAAAAAAATTAAAAAAAAAAAAAAAAAAGTCTTCACATGACTTACTATTACTACAAATAATAACAATAGTAAGTGCTTATATGCCACTTAGATAAGATATGCCAGACATGCACTAAATGTTTTACATTCATTAACTTTTAAATATTCACAATAACCCTATGTAGTTGGCACTATTATTATCCCCATTTTACAAATAAGCAAACTGAGGTGAGCTGAGACCAAGTAACCTGCCCAAGATATCAGTAAACAGAAAAATAATTTGAAATATATATGTAATCTACACACAAACACACACACACACACACACACACACACACACATATGTAATGAATTATTTATGACAATTTGTTTCACTAACAGGATCAATTATCCCATAATGATGGACAGAAATTTTAACATAAAATTTGGTCACTAAACAATTTATTAACAATATGAACTGTCCCAGATTAGTGAATATCAAACATCCACTTGGGCCATAGGTGTTATGGAATAAAGGACAGGAAGGAAATAAGAGATTTAGTCCATGCCCTATTGCTCTGAGAAGTATCTGGGAAGCCAGGCATTTCCTGGCCTAGATAGGATTATGCTCCAACACTGGCTCAGACCTCCACATTTCACATACATCAGCAAACACACACGTGGACAGATTGAGAACAGTAACCAGGTAACCTGTGCAGCTAATCAAAATGTTCTGCTATCAGTGAACACCAGTAGATGCATGAGTCATAGACAGAGAGTGGCAAGGCTGTACAGATAAAAGAAAAGCTATGAAATACTACCATATTGACCTCTTCTATACTGGATGGCAGACTTCCCTGGAGAAATAAATCATCACACTTGAGCATGAAATCAAGGTGGGGGGGGGGGGGGGGAGGAAAAACAAGAAACATATCCCTGTCAAAATCCTTTTAAATATCTACCTAACTGGCCATTCAGTGCTGGTGTGAATTAACTCCTTTCAAGTTTAGAACAATATACTAACTGAAAGTTTTTATAACTCAGCATTCCAAATACATTGATAAAGATTTGGACAGATCTGTAGGGAAGTTAATAATAAATCACCAGTAAACTTCATGCTTAAATAATAACTTCTTTGTAGTAAATATATATATACAGATTTTGAAAACAGAGTTCCTCTCTTTCCTTTTCCCTTTCTCATTATCTCTCAAAGTGACATTCTATACAATTAAAGCCTGTTTCTTTGCAAAGTATACGCTTATGTAGTTCTATTCATCCAAGTGATTTATACAGGAAAGGATTTTTTACAGGTACTCAAAACTAAAACAGTGCTATACTTTGTCCAGTGTTCAAGTCCATGCTTAATGAAAAACTTTAAATTTCTTTGTACTGAAAAGAGAAGAATTATGAAATTTTAGTATTTACCTGATTTATTAACACTTCCTTATACATTTCTTTTTATAATTTGTGTCCTGGCTAAGGGAGGAAGACGAAACAAATGTCCTTTTGTTTACAGCTTTAAAAAGGTCATAAATAACAAAAGAATACACATATATTGATGTCTCTATCTTTCCCTATCTTACTGCAAATTCATTTAACAGGTTGTTACTAAAATGTCACTGTTGGTAACAAGCAGAGTTTAACTATTTGCAAATGTTCCTTTAACCTAATTTCTTTCAGGGTTGTTATTGGCACAATCTAGTTAAGACTGTTTCTAAAATATATACTATGACAGAAATGTCACTTATAGGCTCCCTGATGCATTTCAGATCTGCTCTGTGACCATGGAATATCCATCACCCTGGAGATATTGTAAATCACTAAAGAAAGATACAAAATATGAACTGTGATTTACTGTGATTTACATAACTTGAAATCACTGAAACAGATAAAATTCAAGCATATGTACACAAGTATAAATGGAGAAATTTGTAAGCATCTACCCTGAAAGCTGCATATCATAAAACTAACAAAGCCAACTAACTTTAAGAGCCAGAGGACAAAGAACAAAGTATTGTAGGAATGACCGTAAATCACAGAGGTCCTACCATGAACAATGTTGATTCCCCTGGATTGTCCAGTCTGTGGGTAGGTTCAGTCCATTCAGTTTGTGGCTAGGAAATCTCTCCATTTACTTGTTAAGTTGTGCTAATATTGTGCTTTGGGTTCTACCACCCAAATAAGTTATTAAAAACCATTTGGGGGGAGAGGGGGAATCACATATTTAGAAATATGTGCCTCCACTGTGCTTGCAACTCTCTCTCCAGTGTCACTGCCTTTTAGGCTACACAATCTAGGTGTGTTTCTAGATATTTCAGCCCTAACATAGAAACAGAGGGGATAAGGGACACCTGGGTGGCACAATTGCGTCTGACTTTGGCTCAGGTCATGATCTCACAGTTTGTGGGTTCGAGCCCCACATTGGGCTCTGTGCTGACAGCTCGGAGGCTGGAGTCTGCTTCCTATTCTGTATCTCCCTCTCTCTCTGCCCCTTTCCTGCTCGCACTCTCCTTCTGTCTCTCAAAAATAATAAATAAATAAATGTTCGAAATAAATTTAAAAAAAAACAGAGGGATAAAAGGAACTCTTTGTGACATACTGAGATGACAGTTTGAATTTCTTCAGCACTTACGCTTTAAGTCGTTTTTATCCTGTCGTTTTGCTTTCTCTTACTAACAGCAGTGGAGCTTAGTTCTTATTCAACCCTACAATTTTTAAAATCTTGACTTAATACGACAAAAAACATTATCAACATTGCACTCGAATGAAGACCAGAGTTTTGTAAGGGCACACAGGGGCAAGAGTACGAGGAGGAGTGGAAATTCTCTAGGTGAAAATCAACTCCCCACCTTGCTTACAGCAGCACCAAACTCCAACTTCCCAACATTTCCAGAGTCTTAGACTGAAAACCAGGTGTCTCTAGTTCAGTCTTACCTGATCAGATGCACCTTTTGGTCTAATCTTATAATACTTAAATGTCTAACTATTGATTTGTTTCCCAGCTAGTCTCTCACCTAATGTTTATGACTTTGGGGGTATTTGACTATATTTTATAGATTTAGGTTGTACATTTGAAACAATTGAGAGGCTTTTTTTGTACCACAACTCTATGCTTAAAAATCCCATAAGCGGGGCGCCTGGGTGGCGCAGTCGGTTAAGCGTCCGACTTCAGCCAGGTCACGATCTCGCGGTCTGTGAGTTCGAGCCCCGCGTCAGGCTCTGGGCTGATGGCTCGGAGCCTGGAGCCTGTTTCCGATTCTGTGTCTCCCTCTCTCTCTCTGCCCCTCCCCCGTTCATGCTCTGTCTCTCTCTGTCCCAAAAATAAATAAACGTTGAAAAAAATTAAAAAAAAAAAAATCCCATAAGCGATCACGTTTTAATTGATGTGGTTAACTCAACCTTATGTTGTGTTATGTTTTTCAAGATATTTATTATTATTTCTATCAAAATAATAATAATGTATATTTCTAGGATTCCTATGGTTGCTAAGCACTCTAAGATATTTTTCCCATTTATACCTCTCACACCATCCTAGTAATGCAACTGATATTATCCCCCCCTTTTTCCTGATTAGAAAACTGAGGTTCAGAAAGCTTAAATCCCAGGGTACCTGGGTGGCTCAGCTGGTTAAGCATCCAACTCTTGATTTCTGCTCAAGTCATGATCTCGTGGTTCATGGGACTGTGCCCTATGTCAGGCGCTGCTTGGGATTCTCTCTCTCTCTGCGCCTTCCCCCACCTCTCTCTCTTTCTCTCAATAAATAAACATTAAAAAAAAATAAAGCTTAAATCCCTTGTTCAAGGTCACAGAGCTAGTTAGAGAACATGGCAGAATATGAAGCCAATTTGTCTAATCCTAACTACAGTGTTATTTCCTCAATAATTCTACTTCAATCAAAATAAAAGTGTTTCAACAAAAACAAGATTCTAATAATGTCAGTTTTTTAAAGGTTTTTAATGTATATAAAAATATATAAAAACTCAAAGCTTACTGAAATATAATTTTCAAAGTAAGTACCAATTACTTTTGCAATAATCCATGATTATGAATGTTTAAATAACTCCCTTTCAAGTATACTAAACAAAATACTCGTGTGTGTGTGTGTGTGTGTGTGTGTGTGTGTGTGTGATTGTATGCATGCACATGTTCACAGACTCAAAGAGATTTCTATGCCATTATCCTGAAGATGAAAAAAAAAAAAAGCCACAGGTCCATACATGCAATATTAAAAGCAGATCCTGGGGCAATCAATCCACTGTCCTTTAAAAAAGGACTACACGATATGACATGGCAAATAAAAATAAGGATAAGATGGGGCACCTGGGTGGCTCAGTCAGTTAGGTATCAGAGTCTTGATTTCAGCTCAGGTCATGATCTCATGGTTCATGAGATTGAGCCCCATGTAGGGCTCTGTGTGCTGACAGCACAGAGCCTGCTTGGGATTCTCTCTCTCCCTCTTTTACTGCCCCTCCCCTGCTCATGCTGTGCTCTCTTGCTCTCTCTCTCTCTCAAAATAAATATATAAACCTAAAAAAAAGAAGGATAAGATATATTTCTTACCCCTAAGGAATTTATAATCTAGTGAGAGGACAAGGAATGAATACAACAACAACAATATATCATCATCATCATATTAGCGATCATATTAATGCTAACATTCATTCGCTGTATACCTATGATGGGTTAGGCCAGCAATATATTCTGAGCCATATGTGTAACTTTAAATTTTCTAGTAGCCAAATTTTAAAAAGTTAAAAATAGGCAAAACTTAATTTTAAAAAATTTATTTAACCCAATATATCCAGAATGTTATATCAATACATTAAGAGAAAATTATTAATGAGATGTTATACATTCTTTTTTGTATTAAATTTTTCAAAATCTGTTATTTGACACAACACATCTCAATTCAAACTTAAATTTTCTTCAGAAGCACTTGATCTGTATCTAGATGTCATAAAATTGAACAACTGGTCATATCAAATCTTCTGAAAATTTAATACCAAAAAAAAATAATTTCCCTTTAATAACCATTATATACACTGGTACAACTGATTCAGTTTGTTTTGTTTTGTTTTGCTTTGTTTTAAGAAAAACTGATTTGACTTTGGAGCAAAAGGCTATCAGTTTAAAATCCATATCTGTTCAAGTTAACTCAGTCTTAAGTATTAACACTGAATCCAAATGAGTATTTGCATACATCGGAAAGCAACTCTCATAGTGTTCTTCCAATTTTCTTTCTGTTTTTTATAGCCAGTTTATGTAATCCTATTAAGAGTTTAAATCTTCTACATATTGATTCATGTTAGAAAAACGTATAACTTCATTATTTACTTGTATTATAAAGATTTTCAATTTCAACATGAATTCTCACACCTCCCTAGCTAGGTCAAAAATAAACTTTTCCTTTCCTTACAGCTTCAAATTTAACTCATTCATAAGCAGTGTGGTAAAACTGAGAAAACATAAATCACACTGCCATGTTTTCTTTATAATTATCTGGCAAGCATCCCTTTCATTTCAAGAAAGAAAAGAAAATCTTATATTGGAGTAAATATTACAGCAATCTTTGTAAAACTCATTCATGACTCCACCGATGAATGCTGGCCAAGAGCGCAAGATCACAGCCTTGTCTGTTATTTCCTTCAACAGGTCTATGAGCTGGCAATGATTCATATATTTGAATGTATAGATTCAAAAATTTTAACCAGTTATCTATGACACATTTTAAGTTTATTTATTTATTTTTGAGAGAGACAGAAAGAGACCACAAGCTGGGGAGGGACAGAGAGCAAGGGGGAGAGAGAGAGAGAATCCCAGGCAGGCTCCATGCTGTCAGCACAGAGCCCCACGTGGGGCTCAGTCTCACCAATTGTGAGACCATGAACTGAGCCAAAATCAAGAGTTGAACGTTTAACCCACTGAGCCACCCAGTGCCCCTATGACACTTTTTAGAGTCTGCTTCAGAATACAGTGAAAAGAAGCAATAAAAGAAATATCAGTCTCTTATTTTAAAATTCATAAATGCAGATATTTCACCTAACATAGCTGAAGTGATAGAAACCTGTTTTAATAGAAATTAATTTTTTTATATCCATCTGAAATTCTTCTCTGACATAGAAAACATTCAAAAATATCTATGCTACAAATTTGGTATTTCTCAGTATAAATTTATATCATTTCTTTGTAAATTTTTAAATCCTTTGAGAAAAAGGATATCTAAAGTAGTAACTAGTGACCCTGCAACTTGTTGAAAGGTAAAGAAAAGCACTTGAAATTTTTCAAATTTCAAATAAACTAATCTTTGATAGTTAGAAAGACCTTGTATTCTATAGGCAACTGGTGATTTAATTGAGTATCTTTAAAATTGTGTATATACATTGTTGTATTTTCTCATAATTTTCTAATAAAACTTCAGTAACAAATAACTTATTTTCCCACCTCTCCAACTAAAATTGTTTTCCTCTTTTGTGCATTAATCTAAGCCATTTTATTTTATTTTTTTATTTTTTTTAACGTTTATTTAGTTTTGAGACAGAGAGAGACAGAGCATGAACGGGGGAGGGTCAGAGAGAGAGGGAGACACGGCATCTGAAACAGGCTCCAGGCTCTGAGCGGTCAGCACAGAGCCCGACGCGGGGCTCGAACTCACGGAATGTGAGATCGTGACCTGAGCCGAAGTCGGCCGCTTAACCGACTGAGCCACCCAGGCGCCCCAATCTAAGCCATTTTAGATGGCTGAAGTGACAAGCGCTCATCCTACCAAAATTTTAAATGTACTGGATATTTAATTCAGATTTCAGGCAACTAAATGCATTAATTCTTTTTTGATCATCATTGAGAGGAAACTTCTAATCAAATCTTAATCTCTTAATATTACCCAGTTTATTTTCCTTAAATTTTTTAACACAACAGTTTTTCTGTTTTGCTCTGGCAGAGCAAATTGCAAATTAATCACAGAATTTCCAGTCTCTTTATGTCTTCATTGCTCTGATCATAGTACTAGTTTCTATGTCTGCACTCAATTCTGCAGCAGTAAATGCCTTTGATTTGAATTCTAAAATTGGTTTATACTATTTTAATTGGAAAAATTACATTTTAATTAAAATTATAAACATTTCAATTTAATTACCAATGATGAGGTACATGTATCACTAAGTCCTGCTGTCTGAATAAAATACTCAAATAAATGCAATACACCGTTAGATAGAACACAGAAAAAAAATCATTCCAAGTGAATAAATTAGGTGACATCAACAAAATCAGTGGTGTGTTTAAGTGTGAAATACACCAGTTAAACTGAAATGTAATCCTAACCAAAACAAGAGAGTTGTGTTTAACAAAAATTTATTTTATATTGCTTCCATTTAAAAAATTCATTTCCTCAGTTCTATTATCCACATCCTAATTGTTCAATAGCCACATACAGCTTATGGCTACAATTTTGGACAGTGTAGTGATAAGCTGTGTTTTCAGCAGTTTACATTTATTAACTTATGTAATTCCCAAAACAACACTTTAAAGCATTTACTCTAATTATCCCCCATTACAGACAATGAAACTTAGGCAGAAGCAATTAAGTAACTTACCCAAAATCATACAGCTATTAACCGGGGAACGGAGGCTGGGATTTAGACCCAGACAGTCTGACTCCAGAGATTCTTGCCCACTATCCCACACTGTTCAAAGTTCAACAAAGGCACAGAGTTTAATGAGAGATGACACAAGAGTGCAAGGTGTTTTAAAAATATAAACCAAACTACTTAGCAATTAGAAGTAGGGAGCGAAGACAGATAGGAAGGCATTGTGAAAAGGAGAAAAGATGAGCTTCAAGATAAATATTTGATGAAAAGGAAAACCAATTTGGCATAAGAAGGAGTGGCTAAGAAGTGTGTCCTAAATGGATAAAAGATGATCGACTGTGGTAGGTAAATAATGGCCCCCCAAAGCATAGCCCCATCCTAATGACTGCATTGTATGAATGTTGTTATCTTATATCAAAACAGTCTTTGCAAATGTGATCAAGATCTTGAAATGTGGAGATTATTTTGGATAGCCCCAAATCCAGTTGCAAGCATCCTTCTAAGAGGGAAGCACAGAGAGATTTCACAGACAGAAGATGAGGAGGCCGTGTGACCACAGAAACAGACCGAAGTGATGCAGCCACAAGTCAAGGAATGCTAGCAGCCGCCAGAAGCCAGAAGAGCAAGGAATTGATTCTCTTCTAGAACCTCAAGAGGGAGCATAGCCCTACCCACAGCTAATTTTGGATTTCTGGCCTCCAAAACTGTGAGAGGATAAATCTGTTGTTTTAGGCCACCCAGTCTGCAATTTGCTGCAGCAGCCCTAGGAAGTTACTTCAGAACTTCTCAAAACCTTCAGCAAATGTACCTTGTGAATGAGCAAGAGGGGAAACTTGGAAGCGGTGTTTCCCAATTTTTTAATGACAGAATCCCTACTGCCTCTGAGGGAGGGATGGTGGTGAAAGAGAGAGATCCTGTTCACCTCTGGCAAGCCCAGTGTTCTACTAACAAGGTCTAGGAAATGCTGACCCAAAACACATTCTGGAAGGGATGTAATTTAGCCAAGTTAAGTCTGAACTATATTGAAACAACAATACAAAAAAATTAAAGGTTTTTGAGAAATGTTATAAAAAGCCAACTCTTAAGGGTGAGGAAATCTAACACATTATGAAGCTGGGTTCCAGGTGACTTCCAAGTGGTAGAATTCATGGCTTTGGGGGACAGAACATGTAACCAGTTGAGCTAACCATCTCAGTTTACAATACAGTAACTTTTATTGCACTCTACTCTAATGAATCCACCACCTCTAGGAATTGTTCCAAGTCTTATGAGGGACAATGACCAACTCCAGTAGCTTCAGAAGGTGATAAATGAGAATGGCATTAAAGAACAAAAGAACAGAGAATAATAACAATCAAAGGGGGAAGGAAAATAGTGGTAACTTCTGGTAACTAAAGGGCTAAAATAAAACTACGAAGGGGTCAGTAAAAGCCAAAAATTAAATACTCAAGGAGAGTAGGATCAGGCAAGTTCCTGATTGATTTGGATATTCTTGCAGAGATTAGATGGCTAGTTATTATACTGCTGTAGGAGAAAATCCACAAGGGTAGGAAGTTGGTCCACAAAACCAATAAGGTTCCTTCAACTCTAAGAGTCTATGCCCCAAACTGGCCACAGACCTTTTTGTCATATCCACATGCGATGTCCATCCACATGGAATAAATAACTGAATAGAAAAAATACTGCGTTGGGACGCCTAGGTGGCTCAGTTAGTTGAGTGTCCGACTCTTGATTTTGGCTCAGGTCATCATCCCAAGGTCATGGGATCGAGCCCCACATCGAGCTTAAGATTCTCTCTCTCTCTCTCCCTCTGCCCCTCTCCCCTGTTTGCGCGCTCTCTCTCTCTCTCTCTCCTTCCCTCCCTCTCTCTCTCAAAAATTTAAAAAATATGTTGTGTTAAGCTTGGGGTAAAATTCAAAATATTTCATAATCTATTGTAGTGTATGCACTAACCCACCAAAATGCTTGTCAGCTTATGTACCTAACAGGTGGGTATTCACCAGATGAATTTCAGTCTTCATAAAACTGTTGACAGTGACCTACAGTTGAACATGGATTTTGAGCAAGCAGGAATATAGAGGTTAGAGGGAAAAATTAACACCACTTAAAACCTGTTTATTTGAATTGACAATAGGTCCCTAAGCTTAGGAAACCACAGGATGGAAGGGAAGGATGACCAGGTAGGTTGGAAACCACTCTCTATAGACCGGACATCTGACCACAAACTGCTAGCAGCTGCACTCATGGCCCAGCAGCCACACACTTGGCACCACAGCCTCTAAAGTGTCCTCTTGGCACCTTCTGCAAACACTACTTACATGCCAGGAAGTCTGGGTTTAGTTTTGGTTCCATTCTCTGTCTCTGTCTCCCTCTCCCTTCTTTTCCCCTACCCCCCACCCAGCATAAATGTGGGTCCCACTGGTTTCAGGCTAATAACATCCACTCAGCAGCAACTGTCTAATAGGTACACACCCAACAATGGGCACTTGTATTTTCTTATGAGGTGGAAGTAAATTATGGCACTTGAACAAAGACCTTATTATCTAAATTTTACTGCATGTTTACTACAAGCCAGTTTCAATTTTATGTTTTCATCTCTAGGCTCTAAGACAAAGGAGAGAGAAAGTTCATTTTCATATTTGAAGTAGTTATTTTCTAAACATATAACAATATCAGGCTAAAAATAGGACCTGTTGCAGGCTGAATGGTGTCCCCCTAAAAATTCACATATGAAAGTCCTAAACCCCCACGAGTTCAAAATGTGACCTTATTTGGAAAAAAAGTCATTGCAGATGAAATTAGTTAAGATGAGGTTACACCAGAGTAGGATGGACCCTAATCTGACAGTGTTCTTATAAAAAGGGGAATCTTGGACGGAGATGCACACAAGGAAAACATCATGCGAAAATGAAGGCAGAGGACTGGGGTGATGCTTACACAAACCAATGGATGCCACATATGTCAAGAAACAATCAAAAGTAAAGGGAAAGGCGTGAACCAGGGATTCTCCCTCATATCCCTCAGAAGGAGCCAACCTTGCTGACACCTTGATCTTGGACTGCCAACTTCCAGAACTGCCAGAGAATAAATGTCTGTTGTTTAAATCATTCCACCTATGGTACTTTGTTAAAACAGCCCTAGGAAACCAATACAGGACTCAAAAGTATTAAGGAGTGCAAACCAAAGGTCATGCAGGGCCAGGGGGAAAGGGTCAGAGGAAAGTTTCTGCTCTTTGCACTTCTAGTTGACTGTCAGGAACTATGAGGTTCAAAGCCAAGCCAGTCCTCCCTCCAGTGTGCTGCCCACCAGCCACACTGGCCTTCCTTGGGCTCCATAAGCTGTACTTCCTGAGCTTCACACAGGCTGCTCCCTCTTGCTCAACTCTCCTGACTACCCTGCCCCCACTGTCCACTTATTAGGACTCCCATAATCGTAGATGTCGGTTCAACCATTGTTTCTTCAGAAAATTCTTCCTGCTATGTTCCACCCTGACTGAATCAGATCTCCTACCTGTCAGAAACACTCAAAGCACACAGTTCTTTGCTTCATATCTCATCATAGTTCAGTGACAATGGGTTATGTGCCTTCCCCACTGGACTGCAGGATCCATGAGGACAGGACCACAATCACTTTGCTCATCATGACCCAGAACACTGATAGGTAGTTGGCACACAACACCTATCCGCTCAATAAAAATTCAATGCGCTTGAGTTTCTAATCTCACAGGTCTTCATCTCAAGCAGACATACCAATGCCCTGTCTACAACTTCTATATCAAAAGCTGTCTTATCAATCAGCTTGGACTCACATCCCACACTGCCAATGGAGATGCACTACGGGCTCTACTTCCTCAGCACTGCGTGAGCTCTCCCGCAGGATGCCTCTCAGGTTCTCAGCTGCCATCCACTTCTCCCAGCACATGGGGCACTGCCTTGATCCTCCCACCCCCAATACCTAAGCCATCACACACCCAGCACACCATGGTAAATGGGCTGTGCTACTCCTACAACTCAACTACTTTCCAATGAAACTTAAGCAGAAATCCAATACATAAAGGCACAAAACTATACACAAAACTATCTGGTTTCAAGGTCAGGAGCTCTGTGGAGATGTGGAAGAGGAAAGAGTCCTTCCCATACACTTTGCCTCCCACTCCTCTTTGTGTCACACCCTTTACCTCCATCCTACCTTGAGGCACCTCAAGGCAGCCACAGGCTCTTCAAAACACAGTTTAGAAACCACCAGCCCTTCTGATTAAACTTAAAGTTTCTAATTAAGAAGCTCCAATAAAGCTCTCAATGAACTATCACTTCCATTCCCAAAAGTCTAACCAAATAAAAGTACACACTTTTAATGTGGGCATTTCATATCCTGGCTCTAATCCTCCTTGCATTATGTATTTTTTCATTCATTGATTCACTCATTCATTCATTCATGTGTCACGTATTTATTGATGTTCTAGAAGGAGGGTTACAGAGATGATCTTTGCCCTTCAAGAGATGAAAATATGGTAGATGAGAGAGCTGTGTCTATCAAAACATGTAATAATAATAACAGTAATAATAAAAATAATGGGCAATATTTATCATGGGGCAGAACTGGTAGAAATATTCTGTAAGCATTAGCCTTCTGAATAACACTAAAGGTAGGGTCTATTACCCCAATTTTAGGAATGAGGAAACAGGGTTCTTAAGAAGATAAAGTTAGGTCGTATAGCTAGAAAGAAGCAAAGTATAAATTAAAATCAGATGTTTTGGGGCACCTGCGTGGCTCAGTCGGTTAAGCATCTAACTTCGGCTCAGGTCATGATCTCATGGTTCATGAGTTCAAGCCCTGTGCCAGGCTCTGTGCTGACAGCTCAGAGCCTGGATCCTGCTTCGGATTCTATGTCTCCCTCTCTCTCTACCCCTCCCCCACTTGCTCGCTGTCTCTCTCTCTCTCTCTCTCTCTCTCTCTCTCTCTCAAAAATAAACATTAAGGAAAATGTTTTTTTAAAAAAAATCAGATGTTTTGACTATATTGAAAAGATATCTGCACCCCCATGTCCATAGCAACATTATTTATAACAGCCATGATATGGAAACAACCTAAGTGTCCCCTGACAGATGAATGGGTAAAAAAGTTGATACATACACACACACACACACACACACACACATATGTGTGTGTGTGTGTGTATGTGTGTGTGTGTGTATATATATATATATACATATATATATATATGAATATTATTCAACCTAGAGAGGAGGAAACCCTGCCATTTGTGACAACACAAATGGACTTTGAGAGTATTGTGCTAAGTGAAATTAATCAAACAGAAAGGTACATATTGTATGATCTCAGTTATCTGTGAAATCTTAAAAAAAAAAAAAAACTTCATTATGAAAGAAATCAAATTTGTGGTTACCAGAGGCAGGCATTAGGGGATTGGACAATGTTGGTCAAAAGGTTCAATTATAAGAGAAATAAGTACTAGGCATATAATGTACAACATAGTGACTACAGTTAATATAGTTAATACTGCCATATGGTATATATGGAAGTTGTTAAGAAAGTAAATTCTAAGACTTCTCATACCAAGCGCAAAAAACATTTTTGTGTGTTTGTGTATGTATATATATTATATCTCAATAAAATGGGGAAAAATATGTTTTGTAACCTTTCATGTGATGGTCAGTAGATACAACCACAGGAAAGACTCAGGAAAAAAGTTTATTATATTCACAAGTCCTAGAAACAAGAAGGCACAGCATACCACATAAAGCCATAATGGAGAAACCTCAGGGTAGTCAAGAGGCAGAAAGCAAAAGCAAGGGAAAAGCCAAGGTCAGAGCCTTTATCAGGGTCTCCCAGGGAAAGGCAACACAGGAGGACAGGGCAGTTTCACTTTGGTAGTCTGAATAATTTTGACAGGCTTTAACTATCAGAGTGGCCCCCAGATGCCTGACACCTAGCCCCAGGATGAGGAAGAAGGAAGAAGAATATTGTATCCTGGAGTGTAAGGGCCCAGACAGAGGACGTGTGGCTCTAGATTGGTTAGTTTGGTATCAAAGACATGCTTCCAGCTGAGGCCTTTGCTATCTCTATTGGCTGGCCCCAGGAGGGGCAGCTAGCTATACCCTAGCCAGAAAGATTTTTAAGGTACTGAAACATCAGAACATACAGAAAGTTTTAAATATGAACAGTACACCAAATTATGTGACTTCAAATCTTCCAACTCCTGTGCCTGCTGCATCCTCAATATGGCAATTATGTGACACTAGGACCAGAGACAAAGTACAGGCCCTAGAAAGAAACATGATGACATACAGAAAAGGTTAGGAAAAGATCCACAGAGAAGGCAGTGCTTAAAGTGGGCAGTAAAGGACAAGTAGGAACTTACAAGAGGGTAAGAATAGAAGACAGCCTTTCTAATAAAAGGGACTAACCCATGATAAGGCAAACTAGAAAATCCAGTCAGCTAAAAGTGCCTGGCTGTTACTGGAGCCAGGGTCCTGAGAGAGCACAGCAGGGTAAGGGTAGAGATGAGGGCAAGGACCTAGTCTAAAGGGCTACTAGCATCACGGCAAGAATCCTCAATTTTCAATTAGGGATATAATGATAAGAAATTGAATAGATACACATTTTAGTTCAACTTCTCGAAAGTTTATTATGTACAATTATAGTCTAAGCACATATAGAGCAGAAAAGTTTAATGCCCAGAATATATCAATAAGTCCTAAATATCATATTTAAAAAGACAATACAATAAAAATACTGGCAAATGCACAAACTGATATATTACAGGAGAAGAAACACAGGGGCACCTGGGTAGCTCGGTCAGTTAAGCATAGGACTCTTGATTCTGGCTCAGGTCATGATCTCATGTTTTGTGGGATGGAGCCCTGCATCAGGTTCTCTGCTGACAGCACTTGCTAGCTCTCTCTCTCTCTCTTTCTCAAAATAAATAAACAAACATTTAAAGACCAAAGAAGAAACACAAATTGCCAGTAATCACATGAAAAAACGCTCAGTCTTCATTAGTAATCAAAGAAATTCAAATTAAAACCACAATGAGATAACAATCTACACCCACTAGATTAGCCAAAGTTTAAAAATTTACTAAAATCAATTATTAGCAAAAATATGTTATGAAGACATATTTGTGTACACTCTTGGTGGAAGTAAAACCCTTTACAAGATAGCAGTCAATTATATTCCAATGTTGAAATTGCTCACCCTAGAGAGACTCCTGTTCATGACACATAAAAAATCTTCACAGAAGCATTATTTGTAAAAGCAAGAAATGGAAACAATTCAGCTGATCAGTAACAGGAAAACTGATGATTATGGTATACTCAGAAAAGTGAGTATTCACAGTAATGGAAATGAATCAAGTATATTTACCCACCTCAAAGTTGATAAATATTATAAACAATGTTGAATGAAAAATATATACAATATATAGCATGACATACTTTTTATAAATTAAAAAATACACAAAACTAAACAATATAGTAATTAGTAACTATTCTTGTATGATAAAACTATAAAGAAAAGCAAGAAATTAGGCAAATGTCATGATCCTGGTTACCCCTGGAGCTTTACAGGAAAGAACAGATAGAGAGCTTTCATCAGGATTCCACTATTTTTTAAGTTAGGTGGTAGATTAATCTGGGCTTTCATTTCCTTACTACACTTTGTAAATTATCAAGATATTATGTATTCATATATCAAGTATTCCCTAATTAAAAATAAATAACAATAGAGGCACCTGGGTGGCTCAGTCGGTTAAGCATCCAACTTCAGCTCAGGTCATGATCTCATGGCTCATGAGTTCGAGCCCTGCGTCAGGGTCTGTGCTGACAGCTCAGAACCTGGAGCCTTCTTCATATTCTGTGTCCCACTCTCTCTCTTCCTCTGTCCCACTTATGCTCTGTCTCTCTCTCCCTCTCTCTCTCCAAGAATAAACACACATTAAAACAATTTTTTAATACTAAATAAATAAATAAGTACATGGCATAGAACAGGTCCTTAATAAACTATAAAGATTATTTCTTAAAATGGAAGAGAGCTAATGGAAAGAGATGGATGAACAAACAAAGGGGAAGAATAACTGGCATGTGGAGGAAGGGAATAGGCTCAAGAGCAAGTAGAGAAGGTCTGGTCTAAACAGGAAGCACAATGGCTCCCCAAAGCTGGAGAGAAGGATGGATGCAGATGGAGATAATTTAGTATTGGAAAGAGAAGGATGTTTCAGGAGCTAAAAAGAAAGGTTATTTGCTAAGGGAGATCAAGTTGCCTCAGGAACCTAGAGAAAGAGACTAAACAGAATACTTAAAGAAGTAGAAGAAGACTGATCAACATAAGATGACTACTGAGTGCCCAAAAGAGATCAGACACTTACGAAGAAAGAGTGATACCACATACTTATTTGGGTTTTTGTTGTGTTTTGTTTTGTTTTGTGTTTCCAAGAACACTGTCATTTCAGCATAAACACAGGAAAGAAAAGAATGGTCAAATTTATTTGGGGTTGAAAGTTTGCAGAGAGGCAAAAAAGAAAGACAAGGACCAAGGAGTTAAGAGTACCACTATTCCAAGAATAATTAAAGTAACTGGCCATTGGATTTAGACCTGGAAGGAGCAGAAGTGAAGCCCCAACATGATAATAACCTAGGAGAAAAAGGAATACTTGAAAGCACAGAAACTTTGATTAGACTCGAGAACAGTAATAAGAGGGAATAGTGTAGATGAGGCCAGGGCATCTCAGAATAAAGGCTTCCATGGACAGGTTAAGAAGGGCATGTAGTTATTTGGCCAGAGATACAAGTATCTGCACACATCACCATGCGACCTTCCACCTATCCAGAGCATGCACAGCATTAGTGCCCACTGGACACATACCTTTTTCCACAGAGTTCTACATAGTCACTACCAATTCACAGGTACTGTCACTTGACCTAAAACCTGCCTTTAGTCCCTGAAGTAATGACTAAGGTTTTCTCCCAGCTTTTAATCTTGAGAATTTTCAGATCTGCATAAAAGTTAATGAAATTGTACAGTAAACGTTAATCTTTCACTTAGATTTACCAATTAACAATTTTACATATTCTATCTCCCTCCATATTTTACACACACACACACACACACACACACACACACACACACACAATTTTTGTTGTTGGGTGGAAAACCATTTGAAAGTAAGGTATAGACATAATGGTACTTCACTCTTAATGATGCTTCTTTGGCATGAAACTTGAAGGATTTTCTCCTGTGTGACCTCAGTGCCATTAGTATAGTCAATATTCAAGCTTCTTAGTTGGCCTCAAAATGTTTCTATAAGTCTTTATTTTTTAATCCAAGATCCAGTTATAGTCTTTGCATTGCATATAGTTGTTACATCAGTAAATTTTACACCTGTATAAAAGGCAGTAGTGAAGAGAACTGACTGAAAGCCAGAGGCAGACAAATCAGAAAATAACTATACGAGTTCAGAAAAAGATGGTTATGTTCCTAAATGAGGGTGGTGGTAAGGAAAATGTAACAGGTGAGCAAAGTAAACAGTTACAAGGCAGAAGAAAGGAGAGTCAAATTGGAAGAATAGTAAATATTAGGTGGGCTGGAGGCATTCTGAGTTTTAGGCAATAATACTCAAATGAACATGTCCAGCAGGCAAACTATGGTCATATAACACTGGAATTTGATTAAGTTACAAAATCTTTAATGGCCCTTGTGGCTCTCAAGAGCTAGGACTCTATAATAGTATCAGAAAAAGCAGGCTTCATGGCTCCTTCAAGTATGTGACTGTAATTAACATCTTCCCTTGCTTTTACATTCTTGCACACTCAAACCAGCTTCTTAACCACCTCCACAAGGAAAAAAAACAAAAAACAAAACCTGTCTTTATAATATGAGTGTTTAAATTTTTTTCTTGGGGCGCCTGGGTGGCGCAGTCGGTTAAGCGTCCGACTTCAACCAGGTCACGATCTCGCGGTCCGTGAGTTCGAGCCCCGCGTCAGGCTCTGGGCTTATAGCACAGAGCCTGGAGCCTGTTTCCGATTCTGTGTCTCCCTCTCTCTCTGCCCCTCCCCCGTTCATGCTCTGTCTCTCTCTGTCCCAAAAATAAATAAACGTTGAAAAAAAAATTTTTAAAAAAACTTTTTTTTTCTTGATTCTTCAACTAGACAGTAGGTTCCTGCGAGGATATAAATATTTATTTATTTTTGAGAGCGAGGGAAAGAATGTGTGTGCACGCACTCATGAGAGCAGGGGAGGGACAGAGAGAGAGGGAGACAGGATCCGAAGAAGGCTCTGGGCTGACAGCGACAGCCCAATGTGGGGCTCGAACTCATGAACCACAAGATAATGACCTGAGCTAAAGGCGTCCCCCTGCAGGGATATAAAAAAGGATTCATCTGTTTTCCTCAGAGTGCCTTCTACCACAGTGCTGTTCATACAATAATACAGTATACACTATTCATACAATATTGGTTTTTTGTTTTTTTTTTTTTCAAAATGTAGTCTAGAGGTGTCTGGGTGGCTCAGTTGGTTAAGTGTCTGACTTCAGTTCAGGTCATGATCACACAGTTCATGGGTTCAAGCCCTGCATCAGGCTCTGTGCTGACAGCTCAGAGCCTGGAGTCTGCTTCGGATTCTGTGTCTCCCTCTCTCTCTCTCCTGCCCCTCCTCCGTTCACACTCCATCTCTCTCTCTAAAATAAAATAAACATTTAAAAAAAATTTTTTTTAATATGGTCTATATCTAGGAAGAGGGCTAACTGTCAGGTAGAATCTGTCAAGAAAGCCCTCCCAAAGGTGAATTTGGGTCCAAACTTTTAAAGATGTAAAGGAACTTAATTAGTAGAGAAATGAGATATTCTTGGTAGAGGGTTGAAGAATGAAGGAGGAAGTCACTGGTAGAACTGGTATCCATTAACTGAACTAAAGGACCAAAAGGCAAAAAATAATAAGTCCCATTTTGACTTATGCTTATTCAGTTAATTATTAAATTTAGAATGCCTATCTATATTCTTTCAATGTGTTATTAGAGTCAAAAATAGTGTTCTGGAATTAAGAGAAAAACAAGACATTCAAAAAATTCTTTAGTTTTGATGAAACCTAAAAAAAAAATTACCAGTTGCCCAAACTGCAAAAGTAATGCTCTGAAACAAATCATGAAGATAATCAAAAGAGTAATCCTTTAACCTCTGATACAGCAGACCCTGCCAAGATGAGAAAACCAATCACGCGCGCGCGCGAACACACACACACACACACACACACACACACACACACACACACACACAAGTTCAGAGCCCTTAATTTCAGTGGCACATGACATTGGTTGCTAGCCTGGAAGAGATGCATGAGATGCTGAACCCAATGTTTTCAATGACTTAATCCAAAAGTATTAAGATATTTTGATAATATTCCAAAATGGGGAGGAAAGACCTAGACATCAGACTCTTATAACTTTGAAGCCCTAGAATTAATTATCTTAAGTCTGGCTTCAAAACATTGAAAACCTCTGCATTCTCAGGTAATCACTCTGGAGTCACTACATTTATCAAGTTATCCATCCCCTCTCCACAAAGATGCATGCCATCACCATCTATCTAGTGATAATATCAATAATCTCATACTCTTCACAGAGATTCAATTCTTAATGAGATCCTTATAAAGATCATGCTACAAAACACAGAACTTTTCTCTACAATTTTCAAAAAATTATAAAGATGTAACCAAGCCTTAGTAAATCTTCAGAGAAATTCCCCTGAGCATACTAGATAATTCAGCAACTTAGAAACTAAAAGTAGTTACATTTCATGCATAATGAAATAGATGTGTTGCTGACAAGATGTCTTAACAAAATATTTATGTATTGACTCGCATTTGAAATATGTTAGTAGTAGTCCCTGTTTAAAAGAATCCTGTGTAAAAGCATCTGTAAAGGTTGTTATAAATTAGACATTTTCAAACTGGGGCACCCATACCATGGAACTAAGCTCCTGTTTTGGTCCAGTGTTTTGAAACACATTTTTACTATTCCTGGAAGCACTTGCACATTTTTGTCAGATGTTGAGTGAGCAACAGGGTAAATAACATTTCAAAAGCATTTTTAGAGCAGTAAAACCTTAAGTTCCTAGCTAAAGGGGCTGATCCAAAATAAATTAAACGCTGGTGTGACTAAGCCGAGTGTGGTAAATTCTGATTTGTAGTGTGAAAACCTCCAGTTAATAGATCTATTCAGTGACTCAACATGCACTTCGAAGTCATAAGTAGGGCAGCAGAGTATAAATACAAGACTTAAAAGCATCCTCCAGGTCCGTGTTCACATCTAAGAAGTTGGTAGTTGAAAGCAGGGTTTCTCAAAGACCTGCTGTCACACTCTGGCGTGCTATATCAGTTTTGTGAAAAAGGTAGACTTTAGGGAGCTGTGTTTCACAGGAACCCAAAGCTGACTAAGTCCATGGGAGCAATGTTTGTGGGTGTGTAGAAATACAGTGGAAGAGAAGGTAAGAAATTATTCTTGTGTGTTACACTGGAGGTACTGCTGGCACACTGGGCTCCCAAAGCACCACTGAAACAGTTATGAATCATAAAATTAGACTCAGAGAGGGCCATACAGATCAATTAAATCTAATTACTTCACCAGTGAGGAAACCAAGACCTTAATAATGTAAAATATAGAAAGCTTTAGAAAACAATACTGTTCTTTTGCTTGCCCAAGGTTTCTGAGACAGTTTAAGGAGGTAACCTGACTTTATCTAGAGTAATTAACAGAGAAAAGGTAGGTAATTATTTTACTAATTGGGAAATACCACTGAAGAGCCAGCCAGGGGCTGGGTTTAAAGAGGTAATTAGTTTATTCATTCATTCACTGAAACGGATGTTGAGGACAAGATGTGTTACCTTTTTATTTATTAACCAAACTGCTACCAAGTATTGGGTCATTTATGTGTTTCCTTCTGTTTGGAAAACTAATAGGTGGACAACATAATCACCACAAAACTCCAACAAAGAGACACATACAATGAACACGCACATAAGGTGTGTACCACAAAATGGCTTTTTCAGTCACCTGAATTTAGGTCCATTAAAAAAAAAACAGGCAGTGCAGAGTAGAGCAGCTGTCCCAACACAGGCAGAAATGGAGCTGAAAATATTCCCACGCCAGTTCTCCTGAATCCCGTCTATTTTATGCTCTTGCGTGGATTCAAGGAAACAGAACTACTATTTAAAAGTACATTTACAAAGAAGCCTTTAAAAAGCGTCAAAATAAATTACTTTGAAGTGTTTTTCACCAATACGCCTCCAGCTTTCCCTTCTTTTCCTATTTGCTGTTCCACAGAACTCAACTGTGACTATATTTAACTGACTTTACAAGCTGTGGGGAGATTGAGTACACAAGGCAGGTCCCAACTGGAGCTGTGTGCATTAACTAGGAACCAAGGTTTTTTGGTTTGGGAGTTTTCTTTTACACTCCCCGCCCCCCCTTTTTTAAGTGTCTTAAAATTACCTTATATCCTGGAAACAAGAAAAAAACACTAAGAAGAACCTCTTCTCAGTTTGCTATGTAGATTGAGTCCTGAAATTTATTTTTTTATTAATAACAAGATGTTCAACGCAAACACTGCCACAACACAGTATTCTTCATTAAAAGTTTATATTTTATTATTTCTGCCAGAAAATGCTCATTCCATCTAGTCCATATTATTAGAGAAGAATAAATACTTCTCAAAAGATTTTCTTTTAGAAACAGGTATATAAAGATAAACAGCATTAGGAACTACCTAGGATGACAACGAAATCAAGACTTCCCACAGAGGAAAAGTAAATTAATAATTTCACTGAGCTGGATCCCTCTGGCTGTACAGTCTACTTCCCCCAACAACATAAATGATCTCCACAAAATTCTAGAGATAGATTCCAGCATGCAGCTGGCTTTACCAATTATTCTGCTGTCCTATGGGAAAATCATTTACTGCTTCTGGCTTTAATTTTCTCATCTGTAAAATTAAAACTGGAACTTTAAAATAATCTCTGAAATTATTTCCACCTATAAGAAGTTTCAGATTAGCAATTCACATTAATTGGAACTAAATCATATTCCAAAGACTGACTTTCTGCAAACTTGGTAGCTATTTGGCTATATATGGAGTTCTAATCACTCAGTATGATTACAAGTGCTATGGTTAGCTAATATTTCAAAGTGTGTCAATACCCCTTTCTTTAATTATTACATAATACTAAATATGTTATCTCCTTCCATCCCACAAAAATTATTCAGACCACAGTTACAGTTCACAGCTTCCAACTAGTTTGAATACTTAGAAATTTTGAATATGAATATAATTGGACTACTTTTACATGGGCAAATTTCCCTGAATTATTACTGATATGATGTACTGAGATAATATATTTTTATGGTTTTGTCTCTAAGGAGTATTATCTTAAAATATTTAATTTTATTTTTCCTGAAAAGAAGTATAACTTTGAAAAATAGTTCGGTCATGAAAATATGAATGAGTGCATTCTGAGTAAACAGAGTTGATAGTAAATGAACAGGATAACCATTTGATAACTACATAATCTTGTGCAAGAAAGCTGTATTCTTATAATCAGTATATAAGAAAATGTATAAAACCTTTTATTGTAATCTCTTACTCATAATAATCTTCAGTATTACCTGTATTATTATAATTATTAAGAAATACTAATAAAAAAACACATAGAAAACCACTACTGATATCTGAAAATGTCTATAAAATATTATTAATCTAAAACTAGATTTTCCAAATTTCAATCTTTCTCATTCTTTAAAAGCTTTATGACATTTATACACTGTTCTTTACTTTTTTCTGTAAATTATTTTGCTGTGTCTCTTTTGTTTTCTGTTTTGTGTTTTTGTGCATTTTTCTGTCTTTAACCTCACTGTAGGCAAATGTCAACAATGGAAACACACATTAGAAATGGGGTAAATAATTTTTTCCTAAGATAAATATATAACAATTGATTTCAAATGTATTCCTTAAAATATTTCATGTTATCTTACGAACAGGTTTGAGAAACATGGATCTAAACTGTTCATTTGCTAATCTATACTAGGTTTCCAAATTGAAGTTCACATATTCTGATAGGAACTCCACCATACTTAAGGGTCATACACAAGCTGACAGATCAATGTCATAAGCATACACAGTTCTCTAACATGAAAATATTAATGTTATAAACAAATGCTTAAGTCCATATTTTTATCTCCTCATAATTTGGACTTAATTATTTAAGAATGGTATTTAAAATTCCCTTTTTTAAACACAAAACTATATTCAAGAATACCTTCCATAAAGGCTATTTTAATCAAACTAAATGCAATCTAAGTACTTTATTGGTCAATTTGCTTCCTGCTACTAGTGAATGTAATTAAATAAGAAAAAAGAAAATAAAAATTATCATTTTTCAGATGATATAACTATATAACTAAAAAACAAGGATCTATTAAGATACCAGGTTATAATCAAGAGTTTTCCAATTAAAAAAAAAAAAGTTGTATGTAAGAAAATTACATTGAGGAAAAACATCTCATTTATATTAGCAACAAAATTTACATACATGAAATCAGGGTTAACAAACTATTAATAGAAATTATATAAGGAAAACCTTAAGCTCTTCAAAGCTGTAAAAAACAGAAGGTATTTTAAAATACTGAAGGACAATCTTGGCTCTTAGATTAGAAGATTCAACATTATGAAGGCATACATTGTACCCTAATTAACCTTAAATTTAATTTAAGATCAGGTTATAGGGTTTTAGATAGAAGGTGACAAAGTTATATGCTACAGTCAAATAAATATGCAAGAATAACCTAGAAATCCTGCAAAAGATTAGTTGGAGGGATGGAATCCTGTTAGTCACTAAAATTATGTTATGAAAACATGATACAGCAGAAAGACAGTAAATATACAACCAAAACCTAGATACAGTCCCAAATAAATACATAAATATAGCATAAAATTGGCATATTTCAACCAACAGAGAAAAGATGGATTATTAAATACATGATGCTACGAAATAACATTTTGAAAAAAATAAAGCTACAGCCCTATCTCATTCCTTATACCAAAATAAATTTCAGGCACAACAAAGAAAAGTTAAAAATGAAACCTTAAAAATACCTGAAAAATATGGGTAAATATATTCATAATCTTTGACCAAGGAATATATTAATAAGGACACAAAATCAAGATCATAAAGAAAAAGACTGCTAACTTGAGAGACTATAGATTGATAACCTGACTGATTAAAATTTTCTGTAGCACCAAAACTACCAAATAATTAAAAAGCAAATGAGAAAATGGAGAGAAAATTATCTTCAATATGACAAAAAGCTAATTTCCACATATACAAAGAACATATCTAGGAAGAAAAACAAATAATCTGGTAGGAAAAAGGCAATGCCTGACAACATATGTATAAATTGACAATAAATATATATACAAAGATACTGACCCCTACTCAAAATGAGATAAATATAAATCAAAGTCAGATACCAACATCACACTTTTTACCCAGTTACCTATATGTATATAACAAGAATGTTTATTCCAGCAAGGGTCAGAATTGCATGTAGAATAAAACGTTTCTGCAAATTTTAAAAGTATATATATTGATACGTACATAAAAATATTCCTGAAAAGATACAACAAAAACTGTACTCTGAGGGGAGAACAGAATGGTAGAGATAAAAGTGATGAGAAAGACTTTCTATACAGTTTGATTTTTGTCTTGTCCATAAAACACTTTTGTATAAAAAGTAAGAAAGTGTTTTTATTAAGGCTGCTTTTATGTTTTTATACATAAGTATTCTCTAACTATTCATCCCAGTGACACATACAATTCCACATCACAATCACAGTTACTGAAAGCTTAAATGAAAATATTTGATATTTCAAGGTAGATTTTAGACACAAAAATGGAAAAAGCTGTGAAGTATATTTAGTTTCTCTTCTTGAACAGTTGGCTCAGTCCACATTTTTCTGGACTTAAAAGAAAAATGGCTTATAAATACATACAATGATCCTATTTGGAAAATCTTTACCTCTATTTCAGAAATTCTGTTCAATATCAAAATGGTACATTAAATAAATTTTCTTTGCAGTCCAGATTGATGTTAATAGTTTTCATTAACATACATTAAAACAATGTGTCACAGCAGTCTTATACTCAGAATTAAATTAAGATACTGGGAAGTGGTTAGGATCTATAATTCTGATTTTGGCACATAAAATAGGAAAGAAAGTCAGTGACCACAAGTATGCACCAACTCTTTTTCCAAGTCAAATTCAGTAAAAGATTTTTTCCACCTAAAACTTAGGCCACTCAACTTCCAGACATTCATTGTCTGGTGCCACCCAAAACTTGCTCTCTTGACTAGTTCTGAGTTTAGAATATCAGACTAATAACATATCAATAAATGTAGGCACTGAAATGCCATTATATGAAAGATGAGAGTAAAAAGCTGAATTTTTCAAGTTATTTATCACTAAAAACATGAACCTGAACTTCTGGCCAGACCCAAACCTGTGTTGAATTTTATCTGGCTAAGGGAAATTCAATAAAAGCCTCTTACTGAGGAGATGAAAAAAAAAAAAAAAAAAAAAAAAAGTTTAACTAGACCAAACCAGTCAGTTCCAAAAGAGTACTGTAATAGGTTGAACCATATGAAATGTATTCAACAGTTTACCTACAGCTCTTTACCTATTTCATATGTCTCAATCTAATTTTAAACCTTTTAAAGAGGTTGATTATTACCTTCACTGATTTCTTTAATAGTACTTCTTTATTTTTTCAACTCATAATATATGTGACCTACTTTAGAAATATGTTTTCCAAAACCAGAGGTGAGGCTCTTCCTTGTGGGATGCTTAGTCTCAAGTCCTTCCAGAATACTGGCATGAATTCATAAATGCTGATATGTTAAAAAACAAAAACAAAAACAAAAAAACTAACTTCTTTACTTGAGACTTTATATGTCCAATATGATACAATGTAGATTATTCAAATCACAAGGATACTTGTTATTACCAATTAAAGGTCTGCATACGACCAAGTTTATCTTTACTATTTCCCGCTAATTTTATTTAACAGACAAAACACAAAAAGAAATGAGTAAGTACAAAAAGGATAACGATTTTTTTCTCCTAATTTGACAATTAATAATGAAATTAAAAAACTGGACAGTTTCCAAAAATTAAGACGATTCACAGACTGACTTGAAAGGTAATTACCATTTGGGTGGATGTCTTTTGTGGCTAAACCTTGTGACCAAATGCTCAAATTTATTTTAGACCTCTCTCCTAAATGGTTCCCCCATTTAAAAGGAAACATTTGACTTCCTTACCACCAATACGTGACAGCTTAACATTTTAACCTAATTGCATCTGACTGACGGGAAAAGATTAGTGTGTCCCAAGCAACAGATAAAAAGAACATAATTGTTTTAAATTTTTCAAATTCAGGCACTATGTTCATAGGAGCTCCCTATTAATGGAGCATTGGGGGACACCATATCTTTAAGAAAAATGAAGTGTGAGAAGAATAGCCATAATGCCAATTTCCTCTTTGGCAACAGTTCCATCAAGTTGCTTTCTCTTTCTTGTAGGGGAGGGTAGGAATCAGTATTTCTGCTAAAAGGTGTTTTTTAATCAGGTTTTGAAGATCTTACAAATGTGAGTTGAAAATTACGTATATGAAACCAAACACAATGGCCATAATTTGAAAGTTTTGAAAAGTTATTTTACACCAACAAACTTAGAAAATCAAATTGAGCTATAAAGAAATATATGAACCACAAAAGAAAATTAAAATTATTTTTGGCATCTGTTAGAAGTGAGTAGTAGATTACTGTTTTTTAAAGATTCAAGGAAGATAGGATGCTTACAGGTTGGAGCCAAATGTTACAAAGAATCTAAATAGATGGTATAGTGTTTTCTTCCTTTAAATCTTTTCAGTTGATACCACTTTCTAAGCCCAAAGCTTAGAAAATTAAATATATTATTAAGTACCTTAAATACTTATTCCCCCGTACTTGTAAGTTGTGCATAATAATTTCTAGGCAGAAGTATGAAGGATAAATACTAGAGGCAGTATTTTCAATCACTTAAAAAATATCCTCAAGGAATTCCATTATATATACATTCCTATACCAAAACCTGAAGAAAAACTGCTCCTACTAAAAAAATAATAAAATAAAAATTATTTTCTTGATTTTTTTTAATTAAGAAAACCTAATGAAAACTTCTAGATCCTAGAAGGGAAAGGGCCATGCTTTGCAGTGTCATTCACAGCTTATACTCAATAAATAAATGGGTAAACTAATAAGAATTAGGCATACAACTAAATATTGACTCTCATAATAAACGTATTTTCTTTAAATATAGTCTTAAAAGATGTCCTTGATACCTATTAAAATCAGATTGGATTTATACTTTAGGGGTTTTTTAATAAAAAAATTAATTTCATAATGTAACCAACAAAAAAAATTTTAATTTCATAATGTGACCAACAAAATAAGCTACTCTCTTCTTATCCTAAAGTCAGGTAAGAAACAAAGAATATGATTCAAAACATCATTGTTATAAAAAGATAAACATTTTGGGGGGTAGACATTATTTTTGTTTCTGTGCATGAGAGCTTTCTAATTTCTATTTTGAATATGCTTCTATTTTCTTGCACACATGAAATATCAACCCCATACTTTGTTCAATGTCCTATTAAAATGAGAAGAAAGCAAAAAGCACCCAAGGTTTTAAATAAGAAAGCCAAATACCACAGCTCTGAGCAGGCTGCTAACCTTGTAGAAGAGAACACAAAACTATAACCAATTTATTATTATAAAGAAAAAACAGGGGCGCCTGGGTGGCGCAGTCGGTTAAGCGTCCGACTTCAGCCAGGTCACGATCTCGTGGTCCGTGAGTTCGAGCCCCGCGTCGGGCTCTGGGCTGATGTCTCAGAGCCTGGAGCCTGTTTCCGATTCTGTATCTCCCTCTCTCTCTGCCCCTCCCCCGTTCATGCTCTGTCTCTCTCTGTCCCAAAAAATAAATAAACGTTGAAAAAAAAAATTAAAAAAAAGAAAAAACAGAATTCATTCAGATTTTTCTAAGTATGCACACAAACTTTTATTTATTTGTATTTCAGAGGATTTAACTTTTGTGGAAAGTGCAAAAATGAGTGATAAACCTACTAACAACTCCATTTGTAACAGCAATACAGCACAGATTTTCCTTATAGACTCAATACATTCCAAAGTAGAGCTTCTCAAACTTTACCGTGCATCCAAAAACTGTGACATCTTGTTAAAATGCAAGGTCTGATTCCATCAGACTGGGGCAAAGCCAAAGACTGCATGTCTAAGAGGCTCTCAGGGACACTGCTCATCTGTGAACCACATTCTGGACAGCAAGGTTCTTCAAAGACCTCCCCTAAGACAATTGCTCAAGTGATCAAGGGCCTTCAAATTCATTGTCTTCTTTTTAAATGTGGACATTATGATATGGTCATTTTTGTGGTGAAATGGGAGTTACCAGTCTCAGATTCATTTTAAGTGAGCTGGGAAATAAGCAAGTAGTAAGAATTCTGTGTATGTCTCAACCCAAGTGACCAAGGACTGCTAATCTGTTGCTCTGAATAAAAAAGAAAACACATCCTGTGGAGAATCTCAGCACATACATGTTGTTTCAACCAAAGATGCCAGTGCTCATCTTGTTGTGTGAGTTAGTATTTTCACTGCCAAAAGGAATTCTTCAGACAGAAGACAGAATTGCCAAAGAAATTAGGGCTTCAGTAATTAGCAAACCACAAGCCACTACGCATCTTGCATCAGTTGGAGATGAATGGGAACACTTGCAAAAGTATTTTACCATTAGCCTTTTCTGTTAAAAAGAACCACAGTGGGGAGAAAAAAAAAAAAAAAAAAAAACAGGAATTTTTAAATTCCTTTATTACCCAATACAATTATGTGTTTCAGCCTAAACTAACGTTGGCACTGTTCAGCAGGATTCTTTCATTCCACAAGGGTAAAATGAGAAGCAGAACAAATACACTGTCTATGTTAGCTTTTCCCAGTGTATCTAAGAGAGACATCTCTGGAAAGAGGCATTAAAACCTGCCTGCCTGATACAGTTCTGATTCACTATTGTCTCCAAGATGGTAGCTGAAACAAAAACAAACCTCATCCCCCAAACCACATCAATCCCTCCCTCCTCTAGAAAGCACCATTCTTTTCCATTCAATTTTCCACAGTGGCCTTTTCATCACCTTGCTGGTTCCAAATTTTATTTTCCTTCATAGTACTAGTAATGTTAAAACACACATACACAGCTCATATGTATACATAAAGGAAACACAGAAACCAAAAGGCAGTCTCATTCACATTCAGAGAACTCCTCTGGAAGGTAGTCAACTTATAGTAAGAAAATACTTTCTAAAGTATGGTGAGACTAGAACAGAAAATTGAAGTATAAATATGTCCTATGATGTTTGTTTCCTGAAAAATGGAGGAATGTGAAGCAAAATTTCTAATCAACCTCAAATACATAATACCTAGGGGCCAAAATAAAATGGTACTTCCCACATAATAACACTTCAGAGTACCTTAACAAAGGAACTTCCAACCTTGGTAAGAATCACAGATCACAACGGTCACTCCTTAGTAAAAATCCCCATTTGGATACCAGCTGCCCATTTGATTGCTACTAAGCTCACTGCTCTGACTTCCCTTCACTGCTGGGGGAAAAAGGTAGGGATGAGAATTGAGCAAATCCCTTCAAATTACTTCTCCTAACCTTCACTCAAAGCAGTATACCCAGATACGGTTACAATGGCTTCTCCTTCTCCAACTGGCATAAATGGATGCTTCTTTCCCTTAGGATGTCCATCTTAATTAATTCCCTATACCACCAGAGGTAGCAAGGTAGTCTTTCCCAAGTCCTTAGTTGTTTGTGAGAATTACAGCTGCTTTTATCAAGAATCTTCAAAGTTAACTCTGCAGGAAAAGAAATCATCAAAAATAAGAGTAAGGGGCATGAGGATAAAAAATTATGTGCTCTGCTGAGTACTGTATGTAAGTGATGAATCACTGAATTCTACTCCTGAAACCAATATTGCATTGTATGTTGGCTAACTAAAATTTATTTTTTTAAGTTTATTTCTTTATTTTGAGAGAGAGATAGAGACAGACAGACAGATGGGGGGAGGGGAGGGGGGATCGAGTCGGGGGAGGGGCAGAGAGAGAGAAAGAGAGAGAATCCCAAGCAGCCTCTGCACTGTCAGCATGGAACCTGACTCAGGGCTCAAACTCAATGAACCATGAGATCATGACTTGAGCCGAAACCAAGACCCCGTCCCTTAACTGACTGAGCCACCCAGGGGCCCCTAACTAAAATTTAAAATAAAAAAAATAATAATAATAAAAAATAAATAAATAAATAAAATATAAGTGCTCTGGGTAAGCAATAACAAACATAGGTAAGTTGGCCATATTGTTTTTGGATGGATTGAGTTTTCCTTCAATATTTTAGAACTTTACAAAATCTCTCTACCACCTGTTAAGTTAAAGCAAGCCCAAATTTGGGTGTATACAGTAAATGTAGACCAAAAAGTAATTTTAAAAACCTCTTTGTAAGGAATGTACACAAATATATTTGTAGTTTTATGGTCACATTATATTAGCATCATGTATAGGAGTGTAAATGAACAAGGAAGCCAACAAAAAATTATTTGACTTCAAATATAATGCAATCCTTTCAGAGTTAATAGGAGGAACCATGATCTAATTAAGCCCAAATATTAACATATTTTTAAAATAAATTTTAAAAGACAAATGAAAACTTCTCCACCAATAAAAAACAAGTAGTACTATATTTTCCAAAAGATTTTTACAATGGTTACAATGGTTTTCATCTTCATAATTTGCAACTTGTGCTAAAATGCTGCAACTAAACTTTGAGAAGAGTGACTTTTGGACAGTGATTCTTCACCAGGAGAAAAAATGACAAAGGCAGCTGACATTTATGGACAGTGTCCAGTTATTATGTGAGGATGTAACAAGCACAACTTCTTTCACATAATCTTCATTAAAAGGAGATGAATGAGTACTATTATGACCCCTTTTAATAGGTGAAAATCATGTCAGAGATAAAGAAATCAATCCAGGTCTCATGCTAAACTCCAAATTTATTAATCATTTTATATATTTTTGAAACTAATTCTTTAAAGATAACTCAATTGGGGCACCTGGGTGGCTCAGTCAGTTAAGCGGCCGACTTCAGCTCAGGTCATGATCTCACGGTCCGTGAGTTTGAGCCCTGCGCCGGGCTCTGTGCTGACAGCTCAGAGCCTGGAGCCTGTTTCAGATTCTGTGTCTCCCTCTCTCTGACCCTCCCCTGTTCATGCTCTGTCTCTCCCTGTCTCAAAAATAAATAAAACGTGAAAAAAAATTTAAAAAAATAAAGATAATTCAATTTACTAAACCAACACACATTACACATTTTCTAAAAAATATCACTTCCCTAAATATATACTATTATTCTTGCAACCTGAATAAATAACAACTATACCTTATGCTCTTTGAAACATTTTTAATAAATTTTGTCAAACCTATTATGCAAAGACAATTTTAGAGTACAATTAATCTTTCATTCTATGTATAAGTTAGTTTCACTCATGGATTAAAACAAGTTATTTAAATAGTAATGAATGACTGAAAATAGGTGCTCACAGAGCACACACTATATCCGCTATCCTAAACATTATGAGTTCTGAGACAAGATTTATGAATAAAGCAGAGGTTATAATAGTATCCTCAGGGAGCTTCAAAGTGTTTCTTTGAGGATTTTGTTTCCATTTGCGTGTACTTGAGGATCTGGACATTCATTTTCAACGTCAACAAAGCTGTTGTATGAAGTGCTGACCCAGAGACAACTGGGAAGACCCCAGTTCCCACCATGACCCTCAAGCACCAATTTTTCTCGGACACAACAGGAACATACCTCAGGCCGGTGAAAAGATAAAGGACCTCAATGAAGAAACCAAAGTACCCTTTCAAGCAGTTACTATTTCCCAAACTCTCCCTGAAACACAAAGAAGAGCTAAGGGTTTGGTTTCAAAGAACGTCCTGGCTATGACTCAGGCTGCAAAAAGTCAGAATAAGAAAGCCAAGACCTCAACCAAGCAAGTCACTAATGACAGGAGTCACTGTCAATAACTTAAAAGCAAGATTTGCAACAGATAAGCTGCGATACAGCTAATTCATTCAGGAAAAACAGAGACCTGGCTCTCTGTGCTTGTTTTACACCACAACATATTCACCAAGAAAAATAATATTCTGCCAAGGAACATCTTAATGACACAGGAAATTGTCTATGCCTGATAAGGTCACTGCCCTCAGAGGCAAAATCTCTGGAGACTAAGCTGGCCCCCAGAGCCAGACCTGGGTAAATATTCTAGTGTCGATTTAAAAAAAATAAAATAAAATAAGCCCACTTTCCAAGGATGGAAAGCACACCTGACTAACAGTGTGGACACCTGGGATCTATCTAGCCACGATTCTGCCTGCAGCTATGTGCCCTTGAAATTCAAAGTAAGCCACAGTGTATACGGGCCAGTTTTTGCACTGGTGAAAAAGAACTGATTAGACAAGTTTAGTGGTTCTCAAATTCTCCTCCCATGGAACACCAGTATTCCACAATTTAAGAGTGTGGTTTTTCTGTAGCTAAAACCAAATAATAGGCATCTGTTTGCAAAGTTCTTTCTCATGATTCTTTCTTATACCTCTGGGACTTGAAACTACTTGTTAGCTATGAGCAAGCAGAAATTGACTGCTAAGGGAAAAGAGTAAATTTTTTGTGTGTTTTCCAGTCTTGTGTTCAGGGTTGGAATTTTAAACTTCATACTTAAAATAGTTATATTTATTGCTAGTAAAAGTTATTCCTGGTACAAATGATAGAATCAAAGATACCAAATTGTCATGCATACACACACACACACACACACACACACACACACACACACACACACCCCTTCCTGGTGTTTTGCTAGTGACCACATTTGAGACTTGCTAGATTAGTAACATCTAAAAAGCAGCCCTGGGGTGAGAGGAGAACACATATGTAATGTGAGGTGAGGTGAAGTGATGCATATGTCCTCACTCACGCTGCTTCTCACAGGCATGGAGTTTCCTCTTGATCTTTAGGTTTGGGGCCACTGCAATGTCACTTTATTCCTGCCATCCTGTGTGCCTGCAGCACCTTTCTCTATCACTCTATATACTCTATGATTATATCTAGGAATAAAGAATTAGACGAAAAGCAGCCCATGGATTTAGACAACTTTCTAACTTTCTCACAGCTCTACAATGCTGATGCGAAACTGTCATAAACAGAGTATGCGCAAGCTCTTAAGATGCCCAATCAAGAATGATACAGGCTAGGTTTAGAATACTAAATTCTGTTGAGTACGTGGCCCCAGGTGACAATAGGAAACTATCCTAACAATTAACAGGAACTAGAAAAATCACCAGGAGAAGGGTAGGAAATCATGTTATCTGCCTGGATTTTCAGGAAGAGAAAGAATCACAAGTGTAAAGTCAGATTTCCAAACTTAACCAAGTAATGTAGAACTCTCAAGCCCAAGAGAGGCAAACACTAAACAGCCTGTATCAGAGAGTTCTTCAGAGAAACAGAACCAACTGGATATGTGTGTGTGTGTGTGCGCGTGCACGCACGCGCGCGTGTGTGTGTGTGTGTGTGTGTAGACTTATTATAAAAAAAAAAAAAACAAAAAAAACTGGCTCACATAATTACAGGGGCTGAGAAGTTCCAAGATCCTCAGCCAGAAAGCTGGTAACTTAGGAGAGCCAATGGCATAAGCTTGTAGGTTTGAGACTCAAGAATTGCTAATGTTTCAGTTATAGTTCAAAGTTAAGAATATATATATATTGTTGTCCCAGCTCAGGACATTCAGACAGGAGGAGGTCTCTCTTACTTGCAGGAGCGTGAACCTTTTTGTTCTATTCAGGACTTCCACTGATGGTATGACACCCACCCATATTAAGGAGGGCCACATTACTCAGTTACAGATTCAAATGTTCATCTCATCCAGAAGTACCCTCACAGATGAACGTAGAGTCTACGGCCATACTACCCTGAATGCGCCCGATCTCGTCTGATCTCGGAAGATAAGCAGGGTCGGGCCTGGTTAGTACTTGGATGGGAGACAGATGCACGTAGAATGTCTGACCAAAGGTCAGAGAATCCTGTTGAGTTGACACATAAAATTTATATCACAAGTGTACTCCTTCTCAAGGAAGTACCCATATTCATCACATCTCCTTAAATCCCCAAATAAATTATAACAATAAATATATAATTCAGCCTAACATGATACAACTATCCTTTGTACAACTGAAAATCCATTAACCCCTTCCCCAGAGAAGAGGAGGTAAAGTCTTTGAATGAGGTTTGTTCTCCTCTTTAATAACCCATTAAGTTAAATACTATGATATAAAATAAATAATATTTAAATAAATACTATGATATAAAGTCAATACATCTTGAGTTACATTATGAGGGAATAAGAGAGGGAAGAAAACAAAGATATTCGCTCTATAGTGTGTGTGTGTCTATATATATACATATTGTGTGTATATACACATACATGCACACAAGCACATGTATATGCCTAACAAAATAAAGAGGAAATTACTTATGACAATTACAGCCCTTGTTTCCATAATGATCATGTCACTGTAGCTAGTTTTTTATAACTACCTTCTTTCATTCTTTTGCCTTCAGCAAGCACCTCAAATCATCATGGTTCTTCACCAGGTGGAGTAACCCAAACCTTCATTCCTGAAGGTCCAGGCTATTTAAAGCCTTGCCTGAATTGGATTGCTGTAGTTTTCCATTGACCTTAATGCAGGGCATATAATACTAAGAAATGCCCTGAGGGATCTCCTGTATTCAACAGAAACTCTTCCTTGCCTCCATTGTGGAGCAACAGTACAATTTCCTCTTGGTAGTCAGGATCAATCACTCCAGCTAACACTGTAACACCTTTCTTTGCTTGCTGAATCAGAGGCATGAAGAACCTAAAGTGGCAGGTGGCAATCTTAACTTCCAGTTCAATGGGATCATTGTTGTGTCTCCTGGTAGAAACATTCTTCCTTCTGGAACTAAGATTTCTAGGCTGCAGAGCATAAGGTCATGGGAAAAGGAATTAAAAGTTTGCTACTAGGTCACTAGGGGTAATTGTAAGTGGTGCCACTCCATTTCCATCTCTTGATTCTGGACCTGTGAATCCTGGCTATGGGAAAAACAGCACCATATGGTGATTCGGAACATATACAGCCTTCTGGAGAACCTGGCTCCAGCCCCACAAGGTAGGGCACCTGGCACTGCAACTGAGTTTTCAAAAGACCATGCCACTGTTCATCAAGCCAGCTGCTTCAGGATGTTGGGGAACATAATATAATAAGTGAATTCCATTGGCCCAATGCTACACTTCATTTGCTGTGAAAAGAGTTCCTTGATCAGAAGCAATGTTGTGTGGAATACCACAATGGTAGATAAGGCATTCTGGAACTCCACGGAGGGCAGTTGGGAAGAAGCATTATATATAGCAAATGCAAATCTATATCCAGAGTGTCTATTCCTACCATAAGGGAAGCAGTTCAATGTAAATAATCTTAATCAGCCTCAGACCATGGTAGCTGGTTGATGACCTTTAAGGAGCGGTGCCATATAAAGGGGCTCAATGTTAGTCTCTGTTGTGGGCAAATTGGGCAGTCAGCAGTGCCCAAAGCCAGGTCAGCCTTGATGAATACAAATCCATGTTGCTAAGAACATGTACAATGCCATCACTGCCACCATGGCCACTTTGTCCAGGAGCCCACTGGGTGATGACAGGGGTCGCTGGGAAAGAGGTTGACTGGTATCCACAGAATGGGTCATCCTAACAACTTGATATATTAAAATCTTTCTCTGGGGCAACTGGATGGTTCAATCAGTAAAGCATCTGACTCTTGATTTCAGCTCAGTTCATGATCTCACGGTTGTGAGATCAAGCTCTGCATCAGGCTCCACGCTGAGCATGGAGCCTGCTTAAGATCCTCTCCCTCCCTTTCCCCACGCCCTTCCCCCACTCTTCCTCGCATGTGCACATGTGCACTCTCTCTCTCTCTCTCTCTCTCAAAAAAGTAAAAATAAATTTAAAAAAATTAAAATCTTCCTCTGCTGAGGTTACCTTTTGGTGACCATTCACATGGGAAACAAATATTTTCATGTTTGTTGCCCAATCAGAGATCTACTCACACATCTGTTCCTCAAATTTCCTTGTAGCCAATTTTCCTATCATGTTCCTTCCAACTCCCTGATCACCAAGCCAAACCACTGGCCCAGTGAATTGGTCATTGGCACATCTGGCCATTTCTTCTTCTAAGCAAAGTGAACAATCAAATAGGTGCTCAAAGTTCTGCCCACTGGGTGATTTCCCTTTACCAGTGTCTATCAGGGATGTCCTAAAAAGGGGCTGCAGTGCTGCAGCTGTCCACTTTCAGATGAACTTACAGAACTATCTATAAACCAGGCCCAAGTCCTCTCTTCCACTACCACAGAGAACTCCTTACAAAAATCATACATACAAGCTAGGGGAGAGGAGGCAGTGTAATGATAGTAGGACCATGGGCACTTGGGTTACTTCTTCTTATAACTTTTTTGTGCTCTCTGGATCTTCTTAAGTTGATCTTATATATGGCACTTTCATCTGATTATACAGTGCGTTGTGTCCACCCAACTTTATAGCTTGGTTCATCAGATAATATCCAGTTCAGATTGCAAGGCCTATTGGCAAGTGTTCCACTAAGGTCTATTAGCAGTCCAAAAAAAGCTGTTTCTCATGTTTCTGAAGAGAATGGTAATTAGCAGCGGAAGATGGCAGGGCTTTGCTCCAAAATCCTAAGGGACTATGTTGCAACAGATCTGACTATACAGGTGTGCCAAAGGCTCCAAGCAGCATCCCTATCTCTCACTGATACTTCAAGTGCCATTGGATCTGCTGGATCATATGGCCCAACTGGCAGAGCAGCTTGCATGAAAGCCTGGAACTTCTGCAGAGCCTTTTCTTCTGAGCACCCCTCAAAACTAGCAACTTTTCTGCACTCAGTAAAGGAGCCAGAGTAACACACCCAAATGAAGAATATGTTACCTATAAAATTCAAAGAGGTCCAACAGTTTGTAAGAAGGACCAGATGCAATAACTATCCTTCACCTTAGAAGGAATATCTACATTAAAAAAAAAAAAAAACAACTTTTTTTAAAGGGGACATCTGAGTGGCTCAATTAGTTAAGCGTATGACTCTTGACTTCAGCTCAGGTCATGATTCCATGGTTCATGGGTTCAAGCCCCACAATGGGCTCTGTGCTGACAGCTCAGAACCTGGAGCTTGCTTGCTTCAGATTCTGTGTCTCCCTCTCTCTCTGCACCTCCTCTGCTCATGCTCGCTCTCTCTCTCTCTCTCTCTCTCTCATTCTCAAAAATAAACATTTAAAAATTTTAAAAAAGAGAGAATATCTTTACATGCCCCACCCCATTTCTGAAATTTCACTGGTAGAAGGCCTCTAAATTTTAGTTGGATTTATTTCCTACCCTCTGACAAGCAAGTATCTTACCAGCAAATCTGGAGTAGTCCTTATATACTAGGTCCAATCAGCATAATGGACCAGTATGATATCTTGTGGAAGGGAAAGGTGATCAAGATCCCTGCCAACAAAATTATGACATAGGCCTGGAGAGCTGATATATCCCTGAGGTAGGACAGTAAAGGTGTATTGCTGGCCTTGCCAGCTGAAAGCATGATGAAGAAAAAGCATTTGCCAGACTAATACCAGGAGATGTGTTGATTTGCTCAAGCAATGAAACCATACTTTGTACAGTAGCTGCAATTGGAGTCACCACTTGGTTAAGCTTACAATAATCGACTGTCATTCTACAAAATCCATCTGTCTTCTACAAAGCCAAAGTGGTAAACTGGATGGGGATGTGATTCGAATTTCTGCATCCTTCAAGTTCTTGATAGTGGCACTAATCCACACAATCCCTCCAGGAATGCACTATTGTTTTTGGCTATTTTCCTAGGTAAAAACAGTTCTAGTGCCTTCCACTTAGTTTTTCCCACCACAATATCCCTCCCCCACAGGTCAAAGAACCAATGTGGGGATTCTGCCAGCTGCTGAGTATGTCTACTCTAAGTATGCATTCTGATACTGGGAAATAACCACAGGATAGGTTAAGGGATCCATTGGGCCCATATGAGATGGACCAAAGTTAAAAATCCATTGATCACCTGACTTCCAAAAGTCCATAGTCCATAGTCCATAGTGTGACTAAAGGACCACACTGACACTTTGGGTCTCCTGAAATCACTTAAGAGTGTGAAAATCTGATTATATCCTTTTCCCCAGTACACAGTTACCCTAGAAAAGGCCATAAATCCCTTTGGGGAAGACTGGGAGAAAAACTAACAGTATAAACTTTTGGCAGTGTACGTGGGTCCTTCCTCAAGGGGACTTAGCCTCTCTTTCATTTGAAGGGTTCTGGGTCTGTAAACTCATTCAAATCTGGTAACTGATTAAAGGGATGTGACTCTCTAATTTTATAATTCAGGTTAGACTTTTGTTCACTTGACCTAGAACATTTCTGCTTATACAGATCAAGTAAGAATTTAGTAGGCTTCCTATCTATTTCACTTCTAGAAACACCACAATCAACTATCCAATACCACAGCTCCACTCTGACTCTACTGTCCATTACAGTAGTCATCCCTACCTTGTCTTTGGTGGCTGAGTGCTGCCACTTGGCACTGTTACCCCAAGATCCCGTTACTCTCATTGCACTTAGGTTCTCCTAATCAGTGACCACAGTTCCCACTGTAATGTCTAGTCTACAAGGGAAGGGAGATCACAAAGCTCTTCAAGGTTTCTGGGGCTTCCCTCAGAAATTTGTTTCTCACAGTACTGGGGAAAGATAGGTCTGTTTCGGCCCTCCCAGGTTGGGTGAGCAGGTCTTAAAGGAAATATCTATTCTAATATTCCAATCTCCCTAAAATTTTTATCCCTCCCTCTACATTAAACAAGGGCCAATCCAGCATTTCTAACTCACTCAGTGTGAGCCACTTTTCCATCTATATTTCAGCCAAACAAATGGTTAGAACTTCCTGAGCTACAACACTAAATGCAGACTTAAAGTAAGTATGTTTTAAGAGATACAGAAAGAAACCAAATTCATAATGCAAGAACAGGATGTTATGAAATAAAAACAGACAGCTCTGGAAAAGAAACACAGAAATTCCAGAAATGAAAATATACAGTCATTAAGGTTAAAAAACTCAAAGATGGTTTGAACAGTAGATTTGACAAAGGTAAAAATATAATAATAATAATTAGCAAACTGAAAGAAGGCATCCACAATGATTCATATAGAGACAGAAAGACTGAAAATATGTAAGACTAACTAAGAAACATGAATGATAGACTGGGCAAACTCCAATAATACTCAATAGGCACATTGAGAAACAGAAGTAAGAGAGGGAAATGAATATTCAAATAAACACTGGCATAACAATATCCAGAACTGAAGACAGACAGTCTTCAGCCTGAAAATGCAGATCATGTATCAAGCAGAATAAATCAGAACAAGTCCATTCCTACACATATCTTACTGGAACTCCATAAAGTAATATACAAGTTCTTAGGGAAAGAAAGTCCCAACTGTTCCCAGTAAAATACTAACAGTAAAAATGACAGCAACATTATTATTGTTTTAGCTCCCAATTTCTAGGCTGTTACTCTGTGCTAGGCCCTCTGCTGAAAACAAAAATTACTATTATAATTTTGTTTAGTTTTAACCTTCAAATTAGCCTGTGAAATAACTCACATTCTCATTTTACAGATGAAGAAACATGATATTATAACTAAAGATATATAAATACATAAACTATATACATATATAATAAATAAAACAGTAATTTTCTTACTGGTCTTAAGCCTCTGATTTCAGCTCAGGTCATGATCTCATAGTTCGTTAGTTCAAGCCCCAAACTGGGCTCTGTGCTGACAGCTCAGAGCCTGGAGCCTGCTTCAGATTCTGTCTCCCTCTCTTTCTATCTCTGCCCCTCCTCTGCTCATGCTCTGTCTCTTTCAAAAATGATTAAACATTAAAAAATATTTTTTTAATAAAAATAAAATTCAAAACCAATCAGAATCAACCCCTCTTCAAATTTACAGTCACCCTATATCAACAGAAAACTGTAATTCTATGGGAAGATATGAAAGACCCTCACTATTCCACCTAATGTCTTGTCATTCCCCCTCCTGCATCCCCCACATGTAATAAGCTCTTTCATATCTTTACATTATCCTTCACCTACAATGCCTGCTCTCAGCTAGCCAGCCTGTAATGACTAAGCCCAAAGCATTCCTCCTTTGAGAATTGGTAACTGTTAGTCAATGCTGATGCAGGAAGCAAGTCTATAGCATGATTATACTTCCCAGGCATCATTTCAGGCCTCTGCACTGAGCAGGTACAAACTTTTCTAAGGTGCTTCTTCCATCTTTGTTTTTTCTGCATTCTTCTCCTCTTTTCCATCCTTCCTCAGAAGGACAAATGTATTAGCAATATTGTTTCAATTCTTTCATTTCCCCTTCTCAACTCAGATGTTCTACAAACTATAGAGATGTGAGAATACAAAAGTTTCGATTTACCATAACAGTATCTAAAACCAAAACTATGTTCATACCTCACAGCTTCACTTGTACCATTTCAAGTCCTAAGGTTCCTGAGTAGAAGAAACTGGGAGAGAAGTAAAGGGCCACTACATAACTAACAAAATGTAAGCCTCAGAATATGGAGCCAGAACATTTTACATAATTTGAATGTTTCATCTGTTGTCAGCTTTTAGCCCATGAAAATACAAATAAATGTTCAATAACTAGCATATTGTATTTGTATGTGGTTGAGAGAGGATACTCTAGAAAAAGCCCTAACTATGTTTTCATTTCATGTACCACAAATTTAGCTTTCTACTACACCTTGTCTTTGCTGTACTTTCTGAAATTGACTGAATCAGTTACATTCTTCAAATACTAGCCAGAACACATCAACTGCTTATTTTAAAATGGGACAAAGTTGATGCCAAATAAGGACTCTATTTCTAAATATAAATTTAACGCAACCACTGTAGGCAAAATCAAAACTATGAAAGAAACTCTACTTCTGAATATTTAGAGGAAAAAAGTTCACTCTCGATTTTCATGGATTTCTAGATCCTTTATGGTCAACAAAAGTACAAAAATAATAATTGAAATTTTAATTCTATATGAGTACATTATATTGGCAGGAGATAATGGGACTATATCATATGAATACTTAAAAGCTTTAAGTCATAGATAGAAAGAATATTTGAAAAAGATACTGAGATTCAAAGAGAATTTACAGATTTCATTTTAGACTCCACTTTCCAGGGGAAAAAATAAAAATCATCCACTTTCTTAATATCTAGGACAACTTCAAACATAGGTAGTGCTATATTCACCAGACATATATCAGGCACAAGTTATGAAACTGGAAGGCACCTTGGGAAACTGAAGAGGGAAACTAAAGTTACCATTACTATAAAAATAGTTAACCAAAAGCCCAATTAATATAAAAAAAAACAGCTTAAAAATTCTCCCAAGAAATAGCTCATTCAACAATAGGACATGTAACTATTTGAAGCAACTAGGCAGCCAAAAAAAAAAAAAAAAAAAAAAAGACACTATAATTTTAAATCATCTGGAGAAGCAGAGGCACCAAGAAATTAATGATCACAACTGCAACTCAATGAGGCCATTAAGAGTAATTTCTTTTTCCCTTTACTTTCATAAAATAGTTGCCAAGTCCCATGGTTCTTAACTCACACCAGTCTTGCAGCAGAACATTATCCTCAGACACAGACTTGGGAAACAGACTCAAAGACAGCTCAGTCTCATGGTCACACTCCTTTGGCCAGCAGCATAGCCTCCCAACTATATCCTGGAAACTCCTGGGTTAGTTTAGAATGTGCTCTCTAGTGGAAAGGGAATCCCATTTCTCACTGTAATTGTAAGAACATCTTATCACTTCTAGACTGCTTTAAGTCCTTCATCCTGTTACTATATATTCTAAACTAAATTTAAAAAAGCACATTTGTCCAGTTACCTTTTTATGGAAGACCTAAAGTTCTAAAAACCAATATATGTCAGACGGACAAAAATTACTACTACTATGTACCTATCAGTCAAAATGATAACATTAAAAATTACAAATACACATTGGTATGGAAATTCAGAAACTCATGAACCTGTATTCAGGAGTCTGTCTTTTCAATCTGAGGAATAAGTATATGAGACTGTCACACAGGTTTCAAAGGCCTCATGAGCTTCATCAAATGGGGTGATGAGCAGGTGAATTCTACCAAACATTTAAAGAATTAATACCTGTTCTCCTCAAACTATTCCAAAAAACAGAAGGAAAGCTTCCAAATACATTCTACAAGACCAGCAATACCCTGACACCAAAACCAAAGACACTACAAAAAACAAAACTACAGACCAACATCTCTGATGAAAACATGTGCAAAAATTCTCAACAAATATTAGCAAACCACATTTAACAATAGGTTAAAAGGGTCATTCACCACAATCAAGTGGGATTTATTCCAGGGATGAACAGATGATTCAATACTCACAAATCAATCAAAGTGATATACCACATTAACAAAACAAAGAATGAAACTCATATGACCATATTCACAGATTCAGAAAAAGCATCCAACAAAATTCAACACCCGTTCATGATAAAAACTCTCAACAAAGTAGATTTAGAAGGAGCAGACCTCAACATAATAAAGGCCTTATATGAAAAACCCACAGCTAACATCATACTCAATGGGGAAATCCTGAAAGCTTTTCCTCTAAAGTCAGGAACAACAGAAGGATGTCCACTTTTATTCAACATAGTACTGGAAGTCCTAGTCATAGCAATCAGACAACAAAAAGAAATAAAAGGCATCCATTTGGTAAGAAGTTAAATGGTCACTATTCACAGGTAATAAGATACTATACATAGAAAACCCTAAAGACTCCCACCAAAAAACTATTAGAAGTAATAAATGAATTCAATGAAGTTACACAATACAAAACTAATATGCAGAAATTGGTTGCTTTTCCATACACTAATAACAAAGTAGCAGAAAGGAAAATTAAGAAAACAATTTCATTAAAAAAAAAAAAAAGAAAATTTCATTTACACTTGCACCAAAAGAATAAAATACCCAGTAATAAACTGAACCAAGGAAGTGAAAGACCTGTACTCTGAAAACTATAAAACACTGATGAAAGAAATTGAGCATGACACAAATACATGGAAAAATATTCCATGCTCATGGATTAGGAGAACAAATATTGCTAGAATGTCCATATTACCCAAAGCAACCTACAGATTCAACGCAATCTCTATCAAAATACCAACAGCATTTTTCATAGAACTAGAACAAATAATACTAAAATTTGTATGGAACCACAAAGACCCTAAATAGCCAAATAAATCATAAGAAGAATAAAGTTGGAAGTATCACAACTCTAGATTTCACGATATATTACAAAGCTGTAGTAATCTAAACAGTATGCTATTGGCACAAAAACAGACATACTGATCAACACAACAGAATAGACAGCCCAGAAATAAACCCAAATATATGGTCAATTAATCTGTAATGAAGGAACTAAGAATATACAATAGAAAAAGGACAGTCTCTTTAATAAATAGTTCTGGGGAAACTGGACAACTACATGCAAAAAACTGAAACTAAACCACTTTGTTACACCATATACAAAAATAAACTCAAAATAAATTAAAGGCTTAACTGTGAGACCTGAATACATTAAATTCATAGAAGAAAACACAGCCAGAAGTTTATTTGACATCTGTCATAGCAACATTTTTCTAGATGTATTTACTAAGGCAAGGAAAATATAAACTATTAGGACTAGACCAAAATAAAAAGCTGATGCACAGCAAAAGAAACCATCAACAAAATAAAAAGGCAACCTACTGAATGGGAAAAGATATTTTAAATAATATATCCAATAAGGAGTTAATATCCAAAATATATAAAAAACTCAGACAATACCAAAAAAAAAAAAAACCCAATTTGATTAAAAAATAGGCAGAGTACTTGAATAGACATTTTTTTAAAGAAGACATACAGATGGCAGACACATGAAAAAATGCTCAATATCACTAATCATCAAGGAAACGCAAATCAAAATGACAATGAGATATCACTTTACACCTATCAGAATGGGGACCATTTAAAAAAAAGAAAAAGAAAAGAAAGAACAAGTATTGGCAAGGATGGGATGTAGAGAAAAAGGAGACCTTGTTCACTATTGGAGGGAATGTATATTGGTACAACCACTGTGGAAAACAGTATGAAGTTTCCTCAAAAAGTTAAAAACAGAAATACCATAGGATCCAGTAAATCTACTACAGGTTTTTTGCCCAAAGGGGCAAAAAAATCACCCTAATTCAAAAAGATATATGCATATGTATCACTGTGTTTATTGCAGCATTATTTACAATAGCCAAGATATGGAAGCAACCCAAGTATTCATGAATAGATGAATGGATAAAGAAGATGTGATACACACACACACACACACACACACACACACACACACACACACACACACTGGAATACTACTCAGCCATAAAAAAAGATAAGATCATGCTATTTGCAATAACATGAATGGACCCAGAGGTTATAATACTAAATGAAATGTCAGTCAGAGAAAGACAAAGATCATGTGATTTGACTTATATGTGGAATCTAGAAAAACAAAACAAACAAAGAGCAGAAACAGACCCATAAATCCACAGAACAAACTGATGGTTGCTGAGGGGGTGCGGGATAGACAAAATGGGTGAAGGGGAGTGGAAAATATAGGCTTCCAGTTATGGAATGAATAAATCGCAGGAATAAAAGGTACAGACATCACGGTGAACACAGTGAATATTGTAATAGCAGTATATGGTGACAGTAACCACATTTGTGAAAAGAGCAACATAACGTATAATTTTGTCAAATCATTATGTTGTATACTTTAAAACAATGTAACAATGTATACCAACCATACTTCAAAAGCATTAATCAAATTAAAGTGATTAAATTAAAAAAATAAATGACTGATGAGCTCTTATATATATTCAAAAGACAATAACAAAACAGAAAGAGAGGATGGAGAAAGAATGTAGTAATTTGTTCAACATGGGACCGCTTTGGCAAGATAAAATGACATTTCTAGGGGCGCCTGGGTGGCGCAGTCGGTTAAGCGTCTGACTTCAGCCAGGTCACGATCTCGCGGTCCGTGAGTTCGAGCCCCGCGTCGGGCTCTGGGCTGATGGCTCAGAGCCTGGAGCCTGTTTCCGATTCTGTGTCTCCCTCTCTCTCTGCCCCTCCCCCGTTCATGCTGTGTCTCTCTCGGTCCCAAAAATAAATAAATGTTGAAAAAAAAAATTTAAAAATATTAAAAAAAAAAAATGACATTTCTAACACAATCTACCAAACAGAAAAATTCCACTAAAACTTTACAAGAGAGGCACCGAGATGGCTCAGTCAGTTGGGCATCCAACATTAGCTCATGTCAGGCTCTGAGCTGACAGCCCAGAGCCTGGAGCCTGATTCTGATTCTGTGTCTCCTTCTCTCTCTGCCTTCCTCCACTGTGCTCTCTCTCTAAATAAATAATCATTAAATTTTTTTTAACCTTATAATAAAGAAAGCTGTATATGTAGAAAATAGCTGACATGTTCAGCCATACTCAAGACCAAAAATATAATACAGAGAGGATTATTGCAGAGTAAAGGGCTATGACTTTTAAAAACACAACAACAATACAAAACAAAACAAAATTGCAACTTAGAATAAACAATCAAAATTAACAAAATTATGGTCTTAGAACAAGATGGCAGAGTAGCATGGAGACCCTCAGTTCGTCTTGTCCCTGAAACACAGCTAGATCAGCCCCAAACCATTTTGCCACCTAGGAATTTGAACTAAGGATTAACACAAAAATCTGCATAACTTAAACCACAGAACTTGGAAAGTATGTTGTGTAGAGAGGTGAACTGGGGAAGGAAAAGCAACAGAAGATAGGGAGCTGTTTTTTCAGAGAAATGACAGAGAAATGGGGAGAGTGCAGGAAAAACACTCCCCTGAAAGTAGCTGGAGAGAAAGAGAGAGAATGAAAACACCTGCAGAAGACTGAACAAGAAATCTGTTCCCCAAAACCACTGACAGGAAGAAAGGAGAGGGTTTCAATACCACCAGGATTCTATAAACAGTGGAGCACAGAGTCTGAAGTTCTGGACCCAGTGCCTGACAGTGCTCTGGTGAGGAAGTAGGGAAAATCCCAGAAGGAGGCAGCAGGGTCTGAGGGGTCCATGTGTCACACAGGAAGAAGTGGTTCCCCTGCTTGGAGTTCATTTGGTAGAGGCCATTAGGCCTCCCCACAGGCAAAGGTTCTAGTGAACCCCAGAGAGCAGCCACATTTGCTGGTATTGGGACAAAGATGCCAGAGTGCAGTGAAACCTAGTGCTGGCTATGTGTTATGATTTGCCATAATCTCTGAACTTCTGCTACTGCGTGACCACACAAACATTTTCTGGGGCAAGCTGGCATCCGGCCATTGCTCAGTGAGACCTCCACTAGAGAGTTAGCATGTGTCCAAGCTGCAGGGGTCTCTGAAATGTGGAGTTTTGAAACACAACCCCATGTAAGATAAAACCCTGGAGGGAGGTGCCACCTGGAGGGCAGATGGCTTGGACATGGACAGTGTAGAGGAGGGGAGTGGACGGAGGCCTGAGACAAAGGAGGGGTATTTGATTGCGGGTGGGTGACAGCATGAAGTTCCTGTGCCAGAGACTACAGAGCTGGGTGAAGCCATTTCCATCTATTCCATGCACACACACGTGTACACACACACATGCACATCACAGTGATCCACCCCAGTAAGCTAAGCAGCACCAACACTGGAGAACGGAACTGTTACACCAAATCCCATCCAACTGCACCCTCTAATCATATCCCCTACAAGAGTACAAGCCTTTCAACCTGCTTATTGTATGGGCTATAGAGTGCTTCATAGCGCAGGGGGAAATTAGATATACCTTCATTTGGGTTTCATTGTGTTTGCTGGTTCATTTATTCTTTGGTTTTCTGGGGGGTGGGGGTTTGTTTTGTTTTGTTTTTTGGGTTTGTTGTTGTTGTTTAAATTGGTTTTTCTTTTCTTTTCATTTTCTTGGATAAAGAAAGAAAAATTTTTATTTTTATTTTCTTCATTTTTTATTTTTATATTCTATTACTTTTTTAGCTGTATGTTTTTAATTATTTCCTCTATTTCATTTTATTCTATTTCATTCTATAATTTTTTTAATTTTAAATTTTTTCTTACCTTCTTTTTTCTTTCTTTTCTTTCCCTTTTACTCTATTCTAGCAAGCTTCTTTCAACAAGCAGACCAAAACACATCTAGGACCTGGTTTCCTTTATTTGATTTTTTTTGTTTTGTCTTTAATTTCTTAACTTTTATTTTTTATTTTGTTAATTTTTTTCTTCCTCCAAAATGACAAAATGAAGAAATTCACTCCAAAGTAAAACACACACACACACACACACACACGCACACACACAAGAAGAAATGATAACCAGGGGCTTAATTAACACAGATACAAGCAAGATACCTGAACTAGAATTTAGAACCACGATAATAAGAATACTAGCTGGGGGTGAAAAAAGCATAGAATCCCTTTCTGCAGAGATAAAGGAAGTAAAATCTAGTCTAGACGAAATTAAAAATGCTATAACTGAGATACAATCTTGAATGGATGCCACGATGGCAAGGATAGATGAAGTAGAGCAGTGAATCAGAAACACAGAAGACAAAATCATGGCGAATAAAGGAGAAAAAAAGAAGCAAACAAAGGCAAAAGAGCATGAAACAAAACTTAGAGGACTCAGTGACTTATTAAAAAGGAGTAACACCCAAATCATAGGAGTTCCAGATAAAGAGAGAGAAAAGGGGGCAGAAGGTTTATGTAAGTAAATTACAGGTGGAAAACTTTCCTAATCTGGGGAAGAACACAGACATAAAAATTCCAGAAGCACAGAGAATTCCCATTAGATTCAACAAAAATCAACAATCACCAAGGCATATCATAGCCAAATTTAAAAAATACACAGACAAGGAAAGAATTATGAAAACACCAAGGGAAAAAAAGTCCTTAACCTATAAGGGAAGAGAGATCGGTTTGCAGCAGACCTATCCACAGAAACCTGGCAGGCCAGAAAGGAGTGGCAGAATATATTCAACGTGCTGAATCGGAAAAGTATGCAGCCAAGAATTCTTTATCCAGCAAGCCTGTCATTCAAAATAGGAGAGATAAAGAATTTTCCAGGCAAACAAAAACTCAAGGAATGTGTTACCACTAAACCAGCCCTTCAAGAAATTTTAAGGGGGACTCTTTGAGTGGAGAAAAGAAAAAACAAAACAAAAAGACCAAAGTCAACAAAGACTAAAAAGGACCAGAGAACAACACCAACTCTTCAGGCAAAACAATGGCACTAAATTCCTATCTTTCAGTACTCACTCTAAATTTCATTGGACTAAATGCTCCAATCAAAAGACATAGGGTATGAGAACGGATAAGAGAACAAGACCCATCTATATGCTGCTTACAAGAGACTCGTTTTAGACCTAAAGACAGCTGCAGATTGAAAGTAAGGAGATGGAGATCTATCACATTAATGGTCATCAAAATAAAACTGGAGTAGCCACACTTTTATCAGACAAACTAGATTTAAAAAAAATATTTTTAACATTTATTCGTTTTTGAGAGACAGTGAGAGATAGAGTGTGAGAGGGGAACAGGCAGAGAGAGAGAGAGAGACATAGACTCTGAAGTAGGCTCCAGGCTCTGAGCTGTCAGCACAGAGCCCAGTGTGGTGCTCGAACCCACAAAACACGAGATTATGACCTGAGATGAAGTTGGACTCTTAACCGACTTGACAGGTGCCCCAGACAAACTAGATTTTAAAATCAAGACTGTGGGGCACCTGGGTGGCTCAGTCGGCTGAGCGTCCAACTTCAGCTCAGGTCACGATCTCGCAGTCCGTGAGTTCAAGCCCCGCGTCGGACTCTGGGCTGATGGCTCAGAGCCTGGAGCCTGTTTCCGATTCTGTGTCTCCCTCTCTCTCTGCCCCTCCCCCATTCATGCTCTGTCTCTCTCTGTCTCAAAAATAAACGTTAAAAAAATTTTTTTTTAAATAAAATCAAGACTGTAACAAGAAATGAAGAAGGGCATTATATCAAAAGTAAGGGGTCTATCCACCAAAAAGATCTAACAATTGTAAATCTTTATGCCCCAACGTGAAAGCACCCAAATATATAAATTAATTAATCACAAACATAAAGAATACTGGTATCATTAGAGAATAATGGTATCATTAATAATAATACCATAACAGTAGGGGACTTCAAAACCCCACTTACAACAATGGACAGATCATCTAAGCAGAAAATCAATAAGGAAACAATGGCTTTGAATGACACACTGGACCAGATGAACTTAACAGATATATTCAGAACATCTGATCCTAAAGCAGCAGAATACACATTTTTCTTGACTACGCATGGAACATCCTCCAGAATAGATCACATACTGGGATAAAAATAAGACCTCAACAAGTAGAAAAAGATCAAGATAATACCTTGCATATTTTCAGACCACAACGCTATGAAACTCAAAATCAACCACAAGAAAACCTGGGGAAAGAACATGAGTACTTGGAGATTAAAGAACACCCTACACTAAAAGAATGAGTGAGTTAACCAAGAAATTAAAGAGGAAATTAAAAAGCACATGGAAGCCAATTAAAATGAAAACATGACAGCCCCAAACCTCTGGGATGCAGCAAAGGCAGGGGGAGGTATATGTCAATCCAGGCCTTCCTAAAGAAGGAAGAATGGTCTCAAATACACAACTTAAACTTACACCTAAAAGGGCTGGAATAAAAACAGCAAATAAAGCCCAAAACCAGCAAAAGAAGGGAAATAAAAAGATTAGAGCAGAAATAAATGACATTGAAATCGAAAACACAGAACAGATCAATGAAACCAGGAGCTGGTTCTTTTAAGGAATTAACAGAATTGATAAACCCCTAACCAGATTGATCAAAAAGGAAAGGACCCAAACAAATAAAAATCATGAATGAAAGAGGAGAGATCACAACCAACACTGCAGAAATACAAACAATAATAAGGATAATAAGAATATTATGAGTAATTATATGTCAACAAACTGTGCAATATGAAAGAAATGGATATATTCCTAGAAACATAAAAACTAAAACTGAAACAGGAGGAAATAAAAAATGTGAACAGACAGTAAATAGTACAGAAATTGAATCAGTAATCAAAAATCTCTCAACAAACAAGAGTCCAGGGCTGGATGGCTTTCCAGGGGAATTCTACCATTTAAAGAAGAATTAACACCTATTCTTTTGAAGCTGATCCAAAAAACAGAAATGGAAGGAAAACTTCCAAACTCGTTCTAAGAGAACAGCATTACCTTGATTCCAAAACCAGACAAAGGCCCCCCTAAAAAGCAGAACTACAGACCAATTTCCCCGATAAACGTAGATGAAAAAGTTCTCAAAAGATACTAGCAAACCAGATCCAACAATACATTAAAAGAATTATTCACCACAACCAAGTGGGATTTATTCCTGGGATGCAGGGCTGGTTCAATATCCACAAATCAGTCAATGTGATACATCACGTTAATAAAAGAAAAGAACTACATGATCCTCTCGATAATGCAGAGAAAATATTTGACAAAATTCAGCACCATTTTTCAATAAAACCCTCAAGAAAGTAGGGATAGAAGGATCATACCTCAGGATCATAAAAGCCATTGACGAAAGACCCACTGCTAATATCATCCTCAATGGGGAAAGACACAGCTTTCCCCCTAAGGTCAGGAACACGACAGGGATGTCCACTCTCACCACTGTTATTCAACATAGGGTTGGAAGTCCTAGCCTCAGCAATCAGACAGCACAAAGAAATAAAAGGCATCCAAATCAGCAAGGAGTAAGTCAAACTTTCACTCTTCGCAGGCAACATAATACTCTATGTGAAAACCCAAAAGACTCCATCAAAAAACTGCGAGAACTGATCCATGAATTCAGCAAAGTCACGGGATATAAAATCAATGTACAGAAATCAGTTGTATTTCTATACACCAATAATGAAGCAACAGAAAGAGAAAATCAAGGAATTGATCCCGTTTACAATTGCACCAAAACCCATAAAATACCCAGGCATATACCTAACCAAAGGGGACAAAAATCTATACACTGAAAACTGTAGAAAGCCTATGAAAGAAATTGAAGAAGACACAAAAACATGGAAAAATATTCCATGCCCATGGATTGGCAAAACAAATATTGTTAAAATGTCGATACTACCCAAATCAATCTACATATTCAATGCAATCCCTATCAAAATAACACCAGTATTCTTCATAGAGCTAGAACAAACAATCCTTAAATTTGTATGGAACCACAAAAGACCCCAAATAGTCAAAGCAAACCTGAAACAGAAAAGCAAAGCTGGAGGCATCACAATCCTAGACTTCAAGCCGTATTACAAAGCTGTAATCATCAAGACAGTATGGTAATTCCACAAAAACAGATGCATAGATCAATGGAACAGAATAGAGAACTCAGAAATGGACCCACAAACGTATGGCTAACTAATCTTTGACAAAGCAGGAAAGAATATCCAATGGAAAAAAGACAGTCTCTCCAGTAAATGGTGTTGGGGAAACTGGACAGCGACATGCAGAAGAACGAACCTGGACCACTTTCTTACACCATACACAAAAAAAACTCAAAATGGATCAAAGAACTAAACATAAGACAGGAAGCCATCAAAATCCTAGAGGAGAAAACAGGCAACAACCTCTTTGACCTTGGCTGCAGCAACTTCTTACTTGACATGTCTCCAAAGGCAAGGGAAACAAAAGCAAAAATGAACTATTGGGACTTTATCAAGATAAAAAGCTTATGCACAGCAAAGGAAACAATCAGCAAAACTCAAAGGCAACCGATGGACTGAGAGAAGATATTTGCAAATGACATGTCAGATAAAGGGTTAATTCCAAAATCTATAAAGAACTTATCAAACTCCATACCCAAAACACAAATAATCTGGTGAAGAAATGGACAAAAGTCATGAATAGACACGTCCATTCCAAAGAAAACATGCAGATGGCTATTAGACATATGAAAAGATGCTCAGCATCACTCATCAACAGAGAAATACAAATCACAAGTACGATGAGATACCACCTCACACCTGTCAGAATGGCTAATATTAACAACCTGGGCAACAACAGATGTTGGCAAGGATGTAGAGAAAGAGAAACTGTTCCTTTTGCACAGCTGGTGGGAATGCAAACTAGTGCAGCCATTATAGAAAACAATATGGAGGCTTCTAAAAAAATTAAAAATACAACTACCCTATGACCCAGCAACTGCAGTACTAGGAATTTACCCAAAGGATGCAGGAGTGCTGTTTCAAAGGAGCACATGCACCCCAATGTTTATAGCAGCACTATCAACAATAGCCAAAATATGGAAAGAGCCCAAATATCCATCAACAGATGAATGGATAAAGAAGATGTGATATGTATATATATATACATATATATATATATGTATATATGTATATACATATATATATGTATATATATACACACACACACACACACATATGGAATAGTACTTAGCAGTCAAAAAGAATGAAATTTGCCATTTGTAACAATGTGGATGGAACTAAACGTGCTAAGTGAAATAAGTCAGTCAGAGAAAGACAAATATCATATGATTTCACTTATATGTGGAAATTAAAATGCAAAAAGGGGCGTTTGAGTGGCTCAGTCGGTTAAGCGGTGACTTCAGCTTAGGTCATGATCTTGTGGTTCATGAGTTCAAGCCCCACATCAGGCTCTGTGCTGACAGCTCAGAGCCTGGAGGCTGCTTCAGATTCTGTGTCTCCCTCTCTCAGCCCCTCCCTCTCTCACACTGTCTCTCTCTCTCTCAAAAATGAATAAAACATTTTAAAAAATTATAAAATACAAACAGATGAACATTAAAAAAAAGGAAAGCAAACATAATATAAACACAGAGAGGGAGACAAATCATAAGAGACTCTTAAATACAGAAAACAAACTGAGGGTTCCTGGAGGGGTGTTGGATAGCGAGATGGACTAAATGGGCAAGGAGCATTAAGGAGGACACTTGTTGAAATGAGCACAGAGTGTAATAAGTAAGTGATGAATCACTAAATTCTATTCTTGAAATCATTAACTGGGATTTAAGCTAAAAAAATTAAATCCCTTAAAAATATATATACAATTATAAATAAAATAAAATAATAAAAATAAAACAAATCAAAACAAAATAATAATATAATATAAAATAATGGTCAATGCACCAGAAATCACCTGGGAAGGGAAAATACCCTTCCCAGAGTCTTGCAATGAAAGATGAAAGACAAGGATGTAATAAAGATTAGATTAAGGCAGCATGAAGAAACCTTATGTTCAAGTTGGGAAATGAACATAAGGCAATTATCAGTAATATCATCATGGCCAATATTTACTGACCGCATATATCAATGCTATTTGTTGGAAAACTGAGATTAAATAAGGACTATAGATTAAGGTGGCAAGAAGAAAACCTTGTGTTTAGGTTGGAAAAGAAGCATAAGGAAATCATCAATATCATCATGACCAATTATACTGACTACTACATCTATTAATGCCATTTGTTGAAAAACAACTGTCCATGGATTTCTCATGTTTCTGCACATCTTGCAAGCAGAGTTATTTGAATGTCCTCTTGTCCCAAAGCTATCTTTTCAAGGATGTAAAGAAGATAAAGTGTCTTCTTCCAGAACAAGTTTGTTTACTGTCCATCATAAAAGATTCAGGTTCCCTAAGCTCAGTGTTTTCTCCTATAACATAGCCCATTGCATATATAGATCTCACCTTGCCATATTTGTATTGCCCTGCAAAAACTAGGGTTCAGAAAATGAGAGCAAGAAAATGTGACACTTTAGTATCTGCTATTGCTATGTGTTTAATAAAGCCCTTTGTCTCCAACCCAAAAGTCTTATCTCTTCTGCCAGTACCCACAAAACTGGCAGACTAATTGGCTGCTTGTAAGTAGGGTAAAATCTTAGACCCTTCACAGTTCTTGGTGACTATAAGCATTTTATAAACATTATCCCCTAAGCATCTCAGCATTCTTTGAGAATAGTACTCCTACTATTTTCATTTCATAAATATATTCACAGAACACATATTGATCAAGTGCCAATTATGTGTCAGGCACTATTTGAGGTAGTGAAGATAGAGCTGTAAAAAATATAGAGAAAGTCCTTGCCTTCAGGGAGCTTTACAGTAGATGATGAATGAGTGTGATGATTAAATTAAGACCCAGAGAAACTATGCACCTTGCTTAGGGTCAAGTAAGTAATACTGTAAGTAACAGAGCCAGGTTGTATCTGAGCAATACGACTCTCTAAGCCAGAACTATTAACCACTATACTATAGTGCCTCCTACACTGTGGTGATTAAAAAAAAGAGAGAGAGAGAGAGAGAGAAAGAAAAAAAGAAAAGAGAAAAGAAAAAACAAACCAAAAATCGCCTATTCATGAGATTTCCAAAGATTAGTGTACTCAGAATCATCTGGTACTATATCTCACTAAAAGAAACCAGGACTCCTGGAAGAAATGTCCTTGCAAGTCTGGAGCAGGAAGACAGGCTTAGAACATCTTGTTCTAGAAGAATGCAAAAAAAACCAGAAAGCTAATCAGGAATAATGGGATTCTATCTAAAGGACAATTTAGGAGCAACCTAAAGAGGCTTCCAAGAGGACAAATTTGAGCATCACTGAAGATAACTGCAATGGATTACAACATATGAAAGTTGTTCCATACGATACTTCTAAAAAAAATCCACATTTACAGGATGCTAGGTTTTATGGAATGAACTTTGTTCCCTTTAACATTCATACACTGAAATCTTAATGCCAGTACCTCAGAATAGTGACTATATTTGGAGACAGAATACAAAGGTAATTAAGGTTACATGCGGTCATGTTGGTGAGCCTTAATCCAATATGACTGGTGCCCTTATAAGAAAGCATTAGGATATAAACACAGACTAAGGGACAACTATATGAATTTAAAAAGAGAAGACAGCCATCTAAAAGCCAAGGAGACTCCTCAGAATGAAATCAATCTTGCCAACATCTTGATCTCAGACTTCTAGTCTCCAGAACTGCAAGAAAATAAATTTCTGTTGCTTAAGCCACTCAATCTGTGTTGTTAGGACTGCTCTAGTAAACTAATGCACTAAAAAAACACCTCCTTGGGGCACCTGGGTGGCTCAGTCAGTTAAGCGTCCGACTTCGGCTCAGGTCATGATCTCACGGTTCATGGGTCCGAGCCCTGCATCAGTCTCTGTGCTGACAGCTCAGAGCCTGGAGCCTGCCTCAGATTCTGTGTCTCCCTCTCTCTATGCCTCTCCCCTGCTTATGCTCTCTCTCTTTAAAATAAATAAACATTAAAAAAAATTTTAAAAACCACCTCCTTAATTTGAAAGCTGGTAAGAATCAAGCCACTATTCCATCTTTCCTATATGATCTGTGATTTAGGGTAACCAAACAGCTGATATGGGTAAGCTCCTTTTTGTTTTTACAAAAGAATTATGACTAATCAAACAAGAAGAAATAACAGAACTAGAGTATCACCATTTGCAATACTTAATGAATAGACTTAGACAGTGAACATGAATAGCCGAAAAATAACAAAAAGAGAAAAGACCAGATATTACATACCTTCCTAATGGAAGTATAAAACATTACCTTTGACATTTCTTGGGAGAAAAAAAAAAAAAAAAAACCACAGCCCAAATCTGATCAAGCCTCTAGATTTAACTGCCAATGTATAGGAAATATAGGAACATGTTAAATGTCACCATAGGGTCACAATCAGTGAAATCCAGATGTGCAAAACCCTCTAAGACAATAGATCTGATTTCTGCAACAACAACAAATCTCCAAAAAACAAAACAACAAAAGGAAATGGAGGGAAAACCAATCTTAATGCACAGACCTTAGATACAAAATTCAAACTAGCTGTCACAGACAGAGATAACTAGAGAAATGCAGACGTTGATTGGATATTTGATAATATTACGGGATTTTTATTTTTTCGTTTTTTTAAATTTCAGGTTTTAATTTTTAAGCATGATAAATGGAATTGTGCTTTTTTTCATAAATGGAATTGGGCTTTATATCTCTTAGATATGTAGTGTAATATTTACAAATGAAATAAATGACATGATGCCTGGGATTATTTTTAAAACAATCAGGATAAAGAAACAGGAGTGGATATATATGAAATAAGACTAGCCATATAGTGATAATGAAGCTACATAGATGATGGATGTGTGGAGTTCATAACTCTATCCTCTCTCTTTTTATATTTCCATGACTTCCCTTATGAAAAGATAAAAAGATCTGTGGTGCTTATTAAAAATATATAGGCCTTCCCACTTCCCCTCAAGATTTTTATTGTGGGTTTAGGCCTAGTTGTCTGGATTGTAACCATCTTACCTAAGTTATTTTAACACAGGTGTGGGAGAAACACCAGCCTAGAGGTCACACACTTGGCAGTAAGCAGGCTTTAGGCACTAAGGAAATGCTTATACTAAAGCACACACAGTTTCCTTGGCCCCCAGCAACCAGGTTAGTTTACAACAGCCAATGCTGATCCAGTCTGTCCTCTCCAGGAAAAGGACCAAGGATTGGATTTATGAACCACCCACTGAAATTAGCCTGAAAGGATTAAGCCAGCTTTCTTTCACAACAAACTATACATGTCTAATGTCATTTCAGGGGTATCTCATCCGTTTGACTTGTCTCCCTAGCAGCCTTCAAGTATAAAATGTAGTCCCTGAGACAGTGTCCCAGCTTTCCATTATCACTGAAGATAACAGAAAATAACAAAAACTTACAACTATTCTGACAGACAAGCAAATCCCAAAAAATGGCAGATGTTATGATAAAACAGATAGAAAAAACTGGCTTAAGGAAAACCAAAATCCAGGCTTTAACTGAGATAAACCTAATACACCTCTGCATCTCCAGCAGGCACTCAATAAATGCACTGGGTTAATGAAACAAACCTAATGAAACAATGCTCCCATGATGGGTAGAGGGTAGGGAGATGACTAGCAGAGGAAAGGAAAATATGATCATCATCCTAAAGACTCAGAAAACTAAAACAATCTACCGGAGGAGCCAGCAGAAAGTATTAAAAAAAACCTCTTTAATATCTTAATTAGATTGCAAAAAGACTTATGAAGAAGTGCAAAAAGCCATAATGAAAGAAGCAGCTACGGTAAAAATAGGATAAAGTAAAAAGGAAGGTGAATTAAATAAGGAAAGAAACTAAAATTGAAAAAAGATTTAAATTCCCACTAAAACCAGTGAAGGTCAAAAGTGAAGTAAAAACAGATTCCAAACTGTAGAAGACCCCAAAGAAAAGACAGGACATATACCAAAAACAAGCCTTCCAACCCACATGCAAGGCAAGAATACATTAAAAATAAAAAACAAGAAGGCAGAAATATGTCCAAATTTATCTGTTATGATGATCACTATAAATGAATTTAGCTCCTCTCTACTAAAGCCTCTCCGATTAAGGGAAAAAAATAGGATACTACCTCTCAAAATAACCAGATTGGGTATATATCAAGTAGATAAAAATAAAAGAAAGAGGGCACCTGGCCGGCTCAATCAGTACAGCATGTGACTCTTGATCTCAGGGTTGTGAGTTCAAGCTCCATGGTGGGTGTAGAGATAATGTAAAAATAAATTTTTTTAATAAATAAGAATAAATAGAAGAAAAATGGAGTGGCATTTTTTTTAAATTTTTTTCAACATTTTTTATTTATTTTTGGGACAGAGAGAGACAGAGCATGAACGGGGGAGGGGCAGAGAGGGAGACACAGAATCGGAAACAGGCTCCAGGCTCTGAGCCATCAGCCCAGAGCCCAACGTGGGGCTCGAACTCACGGACCGCGAGATCGTGACCTGGCTGAAGTCTGACGCTTAACCGACTGCGCCACCCAGGCGCCCCTGGAGTGGCATTATTAATATAAGACAAAGTAGACTTTAAGGCAAAAGCATTAAGCAGAACAGTGATTAGGATATACCAGTCATGAATTTGTATTTGTAAAATATCACTGAATTGAAAATAAAAAGAATTAAAAGACTAAGAGGCAAAAGTTATTAGAAGTGCAAGGAAAGTTGAGCTTACAAAATCTGACACCATTAAAAAAGCACACACCTCTCCATCTGGTATATTCTGTAGGAAAAAATTACAAAGCACAGAGGATTGGAATAATATAATTGATAATATTAAAGGATTTGTGTGAGATTTGTAACGCACATATTAAAAATACATCTTCCTTTTAACCATCAATGGAACATTTATAAAAATTGATAATTCATCAAGACACAAAGAAAACCTCAGAAAGTTCTTAAGTATAAAGGACACAAAGCCAAAGTCTCAGTTCCAAAGCAATAAAATTACTAACTAATTTTAAACAATAAAAAATACCAGAAATTTTAAAATACTATACTGAATAATGCATAAAACAGACAAAAAAAAATCTGCAACTACAGGTAACTTTAAAAATAACAGGACTACCACTTATCAACACTTATAATCAGATACACTCCAAAGAAAATGCACAGCCTTAAAGCTTTTCAATATTAGACAAGCAAACAAAAATTTTGATGTCCACTTACTGATACCTCCAAAAAAAAGTGGGGGGGGGGGGCTGGAAATTTTTCATTTACAGTAAGAAATTAAAGGACTTAAAGCACAAGTCCATAGTTTAAGATAACACACTTCAGAATGAACCAGTTTTAGGCCACCTGCACCCAGCTGATGGATCGATAAAGTTAAATAATACCAGATGCTTCCATGTTTTCATAGGGCACGGAGGTAAAGAGGGCAGGAAGGCAGAGAGTCATGAGTTTAAAAGAGTTCAAAAAGTAGAGACTGAGGACACAGAAAAGAGTTTAATATGCATCCATTTTTCTTAGTATGAGTACTTTTATTCTAACATTAATTGAAACTAAACAGACAAGTAGTGCCGGCATGAAGTTCTATTTTACATCAGTTATTCTGGGAAAATGAATTTACTTGATTGCCTATAAAGGCTGTGGTTGCTAACAGTTCTGAGAATCAAGAATAAAGGAAAATATCTAGGTCTGTGAACTACTGCAGTAGCAGTTTTCATTATTTATTTCATTTCAAATAAAGCCAGTATTCTGATTAGAAAATGGACAGTTTCCACATCTGCTTAGTATTAGGCTAGTATTAGTATTAGTTCTAGGAATAGCTACTATTCTTCAAGCACCTGAGTGTGTGAGGAACTGCATACATAACACTTCTTAACCTAATGACTGAAAGGGACAGGTTGGCATCACCAATTTACCTAGGAGCCAACTGATTCCATACTGGGCCAAAGCCATGCAACCAGCAAAGGTACAAAGTCGGGATTCCAACCCCAGATCTCAACACAGTATAATTATTAAGTAGAACTATACAGCTTAGGATCAGGTTAGAGACAAATTATAGGCTCCCACTAACCCTAGTCATGTGACCTTGGACACTTGCTTATTCAATAAATATTGATTAAGCATCTTCTGTGTGCAAGCTTCTGTGTTTAGATATAGAGGTTCAGGGGCGCCTGGGTGGCTCAGTTGGTTAAGCGGCCGACTTCGGCTCAGGTCATGATCTCGCGGTTCGTGAGTTCGAGCCCCACATCAGGCTCTGTGCTGACAGCTCAGAGCCTGGAGCCTGTTTTGGATTCTGTGTCTCCCTCTCTCTGACCCTCCCCCGTTCATGCTCTGTCTCTGTCTCAAAAATAAATAAACATTAAAAATAAAAATTTAGATATAGAGGTTCGGAGTTCCCAAATCTCAAAAAAATGTGATCAAATATACTATCTACCTCATAAAATCCTTATTGTAAATTAAAGACATTTCTCTCATTCAAATATACCACACCAGAGCACCTGACTCATTATCACAGTCACCTGAGGGCTAGTAACGTGAAACACAATACAGTACAATCCTTTCAAAAACCTCCCCCAGCATTTTCATGGTTGGCCAGATTTAGGAACCTGAAAAATAACTGCATTTTTGCTTCTTAAAAAAGATGTTTTGCTTATTAACATAAGTTAAATTAATAAGCATGAACTCAAAAAGAGAATGTTGCATTTTTTTTAATGTTTACTTATTTTTGACAGAGAGAGTGAGCACAAGCAGGGGAGGGGCAGAGAGAGGGAGACCCAGAATATGAAGCAAGCAAGCTCCAAGCTGTCAGCACAGAACCCGACGCGGGGCTCGAACCCACAAACCGCGAGATACGACCTGAGCCAAAGTCAGACACTTAGCTGACAGAGCCACCCCAAGTGCCCCAAGAGAACATCACATCTTAAGTACTGTAAGTATAGCACATTTGAGGTGACTAGAATATTATTAAGCTTTAGAAGGGCTCAGCAAATTCCAAGCAGTTTAAGAATAATAAAAACATGGTTCCTGAGCTTGGGAGAACTAAAGCAAAGTACAGTTCAACTCAAAGAGAAAATTCTTTGCCATAGAGACATGCCACCTTGCCCTTGAGAAAGATAAGTTTCCATGTAAAGAATGTTAAGCAGAAGAGACATCAGATCCACTCTTCTGCAAATACTCCTGAGGGAATCAGTGTGGTTAGAAAAAAGACGGAAACATTACCACACTCCAGGTCTATGAAGAACTGGAGACAATGGCTGCATTTCCCTCAATGAACTGCTCACTCAAATCAACTTTTCTATCACACTCACACAGTAATTGCCCAAACCTAGAGGAAGAGAACTCCTGAGAAATGAACCTACTTTTGTTTTAACACACACACAAAGTCAGGCACCCAGTCCCTCTCTAAAGGCCATAAATAAAGTAGCCAACAACAGTCTCTATTAACAATAATACTAATTATTACTTTACATCTAAAACTTATACATCCTTAAAATGTGGTCCAAGCACTTTATACTTACTCACAGTCCATATAAGCAACCCTGTAAGGTTGTAGTACTATTATCTCCATCTAATAATGTAGTAGTATCTTTACCCCCATTTTATAGATGAGGGAACAGAGGCAATAGCAATGTTCCCACCAAGCTGCCTATGTACATCACTATCATACAAAAGTGCCTTGGAGTAAAGATGTTTAAATTTGTCCTTAACCAGCTAAAGGCAACAGATGTGACTCCAGGCAAAATGTAACATTAACAACTTTTGAATCTGGTGTTACAGGCCTCCCCAGCTACTACCTGCTCACATCAGCCACCCAGGATAAAATTCTATTTCTGTTTATTAATAAAAAGTATCAAAACAGAATAGACTCTGATTCTGATATTTTTTCACTAATTATATATTAAGAGTTTTCCTAAGCATATTATCTAATTTTTTTGTTGCAATCTTATCTCATATCAAAAGAATTTTAAGCACCATAAAGCTACAATAAGGCAATGCAACAATAGTTAAAAACAGACTTTGAAGCCAGAGGTTGGCCTCTTACTAGCTCTATCACTTCAGCTGTCATCTCACTTTTCTGCACTTCATCTGTGAAGTGGGTATAGGCCTTCATGAAGCGGGGGCAAAAATTAAAGCATGAAGTTCCTAACAAAATGTCTGGTAAAATAACTTAGTATAGAGGAAATTGGGATGTGGGATGGTAGGGAATAGGTCAGAGAGGAAATAGGGGAATTCACAGAAACCATATAATGGCTTATCTTACAGCCAGGTATACAAACAACACTGATCTGCCTGGTATAGGATGGGAGAGGGGACATTGAGAGCACCAATGAAGGCAAGATAGGTGGCAAAGAATAATCCTAAGAAAATCCTTCTTTTCTCAAACCTCCTCTCTCAGAAGCCCACCTCCTGCAACCTAGGTGGTAAAGTAGGAGATGGCCTGGAAGCAATTGCTGAAGCCCCTTCCCCAGAACTGATACCACCCAGTACTAAGACTCCATGCAGCTCTGTGCACAGGCTGCAGTACAGGGTTCAAGAATAAGGAAAGGCCAGGTTAAAGGCCAGGCACAGAGGGGACATCTTAAAAAGGTATGGCTGTCAAGGTAAGCAGAGGAGCAGAAAAGCAATGTAAGCAGATAGAAGAGTCAAAAGAAGAGATTTTATTTTAGAAGATGGACAATCTCAGAAAGCTTGTAGGCAAGTGAGGAAAAGAAATACAGGAAAGAGTACAAAATAAGTGGACCCATACTCAGAAAGAACAGTATTTGGTTAAAAGAACATAGCTAGTAGGCCCAGACTTGGTGAAGAAGACCAGAGAAGAGAGGGACCATCAAACTATAGTAAGATTTTAAAAGGATGAGGTGTGGTTTGCCTAAGAATGGGATTGATCTCAAAAAAAGAAAAAAAAAAAAGGCAAGAAAAAAAGAAAAGATATTTTACTAAAAGGGATAGGTCTATGGTAAAACCTGGAGAGATCAGGAAAGGTGGAATAGATCTGGAGCACTGGCTACAAAGACTAAAACAACAGTATAATAATGATATAGACAAAAGTATAGCTGGTTCTATAAGTCACGATTTAATAGAATTTTCCTATAATTACCCTTTCCAATGTCTGAACATCCATATGCCCTGACTTCCCCCATTGACAATGAGGTTCTGTGGCAAAATATATCCTTGGAAATATATTCTTTGTTAAAAAATAATCTCTACCATGACTACATATAGAAAAAGAGATGCTATTATCATAAGAGCATAATTTGAGATCTCTTGACATTCTTTCACTGAAAAACTACTTTGCACAATAGCCAGTTTACTATTTGTGTAGAATATAACAATGAATAAAAATGCTATCTGCCTTCAAGAACACTACCATCTAGTCCAAGAGATGAGAAATGCAAACTACCATAGTACACATAGAAAAGCATGATAAAGATGGCAAAACACAGCACAATACATAGAAGAACTCTAACTGAAATCCAAGATAACTCATTTGTAAAAAGAGGCAGTTGCTCTTCATAAGAAGAAATTTAAATGTATCTTCAAAACTTGATTTCAGGAAGTTGCAATAGTAAGGTCCACAGAGAGTACAAAAAGGTTATGCAAAATATGTACATAGATGTATATACATACATATATATACACATATATTTTTTTAAGGTTCTCTATTTTGAAATTAACTGCCAAAGTAAATAAATTAAATTCTTACTTAAAAAATGGAAATTTAAGGTGATACACCCATCTGATCATACTGAAAGATATAATACAGCAGTGACACAATTTATTGACAAAGGCCAATCATGAAGTATGGGTTAACTGCAGGTAGATTAAGCAATTCTCAGTCTGTGGTGTGAATGACAGCAACTGGGGCACTTCAGGACTGCTCAGAAGTACAGGATTGAATCAATGAAAGCCAGAGAATTGGCAAAACTGGCCACCAGGGTAGGCAGAGATGCCAGAGGTTGGGCAAGGCATATTTCAAAATATCAAAGGAACTCTCTCACGGAAATAAAAGAAGAATAATGTCAGAATCTCACCTTACAGAGCCCAGACCAAATAAAAAACACCTGGGTCTTTCTGGAGAGACTCTAATGCTGCAGAGAAAGCTATACACCAGAACTAATCTGTTTTCTCAGTTGTTCCCCTAGCCAGGGGCTAGCCCCAGTATAGTAACCCCAAATTTGGTCATAAATCTTGATCTTTTCATCATTTGAATTTTCTAAGGAGAAAAAGTTATTAGCAAACACAAAAATGGCGTGGAAAATGAAGTTCAGGACTTAAAAGCTAATATGAAAGTTGAATTTTTCCCTTTTTTCTCACTGTGTTAAAAAAAGACAATTGTGTATGACAAAGCTATATGACTGCCCACCATATCTATACTTCACTACTTGAGTAACTTGTTCCTTGTAAACACATAAGCAAATGCAAATTACATACATACAGAGCAGGATGCTGCTTTGGAATAAATAATAACCAATGTGAACAAATTCTCCCATTAATTCCTAAGTATTTCTCTGAGATTTCCAAAATAATTGATAAACAAAAAGATTTTTTTCCAATGTCTGTTAGACCCTTAGAATGATAAGAGACTCCAAGAAGCATACGTCATTAGCTATTTCCTCTCCAAGACATGTGTAACAATACTATGTAAGACAGATCTGTGAAATTCCACTTTTAAAAGGATTCATGAAAAAGGTACCTATCAACAAGGAAGATAACTAACCCTTCTTAATGCTCAGTTCCCACTCACCCTTCTCTTCAAAAAGTGTCTTTCCATTCCAAATGGATAAAGAAGATGTGGTGTATACAATGAAATATTACTCAGCAGTCAAAAAGAATGAAATACTGCCATTTGCAACAACATGGATGGAACTAGAATGTATTATGCTAAGCAAAACAAGCCAGTAAGAGAAAGATAAATATCATTTGATTTCACTCGTATGTGGAATTTAAAAGAGAAAACAGATGAACATAGGGAAGGGAAGGAAAACTAAGATAAAAAAGGAAAGCAAACCATAAGAGACTCTTAAACATAGAGAACAAACTGAGGGTTGCTGGAGGGGTATTGGGTAGGGGGATGGGCTAAATCAGTGATGGGCACTAAGGAAGACATGTGTTGGGATGAGCACTGGGTGTCATATGTAAGTGATGAATCACTAAATTCTATTCCTGAAACCATTATTACACTATATGTTAACTAAGATTTAAATATTTTTTTAATAGTGTCTTTCCGTTCAATAAATGGAATCTCCATTCATCCAAATGATCAAGAAAAACACTTAGCATTCATCCTTGACTCCTCCCTTCTTTTTATTCCCCAAATCCAATCCATCAGCAAATCTTATCAGTTCAAGTTCAAAGTATCATTCTGATTAGTCTACTTTTCTCACCTCCCCTGCCTACACTCCTATCCAACCCACCATCACCTCTTGCCTAGACTACTATACCAGTCTCCTAACTGGTGCATTCTTTTCCACGCTTGACCATATAATTCATGTGGCAAAAGTGATCTTAAACCATAAATGAGGTCACACCACATTCTTAACAAAAACCATCCAACAACTGTCAATCAGAATAAAACCTAACCTCATTATCAAGGGTCAAGAAGCCCTGAGAGGATCGGGGACCTTACCCACCTCCTAACCACTCTTCTCATCACTCTCTTACTCATTATGCTCCTGGCCTATTTCTGTTTCTAAAACATAATAACTAGGCTTGTTGTACCTTGAGGCTTTTGCACTACTGTTTATTCTGTCCAGAAAGATATTCTCCAATATCTTTATATTTCAACACAAATCTCATTTTTCAGAGAGGCCATTCCTGACCTAAACCACCCTGTTACTCTCCAGTGCAGTGCTTCTCAAACTACCTGTGAAGAAAGGCGGCTTTCTTGTTTTAATTTCTTATCTATCATGGAACTATTCTTTTGTAAAATACAGTAAAAATTATTTTCTTTTTAAAATGGAATTTTAAAAGGACATACAGGGGCTCCTGGGTGGCTCAGTCAGTTGAGTGTTTGACTTCGGCTCAGGTCATGATCTCACGGTTTGTGAGTTCAAGCCCTGTGTCAGGCTCTGTGCTGACAGCTCAGGGCCCGGAGCCTGCTTCAGATTCTGTGTCTCCCTCTCTCTCTGCCCCTCCCCTATTCGTGCTCTGTCTCTCTCTGTCTCATAAATAAATAAACCTTAAAAAAATTAAAAAATAATAAAATAAAATAAAATAAAATAAAAAGGACATACAAAGCATAAGTTCAAAATTTGCATTAGTAGCATCAACAGACAAAAATTTTCTCTATCACGTTACTAGGAGTCTCTCACTTTCTGTGCTTATCCCACTGTGAACTGGCAAACTGAACAGATTAGACTATGATACTGCTCCAATGTGTCACCAGTCTTTCCTTTGCACAGCACTTGGCACACCTTAGGTCCATTTATGTATGTATCTGTCTGTACCTGACACTATTCTCAGCAGTGGAGTTGCACAACGGAAGAAAGAGACAAGAGCCCTGCTTTCTCAGAGCTCATGTTTTATGGAGAGGCCCAGGGAGGCATATTAGTCAAGACAAGGCAAAGCCAGGATTTGAACTTAGGTCTGACTCTAAAGTTTTTCCTGGCTTGTGAAAAACACTCAGCACTTAGCTAAGCAGTGAAATGTGCAAGTTTGTATGCATCATCATCTGTTCCTGAAAATACTGCACTCTTATAATTGTATAGTCTTCATATTACTTCTAACGTGTCTATTCAGATATCAACTTTAGGACATAACTGTGAGGAAGAAAAGATATTTTGCTAAAAGGGATGGGTCTGTGGAGATACCTGGAGAGATGAGGAAAAATGGAATAGAGCTGGAACACTCGCTATGAAGACTAAAACAACTGTATAATGATACAGACAAAAGCACAGATTTGTACTGTGTCTCCTGCTAGTGTTATTCCATCCTACATGCAAGTTCCTTCATCCACTTCCCAGATCAGCAGTGATGACATTTAGGATTTCTCCCAAGTCATAATCAGTGCCTCAGAAGAAAATTCTAGCTGCCATACTAGGGCCATTTTTAGAGAACTGGGACCATGATGGTGTTATACCTATTAAATATATAAATATAACTCCATGTCCTTAGACCTCATCAGCTTGTGATAAAAAAAAAAAAAAAGTCCATTCAAAACACATTGGCCCACATCTGCTACACAATGAGCAGACCTTGAATTGTGTAGGATTATCTCATACATGCTCAGATTCTTGCCACTCCTGTTTAACCATTCACCATCTCCCCAAAACTCTCCATATTTATTACTCACGGTTTATAGAAAACTGAGAACTAGATATATTTAGTAAATATCTGTCAAAAAATAATTACTACATATTTGTTCAAACTTTAGTCTATTAAATAGTGTTATATCCTTACAAAGAATTCTCAAAGTTGCCTAGGCTTCAAATCCCCAAAGCTACCAATATCGAAGCTGCCACTGTGGTTCTAATGCAGCCAAACTAGAACTGAGAACCAAGGTACTTTACTATGAAAAATCAAGTATCCTATGGACAAAAACTGTAAGAGAATAGGAAAGTGAAAGGTGTTCATTTTTAAAATGTACAGGCACTGTTGTGATGTTTTAATGTACCATGTTATTAGAATATTATTTGCATAGGACTTCAAAAATCACGTTTATGTTATTGCAATGTAGGATTGAGCCTACTCCTTAAAAATACCAAAAGTGATAATTAAATCCTGGCATAAGTCTACCTATTCAGTTTAGCTGATTCCCAGAATAAGGCCAAGGACACTGTTTAAAGATTTCCATTAAAACATCTGAATATCTGGAACAACTTGGATGGCGGGGATCTGCAACAACCCCCAAGAGTTACTTCCACAGAAACAAAGTGCTAGCTAGCCTTCCTATAATAAACACTCTAGAAAAACTTTAGCTCTATATTTGGTGTCCCCTCCAGCTGCCTTTAAGCATTTACTCTAAAATATGCTGAAGACCATTGTTTAATTTTGTTCACTAATTTAAAGAAAAAAAATCCATTCTGTCAAGCAAGGACTAGAAACCACAAACCACCTACGTAGATTTACTTATCAAGATCTGACTAATCAAAGTGTAGGACTTAAATCACTAGTTGCCATGTACTAATACTCTAATACTCTAAAGTAAATGGGAATCTGAAAAAAAATTCTTTACTTAGGTATTTGCCACATTTCACAAATAAATAGATATACACGTATATCTATTTATATATAATGTTATGTATGTGACAAATGTGATACTTTCAACTAAAAGTGAAGTCTACTATTAACCATTCATGATACTGTATGTTTAAAAACAATGTTTTTAAAACTTTGCCAGATCACTAAAATATCCTAAAGGATTCTTCCTCTTTAGGTTATCATATATAGCGTGTCTGCTTTATTGATTTTGTAATGGTATTATTTAAGACCTGAGATGTTCTTCATCTCAATCAGAATTCAAGTCAGATTCACAAAAGAAACAGTAAATAAGTTGGTTTCGGTTGGTTGGTCCTTTCTGCACTCAGGAGAGAAGGTGCCTCCAGTTGGTAAAGCATTCCTGACTCAGTCCAAGGACAGACCTTTACATAGACCATCAGATTCTGCTTCAGCTCCACCCTCGTGGTTTGGGACAAAGTCACAGAGACTACCAAGTCCTATAACATGCTTAGGAAACAAGTTTCATTCTTTCATTCACCACTTAACAAGCATTCACAGTTCTCTAGATTTGATTTACCTGTGGCCCCATTAGTCACAATCACAAGATTGACTTTCATCCAACTAGACCTAAGCTACTCCTTGGAGAGGTACCAAGCTCTTAGACAAAACACAAAATGGAAGGAGCACAAAAATGCCTCGCAGTCTTCCATGTAGAAAACACCCATACCATGAGAGATACAGTGCTAAGTGTTTGCTATCCATCATTCCATTTAATCAACCCACAAAGCCGATGGAAATAGTACCACCACTATTCCCATTTTTCAGAAGAGAACATAAAGGTTTAAAATGAAGTTAAGAAGCTCTTGCTTAAGTGGCATGTCAAGCAAATAAAACAGTAAAGGTTTAAAATCTGGGCTGTGACTTTTATCTATCTTTCTTTCACTATAATAGATAACATAAAATGGCATCCATATTAGGAGGGAACAAGTAATGGTTTTCAAGCTGAAATTGTTTTATTCAAAGGGACTGTCGCTTAAAAATGTTTCCAATATAGTCAATTACTAAAGAGCAGAAAATTACAGATTTAAACCAGCACTTTCATTTCAGAATCACTGAACTCAATTCTTTCCTCTAAAACACTGGAAAACAATACTCACAAGTAATCTGCCCAGGAAAGCAGAGCAGTGAAGTCTCCAGGCCCCTTGCAGAGCTTCCAGTTTAGAAGGGACAAAAATAGCACTCTAATCCAGACTAATTAATAACTGACAAATTAACTACCTATACACTCAAGCTCTTTCTTTTCTCTTCAGGCTGACAGCCGCCCACATCCCTAGAAGAAACACATCCATTTCCACAGAAGAGGGAGGACTTAAAGTAAGGAGGTAATTTGGGTGCACAAGGGCTCCTGCACTGCACACAACTGGAATATGGATTTTATTATCTTCCATAAATACTCAGAGCTCTCTCCTTAGACACAAAGTCCAATTTAGTTAAATTCATCAATGGTCAAATAGAAGTGATTTTAGCTTTCCAACCAACCTCCTCCTTGAGTTCCAAAATAAAATGTTCCATTTTGATATGGATTGGGTTCATTACTGAGGTAGGAAAAGGTAGTTAGAGGTTTTAATTCCTATTCTTTGCAGTAGTGAGATATTTTCCAGGTAACCTCAATTCTAAAGAATTCGACAAATACTTATTATTCCCTCATCTACAATGACTGAGGTTCTTTACTTAGTGCTGCAGGGGTATCAAGATGAGTAAGCCTCAGTTGTCAAGGAGTTTAATGTCAATACTAAGATAAGCCAATAATTAAGGAACTGTAACATGCTGCAGAGGAATCAGAGTCAGCCAAGGGCACATCTGTTAAAGGAGGGATCAGGAAGCCTTCCTACATACCTAATACTTGAGCTGGGTCATGATGAACAGTGGGAAAGCAACAGAGTGAGACCCAACACAAGAGGACACCATTCCCGCAAGCAATAATGTGGGTACACGAGAAAGGTGAAGCAGGGTAAAAGAACAGTCAATCATCCACTATGGCCAAACTTGTGATACACATAAGGGATAAAACTGTGATAATCTGTGGAAAGGCTAGAATGCTAGGCTAAAGCATTTAGGTTAATTCACAGTATCAGCACAGAAGAAAATGGACCTCATATTGATAAAAACTTGTGGGGAAGACTGAAGGCAGTACAATCAGCGAGACTGCAAAATTCGAGGTGAAAGTTAATAAAAAGGAAAAAGCAGGGGGTGGGGAAGGAACAGAAAACCATTCAAAAGGAACTGGTATTTTAGGCCTGGGTAACAGGGAGACAAATCAAGCTAATAACAACTGGGAGTTGAAGTTAATGGTGAGGAAGAGGCGGGGGTGGGGGGTGAGGGGAGATGCGGAAGTCAGGAGTGTAGATGTTTTTTTAACCTGTGTTGATTTTGAGATTTAGGGAGAACATCCAAGTAGAGATAGCAAATGGACAACAAGAAATGCAGGCTGATTTATGTTTGGAGGGTTAATTTTCCAATCCATAATGATGATTCCCAAATCTATATGATTTGTCAGAATCAACTGGGAAGCAAAGACCCCAGGCCTCACCTTAAAAATCCTAACTAAGTAGATCTCCATGGGACCCAAGAATACACAGTATTTAGAAGCCAAGAATGCAGCCATTGCTCTACATGACTCTGCTCACTCTGCAGTTCATAATCTCCTGCTTTATAGTTCTGAATATACTTCCAGAACATACTTGGATGGCATTTACAGAATATGAAACTAGTACACCTCTCTGGAGGATTGGAAACATACTTTCACATCTGAAAATAATTATTTCTCAGTCTGTATCCCACTGGTTATAGGGAATGGTTTTGATATTCTACTACATAACTGATGGTTTAGGTCTACAAGTACCAACCACTACAACACAAAGATCAATTCTGCTCAAATTTTCTGTGACCAAGATAACTAATGGATTCCATGACTACCAGGTTAATGACACATATAGTAGTTCTCTCTTTAAATGATGGAACTCAGTGAGATGAAAGGATAACTTGCATAATCAAACATAAACCTTTTATAGATTTCAATAACTTTCCTTCATATTTCAATAGATTTCTTTCTCATCCTAAATCCTCTCAGTACTCCTATCTCCTTTCTCCTCAGGTTCAAGACAGAGGTGAGGTCACTAAGGTCACTCAGGAAGGCAACTCACCCAACTGAAAACATTCAACTTGCCACTTTTACTAAAAGTACAAATGTTTTTTTTTTTTTTATTTTTATATTTTGTTCCTAAAAAAATAACCAGGGAGGGAAGAAAAAAAGATCAAATATGGATGAAAATCTGATATTACAAGCCACAGGAATTTTTTTTTTTAATGTTTGTAATAAAAGACCAAACATAGTTAGTAATAGAGTAACACCAACCCAATTTATTGCCTGTTTTTTCCCTTATGTTAAAAAAAAATACTAAAAGACAACCTTTTATACACTCATTATTGATAATTGTGCTGTCTTTACACAGCATTTCTTGTTTAATTCTTACAGTTGTCTTATTATGTAGGTAATCTCATTATCTTCATTCTACAGGGGGAGAAAGCCATGCTTAGACAAGTTAAGTTTCTGTTCAAGGTGTCACTTCTTATAAGGGGCACAGCTAGAATTCCCACCCAGTGCTTCCTGATGACAGTGTCCTCTTGGCCATTATCCTAAGGGCCTAACACAATACAAGAGAGAATGTAAAGGTAGAGGAAAACAGCTTATTTTTGAAATGTTCTATACAGGACTTTTTTCTGGATCCTGTCTATGATCAAATTACCTCCTTTCCCTTACACAGCATATATATGTGTCTTCTCACACACCAGACTGAGCTCTCTCAGGAAGGAAAACAAGTGTCATTCACCCTGACACTGCCTGACAAAGAAAGTTCTTAACAGCGTTATTGAATGAACATGACCAAGTAATTTCCTACGTCTTTACCACTGGCTCTCACAGCCAATGTTCCCATAGTCCTAGTGGACTGAAATCGATGGCTGTCCATTTCAAACCAATCCAAAAGTTCTTTCCTTTTGGTATGGGTTTGTTTTTGTTATTAATTTTGAAATACTTTTGAACACTGGGATCTCTGAAACTACTAGGTCTCTAGAACTGCTATGGAGAATGGAACTTGCTTACAGCTTTAACAGTTAGAAACTCTCCCAAAATAAAACTTGTCTTCAAGTATGAAAAAAAGAAGGAAGGGGGCTAGAAATTTATGGCAACATTCTGATTAACAGAATCATTGAGGGATGTTGCTGGCTTAGGGGATGGAGACCAGGAATGTTGGCAGTACTGCAATACCTGGAACAGTCCTACAGCCAAAGACTGTCCTTCCCTCGCAGTTTTCAAAAGTCCTGCTGGGTATTCCTGTGCATTTAAAAACAACAACAACAACAACAACAACAACAACAACAACAAACCTGTTTTCTAATTATCTGAGCACAGATCCTAACTACGTTTTTCCACAGACACAAAGTATGTATTAAAGAGTATGTGTTAAGGAAAACTGCTATTTTATTCCAAATTTACCCAAATTGGTCTATTTCAAAAAACAAGGATACCAACAGCATGGCCACTAGTGTTGCACAGCTGCCACTGCCCTTCACTGGTGTCACAGTTTGGATTTGCAGCCATCACATCTGGGATTCGAGCTGAGGTGCACACATCTGAGTGCTTCACCAAATGTTCTGATGCAACAGCATCTACACCTTTATATACAGAAACATAAATTATCCTTACAAATTACTTTCTCTTTTTAGCTGCACTAAAAACATTATATAGATTTTTTTTTTAATGTGTGGCAGTTAAGATGTTAACCATGAATTTCATTTTAAGATTGTAAAAGCACCAAACTCACATGCAACAGCCACATCGATCCCTGAAACAGTGAAAGCTTAGTGAAAGTGCTTTTTAAAAAATGACATATAAATATTACCTGTCTTTCTCAATTCAACATGATGCAAGTCAAGCTAGGTAGTTCCCAAACCTCAGGAAATCCTGACTTAATCTCAGCTTTGTCAGCAGTTTGGACTACGTGTATATGAGGAGAGGCACCAATTGATCAAGGCAGTTTTGTATTCTATACTTAAGTTCTTTTCATATCAAAGCTTAATTTTTAAATTTATTGTCATTTCTGAAGCAACATACACAGTAAAACTAATTAAAAAGAATTTAGAATTTTAAAGCAGGAGGAAGGGTATTAAAATACAATGCAAAAATTTTTGAAAGCTTATAAAGAAATATGAAAAATAAAGTTAGGGGAAATATGCTTCACAATTCTTAAAGGTCTATTCCTCCTGGGATACACATATACAGTTGTTTAAACCCAATAAATAAATATATCTAAAAGGATTATAACACTAAATGATATCTTGAAGCATTTTCTACCAATTTTACTTCCTTACTTATCAATCAACTTGCTTTACGCATTTCTAATTTATCATTATGACAAAAAAGATTCCACTTTTATACCAAGCCACCAGCATAAATAAAAAATAAGTAGGATTAAAAAGTTCTACACACACATGGGGCGCCTGGGTGGCTCAGTCGGTTAAGCATCTGACTTCAGCTCAGGTCATGATCTTGCAGCTTTGGAGTTCCAGCCCCGTGTCGGGTCTGTGCTGACAGCTTGGAGCCTGGAGCCTGCTTCAGATTCTGTTTCTCCCTCTGTCTCTGTCCCTCCCCTGCTTGTGCTCTGTCTCTCTCTCAAAAATAAATAAACATTAAAAAAAAAGTGCTATACACACATACACACACACACACGCGCTTTTTTTTTTTGTTTTATTTTCCTAATCATGGGGGAGGAGGAAATATACATGCAGCTTCCTCTACACCGTTCACATACATTGATAGTTTTTTTATTTTTTTTATTTTTTTCTCTTACAGTGAAAGTATTTACTTGTAATTAACATAATTAATAATTTGATTTAAACTATTTCACATATCATTGTCCCCCAAACAATAGTTTAAAAAATAAGTCTATTGAGTGCAGTATAAGATTTCTTTGGGGGTTATTTGGTCTTTTTGTTTCATTGATAGTTTTTTTAAACCACATCAATTTCTTTAACAAAAACTAATTATCTTAACAAAGATGCATTGTTTAAGATTCTTGATTACCACACAGCTAACTGTGTATACAAGGGGGAAAATTAGTATTTTTATTATTAGTTAATAGAACATATTTATTAGTCAACAGAACATATATCAAGACTTTCAGACACAGTAACACTGCCTCTGAGCAGTTACAGTAGAGCAGTGTTAAATAAATGCTATTCTGCTTTTTTTAAAAAGTGTCTTTGGAATTATCAGCCTTCACTAAAATGACACAAAATAATGCTTAATAATATCAATAAAAATTCTGGTTTCCTTTCTGAGATAATTATACTTACATGAAATTAACAACAACAAATAAAATCATGGTAGTTTTAATACAAGTTTTTTAAAACCCTTTTTTATTTTTTCTCCAGCAAAAGTTGTAACCAGAATTAACACAAAGAAAAAAAAAAAAAAAAAAAACCCTGTTCTGAATTTCACCTTTTCCCTTTTCGAATTTTATAATAAAAGTGATAGTCCTAATGACTGTCCAAAAATTCTCAAGTAAAAGACCTAGATAAACAGAAAACAGGAAATTTTTAAACAAGTGTTTTATGCTCTCATATGCCTTAAACTTATCAGAAAAAAGTCCTAAGTCCAGGAAATCTGTGATTAAAAAATAAAGAGAACCAAAATTATGATGTGTCTCGGTCTGCCAAAAAAGCAGAATCCCAAGGGTTAATTTTACTTTAACTTTATTATACATACATTCTAAAATAAAGCAAATATTCTGGCATTTTAAATCTTTTTTGTCTATGCTGGTAGGAACCTACATAGCAACCTTTCTTATCATGTAACAAAATTGGTTTCTTTAATTCCTCTTGGGCAATAAGTCCACAAAAACTATGTGTTGATTTTTTAGGTATTGTATCTCTTCATTTTTCTAAAGAATGCAAGCATAAAATAAGACAATATAAACCAGGCTAACGGTTTAAATTTCAAAAGTGAAATTTAACAACATATCTATTAATTAGTGAATTAATAACATAACTTTTAATTTTTTTTTTCAACTGTGGAAAGTATATGTCAAAATAAACAGATAAATAAATTATAACATTCTAAGATGACAATTTACGGACACTTACTTCAGCCAAAAAAAAATAATGTTCAAGTTTTCTATATATTTAGCAAAACATAGTGTTTTGGTCCAAAACTTGTAAATCCTAGTCAGTGACACAATTCAAAAAGGCAAACTTCTGTTTTAACATTCTAAGACTATGTGAAAAAAAATCAATGCTCACAATGGTTTTTATTAAAAGTGGAAAGCAACTGCAAAACTTAAGTATAATTATCCAGGACTAAGAAGTGCAGATGCTATATACTTGAGCCACCTGGTGGTTTATTTCCCTCACTGCATGAATAAACACCTTGTGCTATGAACAAACTTTGAATTGGATACTACATATTTTACTTTTGATGCCAGGACCAAAAAGAATTTACACTTACCACAATTTAGTAACAGTGTAGGTCAAAAGGCACAACTCCACTCAGAAGCACTTCCAAAAAAAAAAATTAACAGGGCTAAGCACGGAATCCACACCTGAAAATTTATCATAGTGGGCCTCTATAATTGTTCTTATGTCTTTTCAACAGTGTTTGACACCTACACTAAGTGTTGAATCCAAAATAAATCCACAGTACCTGTAGATCACACAGCAGGCTTGCCTGTGGTTTATTTACCTCTTGCCTAGGTCTGGGCAATTCAGAATAGCAAACTTAACTTCTAACAGGGCACTGTCTTAACTGTCAGCAAGGTGGCAATAGGTGCTCAGAGACATCATTTAAAAATCAGAGAAGAAAGTTAAACAAAGTATACTCTGTCAACAAGAGGAAAGTTGCAGAATGCCAATCTTTATGACTCTGTTTGACATCAAATTGTGACAACCAAAAGAATTCCCAAGGAGACTCAAATTTTTATAAAAGCAGATTATGTCCAAAGTATACCTTTATCTTAAAATAGCCTAGCAGCTAGAGTACATTAGACAATAGCCATGACAATCCTAATGATGAGAATTATCTAAAACTTGACTCTAAATGGATATCTACCAAAACAAACAAACAAACAGACAGACAGACAAAAACAGTGACAATTTGACACTTTTAATTAAGTGAATGGGATCAATGAGGTGAACTGGGTATAGCAGCAGTCCCACACCCCTCTTTGGAGAGACAACTTCCTCACTCTTTCAGTGATCTTTTCAATTGGAGAACCAATAAAACTCAGCTATTAGCAAACTCACATACACATTATAACCACTACTCTCCATTACTGATTTTACTGGGAGGTGCACTATGCACAGCTGCACCCTCATGTCAGCATGCTCTGTGCTTCTGAATCATCTCTGTGATTCAAGGCCATACAACTTGCCCAGTGGAAACACTGAATGGATAGGAAGCTCTCAAGATGGCTCTATTCATCTTCCAGCCCAGGTTCTTGGTGGAGGCAAGGCTTCTATTAAAAGACTCGTTTCCTGAGGAAGGTAGATAGTTTTAGGAAAAGACCATTTGGCTGGAAGGCAGATGCTCTTTTGCCAGCTGTTTCTCCAGCTCCCTGTGTGGTCTTGAGTTAAGTTGCTAAACCTGACCACGTCAATGGGCACATCTATAAAAATGACTATGTTTCCCGCAAAAAGGCCTCCCTGTTTCTGTACTATTTGCCTTCGTGGGCAAGCACCACAGCTTGAGAAGCTCAGGCCCTGCTGTGAGCACATCAAAAAGTGAGACATGCTCAGGACATTGTCATGGGACATTTTCCTCAGTGCCAATCAAAGGGTCTCCTTTACTTGAAATCCTCTAACAATATGGCTTTAATTTTCAAAACTTCCTACTTCTAGGTGCTACTATGAAATAAACAGCATTGTGAGAAAAACAATGGCACCTTTGATAAAAGGGTCTGCAAAAAGGCAGGGATGGCAAAGGAAAAATGCTCCCTAAAGAAATAATCCTACTCTTCATCGCTTCTTGGTCTGCAGGGCTCAAAGGCAGATTTGTTTTGGTCTTTCATTCACTTCCTCAAGAACTCGTTATTAAGAAACAACAAGGGTATCAGTGGAAAGACATGAGCTTTAGAGTCAGAAGTTCTGGGGTCAAACCTCAGCTGTCATCCACCATTGGGGAGACACCAAACAATCATTCTTGTCCCCCCCCCCATACCAAGGAAATAATGTCTATCATCCCACAGGCTCATCACTCCATAGCAAGTATGTGGAGTTTAAACACCCACCAGAAGCTGAGCTTGAGACTGGCTGATAAAAGAAGGAACCAAGAATGCAGAACTTGCACCAAGTGCTGGAGGGTTAATTTCCTTGACCATGATGAGAAATCTGGATTCATACATATATTTGTAATGTATACATGTACAAATATATGTAATTCCTAAGGGATTGTATGTTTCCTGGAAAAGGGGCTGTCTTGTTAACAGGTGTCTCATCACTGCCTGCCTCATGACAGGAAAAAATAGTTGTTAGGAAGTGAAATAAATATATCCAAAATTCCCAGAGATGCTTTGAGGGCCTTGCTATTAACTAATACACTTTGTTTCTCCTTCAGTGACACAGCTGTCAATCTGTGTATTTTTCTTTTCTACAATGTGAAAGCATGCTAGGACTCTTCAAGGACTAGAAGGTCCAAGGTTACATCAATTTTTAATCAGGCCCCAGAAATCACTGGATTGGAAACATAAAGAATGAGGGAAGTGAGCAAGGAAGACACATGGAGCTACAAATAAAATTTTATTTTAGGGGTGCCTAGGTGGCTCAGGCATCCAACTCTTGGTTTCGGCTCAGGTCATGATCTCCCAGTTTCGTGAGTTCAGGCCCCATGTCAGTCTCTGTGCTAGCAGAAGGATTCTCTCCCTTGCTCCCTGTCCCTCCCCCACTCACACTGTCTCTGTCTCTCTCAAAATAAATAAACTTAAAAAAATTTTATATTATTTTACTGACAAGGTATTTTACAGAATCAGAAAATTATGACTGACCTTGTGAAAGTGGAAAATATTAGAACTGTTATAACTCTGTACCACAGCAGAATAACTTCTATACCACATTAGACTTTTCATCAAGTTTAAGAAAAACTAAGCATTGTGCACTTTTTGTTGTCCGAAATACAAACAACAGAATAAACGAGCAGACTAGTAAAATTCTACTACTCTATATGATGCCTCTAGCCCATCCCTAAGACCACTCCCAGTTAGAATGGGAAGACACAGAAAAGAGCCACTCATCAAGCTGATAATTCAGGTGAGGCAAACATTTGCCACTGCTACCCTAGGGAAAGAATAAAAGATCCTACCTATTTCATAAAGTTAAATCTCTAATTTCTAACAATCTATTCATTTGAGAGTTAACTGGAATATTTTAAATATTCAGAAATGTAATTTGAAAATGCAACTTCCTATAACATATAAAAGACTTCATAATCCAATATTGTTTATTTATTTAGATTTATAAATATTTAGATTTAAACTAATCTAAATATTTTTTTAAATTTTTTTAATGTTTATTTTTGAGAGAGAGAGAGAGAGAGAGAGAGACAGAGCACAAGCCGGGGAAAGACAGACAGAGAGGGAGACATAGAATCCGAAGCAGGCTCCAGACTCCAAACTGTCAGCACAGAGCCCGATGTGGAGCTCAAACTCACGAGCTGTGAGATCATGACTTGAGTTGAAGTCAGATGCTTAAGTGACTGAGCCACCCAGGTGCCCCTAAATATTTAGATTAAATATTTAATTCAATTTACTTTGTGTTTTTAACTTTCATATCCACAATATATGGTGTTATGTATTTAATAATTGAGATTTTCCTAAAACCCATTAAATAAAAAAATGCCAGTTTTATGGATGCAAATAAAAATTAAGTGTCATGCTGAAATCTCTCTATTAGAGAACTTACTGGGAGCCCAAAATAAATTAACTCCCTGACACAACAACTCACAAGCAGCTAGTGATCTTTTATAAAATGTAAATCAGGTATCATTCCATTGGCTTCCATTTCAACTGGAATATAAGGTACAGTTGAAACTATGGCCTACAAAATCCAACCCAATCCATCCTCTACTTACTTCCTGCCTGGCTCCCCTCTCTCCCTCCCTTCTACCTGCTCTACTCACTGCCCCCTCCCTAACACCTCCTCCAGGCTGCTGGCTCCTTCTCTCCATTTTCAGTTCCTGTGATAGCTCCTCAAAAGGTCTTATCCAACAAACTAATGCAGTACCCCAGCCACAAACCCAATTTACTTTCTATTCCTATAATTCTTTTCATGGTATTTATCATTTGGGGAAATTACCTTCCTTTATTTCAGTCTCCTTCATTCAAGTATAAACTCCTTAACAACAGGACTCTTATTTGCCTGTTAACTACTTTTCAGCAGTACCTAAAAATAGTACAGAGCAGATTCAGGAAATATTTGTGGAAAAAAAAAAAAAAGTGGACAGTCTGAGAATTAAGGAGTTCCAAAAGACTGAAGGGTAAAAAAATCCCAAACTATATAATAAATGATATACCAACTCACAGCAGATTAGAAATATTATGCACTTGAACGCTATATATATGAATGTTGTCATTTGGAAACCTTATTGTAAGTCAAATAGTACTAGTATGCATTCATTCATTTATTAAACAAATATTTATTGCACACCCACCATGTGTCAGACAGTATTCCAGGCAGTAGGGATCCCAGCAGGAAACATCAACAAAGTCCCTAAACTTAGAAAGTTTAACACTCTTAATTAACAAAGAAGATGGACAATCAACAAATGCACATGTCAGGTAATGAAAAGTAGTAGAGAGAAAAATAAAGCAAAGTAAAGGAGTGAAGAAGGAGGGTACTGATACTTAAAATACAATTCAGGCATGATCTGAAGATGACACTAAGGAAGAGAGAGAACAAACCATTTGGCTATCTGAGGTAGAATGACCCAGCAAGTGAGGAAAGGAAGTGCAAAGGCCCTGAGCTGAGGATGTACACAATGTATGCAAAGAACAGCAAGGAGGCCAGTGTGGCTGAGGCCTGCAGGGGAAAAGTAGTAGAAAATGAGGTCAAAGAAGTAGCAGGAACTATTTCCTGAAAGGCTTTAGCAGACCACAGTAAGGCCTTTGGCTTTTTCTGAATAAGATTAGAAGCCACTGGAGGGTTTTGGAACGAGGATGACATGACCTGACTTAAAGAGTCACTGATCACTATACTGAAGACAGTATAAAGAGCAAGGGTAGAAGCAGGGAGCCCAGTAAGGAATAGAAGCAAGCAGAAGAAGTGAGGGTCGTTGCCATGGACTAAGGGCTTAGGACATACAACACTTATTTTAATGACTCAGAAAGTTTTTTCTAAAAACAAAAGCTATTTTCCAAATAACCAAGATTTCTAGGAGTCTAACCTCTAAATAAACAGATTAGGCTATCAATGTGTATTAAACTCAACAATAAACATTCTTAGATACACAATACAAACATTAACCATAAGAAAACCGAGTGGCTAATTAATATCAAACAAAGTCAAATTCAAAACAAGGAATATTACCAGGAATAAAGACAGATATTTCAAAATGATGAGCAGACGACTTCATAAAAAAAACATCACAATCTTTCTTTTTTTTTTTTTAATTTTTTTTTTCAACGTTTATTTATTTTTGGGATAGAGAGAGACAGAGCATGAACGGGGGAGGGGCAGAGAGAGAGGGAGACACAGAATCAGAAACAGGCTCCAGGCTCTGAGCCATCAGCCCAGAGCCTGACGCGGGGCTCGAACTCACGGAGCGCGAGATCGTGACCTGGCTGATATTGGACGCTTAACCGACTGCGCCACCCAGGCGCCCCGACAATCTTTCTTAAAGGAGTATGAACCTAATGACAGGGCTTCAAATACACTAAGAAAAAAAGATGCATGAATTCATGTAAGACCTAAATATAACAAAGTAGGAATAGGAACAGCCTCTCAGAGGTCCCTGTAGTTTGTCTGTCAATATAGCTTACTTGGGGTAAGAACACCAGATCTGGAGGAACCCAGAGGCACAGGCTACTACTTATTATATTCTAAGCTGGGGAGGAACCACTTTAGGGCTCAAAGGCCTGCAGCCCTATTAAAATTCTATGAGGCTCAACAGTTACATACTTCTGTGTTCTATGTGCCTAGCTTGTTCTCAGGGCAGTGGCAGGCCTGCCCGTGGCACACCACAGCATACCGAATTAAAGCTGGACAGGGGCGCCTGGGTGGCGCAGTCCGTTAAGCGTCCGACTTCAGCCAGGTCACGATCTCGCGCTCCGTGAGTTCGAGCCCCGCGTCGGGCTCTGGGCTGATGGCTCAGAGCCTGGAGCCTGTTTCCGATTCTGTGTCTCCCTCTCTCTCTGCCCCTCCCCCGTTCATGCTCTGTCTCTCTCTGTCCCAAAAATAAAAAAAATAATAAATAAATAAAGCTGGACAAATTATTAAATGAATGAACACAATAGCAACCGCCTAAAATCTTGAAACTAAATTTTATGTTGAACCACACAAAACCCCATGAAATCTTGAAACTAAATTTTATGTTGAGCCATACAAAACCATTAAAAATGACTGAATATTGAGCCATACAAAACCCCCTAAAATCTTGAAACTAAATTTTATGTTGAGCCATATAAAACCATTCAAAATGGTTGAATATTGGTAATTTCATATGGCTTAACCCAGTTTATTGAAAAGGCAACAAAAATCATCTCAATTGGTGGCAATTTCATTTTTAACTGTAAATATTCAGCCCAACTTTTGGTGTAACAATTTAGAGTACTGACCTCACATAACTATTCCTCAGGAGATGTTCTTAGCTTCTTGTGGTCTCTGTGTTGGATCCAAGCTCTTTTTTGTTTGTTCTTTAACTGTCAGGTCAACCCTTTGTGCAGGTGTTCAATGTTGTAATGAGAAAAATATCAGACTAGTACAGAAAACATTTAAGTATTCTAAGTATGAAAAAGATGTAACTTTTTCAAACTATTAAACCTTATACAGTAGTTTTAGAGGGAGGGGAAACCTTAAAATAAGCAGTATTTGTTTGCATTAACTCAATAGCTACTACAGGGTATTTTCCAGTGCTATTTATATCATCCATTATTATTGTTGTTAATTAACATAACTTATAATAGATAATCACATTATGGCAAAATAGGAGTTGCACCTTGCTGGCTCTGGGTAACTATTGCCATATTCTCAGTTTCTCTCTTTTTGACAGATACAATTTTCTCTGACACTGGTGTGCTTGAATGTCTGGTTTCAACTCAAATGTTTGTTTGACTACCTCATAATTCTCTCTGTGCCCTTTGGCTGGAAGGAGGGGCCTGGTTGTACACATGGGAATGGAGTTAACTGATGAAAACCAGGTAAGGTGGGAACAGTCATGATAGCCTACAGGCTCAGAGACTAGACTTGTGACCTACATCCTGGCAAAGACAGGGAGGCCCAGAAGGAGCTATTGAATTTAACATGGCGCCAAGTTTGGTGTGGTTTATCTCAATACCATATATGACTTCTAACATGAAATTCCTCTTACTCTAATAAAGATGAACTGTGCCTTTGGTTCTGGACCTTAGTAGATAGAATGGTTGGAGCAGCAGGGGAAATAAAGGTCTCCCAGATCATGTGCATAGTCCTAAAGCCTTTTTACACTTGACAAGTTCTGCAGAAAGTGAGCCTGAGTCAAGTAGCAAAGGCACTTTGATAGAGGCTATGCACCCCCTTTTGCCATGAGTATTCTGCTGTATTTTCATTTGAAAGGTTTCTAAGAACTTTTCTTGGTGTGTCTTGAATGGTTCATACTTGTTAACTTTATAGGAATGTGTGTTCATAGGAAGCCTGTTAATCAAATTGCCAACATAAATTACTTTTCCTCATTTTTGAAGGCTTGTCCAATTAATAAAAGGCTGATGCGTATGTATTGAAATTATTTGAGGCCACTGGGGGGCTGGAGGGAGTTACATTTATTGATTCAATATAGTCTTTCCTGCCACTTTGAGAACATTTATTCAATTTTGAAATGAATAATGATGGTAAAATTGGAAAAGAATATGTAAGAAAAGAAATTTATGAAAAACAATTCCCCAATTTAAAAATAATACTGCCTTCCCTGTCAGGCTTTGCTGCCAGCTGTTATTTAAACTTGTGTGCTCCTGCCCAGTGCAACTCAGCAGCAGAAAGTCCTATATTAGCAGGAAACCAGGGCATTTATGATTGAGTTCCTGTTATTGACTTGTTCTTAGACAAAATGCCAAGTTTCTTCAGACACAGTACAGTAGGCCCACTGTGGAAGCCCTGGGTGAATGCTATTGTGACATGTAGACTGCAATTTTTGTTTTATGTGTCAATATTTTTTTTAATGACTTTAAAAATGCTCCTATAGGGGCGCCTGGGTGGCGCAGTCGGTTAAGCGTCCGACTTCAGCCAGGTCACGATCTCGCGCTCCGTGAGTTCGAGCCCCGCGTCAGGCTCTGGGCTGATGGCTTGGAGCCTGGAGCCTGTTTCCGATTCTGTGTCTCCCTCTCTCTCTGCCCCTTGCCCGTTCATGCTCTGTCTCTCTCTGTCCCAAAAATAAATAAACGTTGAAAAAAAAAATTTTTTTTAATAAAAAATTTAAAAAAAAATTTAAAAAAAAATGCTCCTATAATGTTTTCGGTAATGATTTGGAGAAAGTGTTTGACTTTAAATTTTTTTTTTCAACGTTTATTTATTTTTGGGACAGAGAGAGACAGAGCATGAACAGGGGAGGGGCAGAGAGAGAGGGAGACACAGAATCGGAAACAGGCTCCAGGCTCTGAGCCATCAGCCCAGAGCCCGACGCGGGGCTCGAACTCCCGGACCGCGAGATCGTGACCTGGCTGAAGTCGGACGCTCAACCGACTGCGCCACCCAGGCGCCCCAAAAGTGTTTGACTTTAAAATGAATTTTTTTATATCTTTAAAATAGCATCTTATTGGTATACTAAAGAAATATAAGTAGTTTAGGTTGATCCCAATGATTCTGCTATGTTTTTCTTCCTACATGGTGCATTTTGATAAAAAACACTGTAGTAGCCCTTTTAGGTAGAAGGTGGTAGTCTAGAAAGCTGAGAGGGCGGGTAAGGGAAATATCTTCATATTAGTAGGAGAAAAGGAAATCTTTAAATGATTACATAATATCTGAGGAAAACAAATTCATTTTGTAAGAACAAAAATTATCGGTAAGATAAAATTAGTGTGAACCAACATATATCAATCAGCATGTAACATTTTTCTTAAAGGAGGAGGGTGAGGGTGTAATTTCCCTTGAGATGAAGTTGAAGTATTTCTGAACAACTTGATTTTCAAACTTCCTTAATTTGGATGCCCTGCATTCTGAAAGAAAGGTTTTTCAGGAAATGATAAAACCAGTACCTTAGATTGTCTGTGTTCTGATAGGCCAATCCTTCCCAGCTTTTCTCTAAGCATACTTCATGTATTAAGTTCCTATCACTATAGCTGTAGACTGGCCTGTAACAAAGGTAATTTTCCTATCATCTTTATGTTAGTCTTTCTGCCAGTTCAGGTAATTGATGGTTTGGGATCAGGTTAGAAACCAGGAATCATCATATAATCTATCTCATTCTACTACTGCCAAAATGTGGTAAACTACTTAGACCACTCTACAACTCTTCTTTGGCTCATGCTCATGTCAGGTGCTGTCAACAGCCAACAGTCACCTATCTCCTACATAATTAATACAAGGCCTAAAGCTATCATGACTATTTGTTTCAATGACAAAAAAACAATCTACAGTATATGTGCTTTGACAAAGAGCTTTTTTAATACTGACATTTTTTATGTGTAAAATTTTACAAAGGAAAACAGTAACGACTATTATGTACTGACCTTTTACTATGTGGCAGGTATTATTCTAAGTATTTTAACATACTTTTTCTCATTTAATTCTCCCATTGATCTCCAAGATGGATGATGATCATTTTACAAATAAGGAAATTAAAGATACAGCAAACCTTAGCCAAAGTCACTCTGATAAAAAGTGGCAGAGCTGAAGCAACCGATTTGGAGTTATATGGTTGATGGTGTAAAACACTGTATTGTTGGGGTACCTGGTGGCTCAGTCAGTTGAGTGTCCATCTCTTGAGTTCAGCTCAGGTAATGATCCCAGGGTCATAGGCTCAAGCCCTATGTGGGGCTCCATGATGAGCCTGCTTGGGACTCTCTCTCCTTCTCTCTGCCCCTCCCTCAAGTCCCCCTAACATGCTCTCTCTTCAACAAATGGTGTTGGGAAAACTGGATGGCAATATGCAAAAGAATGAAACTTGGACTACTTTCTTACACCATACACAAAAATAAATTCAAAACAGATGGAAGATCTAAATGTCAAACAGGAAACCATCAAAATACAGAACACAGGCAGCAACCTTTTTGACCTAGGCCAGAGCAACTTCTTACCAGACATGTCACTGAAGGCAAGGGAAACAAAAGCAAACATGAACTATTGGGATCTTATCAAGATAGAAAGCTCTACACAGCAAAGGAAAGAATTGACAAAACTAAAAGGCAGCCTACAAATGGGAGAAGATATTTGCAAATGACATATCAGATAAAGGGTTAGTATCCAAAATCTGTAAAGAACTTACCAAACTCAACACCCAAAAAACAAATAACCCAATTAAGAAATAGATAGAAGACATAAATAGATACTTTTCCAAAGACATCCAGATGGCTAACAGACACATGAAAAGATGCTCAACATCACTCATCATCAGGGAAATACAAACCAAAACTGCGAAGAGAAACTACCTCACATCTGTCAGAATGGCTAAAATTAACAACACAAGAAACAAGTGTTGCTTAGGATGCAGAGAAAGGGGAACCATCTTGTACTGTTGGTGGGAATGCAAACTGGTATAGCCACTCTGGAGAACTGTATGGAGATTTCTCAAGAAACTAAAAATAAAACTACACTACAATCTGGCAATTACACTATTAAGTATTTATCCAAAGGATACAAAAATACATATTCAAAGGGGTACATGCACCTCAGTGTTCATAGCAGCATTATCAACAATAGCCAAACTAAGGAAAGAGTGCTAATGTCCACTGACGTATGAATGGATAAAGAAGTAGTATACAGATAGGATGGAATATTACTTATCTATCAAAAAGAATGAAATCTTGTCATTTGCAATTATGCAGATGAAGCTAGAATGTGTTATGCTATGAGAGATAAGTCAGTCAGAGAAAGACAAATACCATATGATTTCACTCATACGTGGAATTCAAGAAACAAAACAGATGAACATATGGGGAGGGGGAGAGACGAGAGGGAAACAAACCACAAGAGACTTGTAATGACAGAGAACAAACTATGGGTTGACAGAGGGAGATGGGTGGGAGACAAGCTAGATAGGTAATAGGTACTAAGAAGGGTACTTGTTGTGAAGATCACCGGGTGTTGTATGTAAGTGATGAATCACTGAATTCTATTCCTGAAACCAATATTGCACTGTATGTTAACTAACTAAAATTTAAACTAAAATTTAAAAATAAATAAATAACAAAAGATTAAAACAGGGGCACCTAAGTAGCTAAGTTGGTTAAGTGTCCAACTCTTGATTTCAGCTCAGGTCATGATCTCATGGTTCATGGGTTCGAGCCCTGCCTTGGGCTCTGCACTGACAGCACGGAGCCTGCTTGAGATTCTCTGTCTCCTTTTCTCTCTGTGCTCGCTCATTCTCTCTCTCTCTCTCTCTCTCTCTCTCTCTCAAAAATAAATAAATAAACATTTTAATAAATAAATAAATCACTATATTGTTCTTCCTCAGCCTAAGTCACCATTAGTTGCATATAAAATGCCCTCATTGAAAAGTTCACCTCCTAAAGTCTAATCCTATAGCAAATTCCATACATCCTGACTCTAAAATATACAGACCTACCTTGTTTTACTGTGCTTCACTTTTATTGCCTTCACAGACATTGAATTTTTTACAACTTGAAGGTTTGTAGCAACCCTGCATTGAGCAAGTCTGCATTGTGCAAGCCAATGCACCATTTTCCCAATAGCATTTGCTCACTTCCTGTCTCTGGATCACATTTTGGTAATCCTCGCAATATTTCAAACTTTTTCAATAGTCTTATATTTATTATGGTGATCTATGATTAGTGGTCTTTGATGTTGTACTGTAATTGTTTTGAGGCACCATGAACCTTGCCCACATAAGAAGATGAACTTAAGAAATAAATGTTGTATGTGTTCTGGCTGCTCCATTGACCGGCCATTACCTCATTACTCTCCCTCTCCTCAGGCCTCCTTATTCCCTGGGACACAACAATATTGTAATTAGTCCAATTAATAACCCTACATGGTCTCTTAAGTATCCAAGTGAAGAGTCACATGTCTCTCATTTTATATCCAAAGCTAGAAATGATTAAGCTTAGTAAGGAAGGCATGTCAAGAGCCAAAAACAGGCCAAAAGCTAGGCCTCTTGCACTGAAGAGCCAAGCTGTGAAAGCAAGGGAAAAGTTCTTGAAGGACATTAAAAGTGTTACTCCAGTGATTACACAAATGATAAGAAAGCAAAACAGCCTTAGTGCTGATATGAGGAAAGTTTTAACAGTCTGGATAGAAGATCAAACCAGAATCCAGAGAAGACCCCAACTCTCTTTAATTCCATTATGACTGAGAGAGATGAGGAAGCTACAGAAGAAAAGTGTGAGACTAACAAGGTTGGATCATAAGGTTTAAGAAGCCACAAAAATGCAAGATTAAGAAGCAAGTACTGATGTAGAAGCTGCAGCAAGTTATCCAAAAGAACTAGCAAAGCTCATTAAGAAGGTGGCTACACACTAAAGAACAGATTTTCAATACAGATGAAACAGCCTTCTATTGGAAGAAAATGCCATCTAGGACTCTCACAGCTAGAGAGGAAAAGGCAATGCCTGACCTCAAAACTCCAAAGAACAAGCTGCCTGTCTTGTTAGGGGTTTATAATACAGATAGGAACTTAAAATTGAACCCAATACTCATTTACCATTACTAAAATCCCAGGGCCCTTAAAAAGTATGCTAAATCTATTCTGCATGTGCTCTCTAAATAAAATAACAAAGGCTGGATGACTGCACATCTGTTGACAACATGATTTACTGAATATTTTAAGACCACTATTGAGACCTACTGCTCAGAAAAAAAAGATTTCTTTCAAAATACTATTGCTCATTGACAATGCACCTGGCCACTCAAGAGCTCTGATGGAGATGTACAGTGTGATTAATGTTGTCTCCATGCCTGCTAATACAACACTCATTCTGTAGCCCTGGATAAGGGAGTCATTTCAACTTTCAAGTCTTATTATTAAAGAAATACACTCTTGGGGCGCCTGGGTGGCTCAGTCGGTTAAACCTCTGACTTCAGCTCAGGTCATGATCTCACAATTCGTGGGTTCAAGCCCCGTGTCGGGCTCTGTGCTTACAGCTCGGAGCCTGGAGCCTGCTTCCGATTCTGTGTCTCCCTCGCTCTCTGCCCCTCTCCCGTTCATTCTCTCTCTCTCTTTGTCTCTCAAAAATAAATAAAGCATTTAAGAAAACAGAAAGAAATACATTCTGTGAGGCTGTAGCTGCCATAGACAGTGATTTTTCTGATGGATCTGGGCAAAATAAATCAAAAATATTCTGTACAGGAATCACCATTCTAGATGCCATTAAGCATATTCATGAATCATGGGAAAAGGTCAAAATATCAACATGAATAGGACTTTAGAAGAAGTTGATTTCAACCCTCATAAATGACTTTGAAGGGTTGAAGACTTCAGTGGAGGAAATAACTGCAGATATGTTGAAAATAGCAAGAGAACCAGAATGAAAAGTAGAGCCTGACAATGTGACTGAACTGCTGCAATATCAAAATAAAACTTGACTAGATAAGAAGTTGTTTCTTACAGATGAGCAAAGAAAATGGTTTTCTAGAGATAGAATCTACTCCTGGTGAAGATGCAGTTGACAACAAAGAATTTAGAATACTACATAAACTTAGCACGACTAGAGAGGACTGACTCCAGTTTTGAAAGAACTTCTGCTGTGGGTAAAATGCTAGCAAAGAGCATTGCACACTACAGTAAAATTGCTTGTGAAAGGAATAGTCAATCAACATGGCAAACTTCACTGTGGTCTTATTTTATGAAACTGCCACAGCCATTCCACCTTCAGCAGCCACCATCCTGATTAGTCAGCAGCCAGCAGCATCAAGGTAAGACCCTCCACCAGATTACAACTCACTGAAAGCTCAGAAGATGGTTAGCATTTTTCAGTAATAAAGCATTTTTAAATTAATGTATGTACAGAATACTTAATACACTACAGTATAGTGTAAATGTAACTTTTATATGCACTGGGAAACCAAAAAATTCATCTGACTCAATTTATGTCAATATTCTCTTTACTGCAGTGGTCTGGAACTGAACCTGCTGTATCTCCAAAGCATACCTGTATTCCAAATCTGAACTCTTCCCACCACATCCTCTAGTTTAAGTCACAATTTTCTTACATCCAAATTATTCTAACAGCATGCTAACTGCTCTTACTTCTTCCACTGTTGCCCTCTATAGTCTATCATCCATGCAGCAGCCAGAACAAGTTTATCAAAGTTCAAATCAGATTATAACTCTCTTAGTTAATACCTTCCATTTATTCCCAATTTCAATTAGAAGAAAATCCAAACACTCTGTCAAGTTCTTATAGATCCTGAATGATGTGGTCCTTGTACACATCAGAGACCTCACCGAGGAGGTTTTTAAATTGGTGCCTTTGCTCTCCTCCTGTGTACTGCACCCCCAGAGCTCTACATGGCTTGTTCCTTTTCAGCATTCAGCCTAAACTTTCAGGGTTTTGTTTGTTTAGGAGGGCTTCTGCATGTGTGTGTGACAGAGAAGGGTTCTGATAATGTTATGAATTCCTTAATAAATATACTAGTGTCCGTGTGCTCTGTTTCCTTATGAGTCAGTTTGGGTAGATTGTCTTTCTCACAAGCAATTTGTCCATTCTTCACTGAATAGTTTGATGGTGTAATAGAGAACATAAAAAGCACAGATATCCAAACCTGAAACCAGAATTGCCAATTCAAACAAAGTATCATTTCCTCTGGTATTTGATGATTCTGTGTTCTTACCTCAGGTGGGCTGCACTGACTGGCAAACTCCAGTGGTGATTCTGGGATGCACTAGAAGGCACTAGAAATTGTGCTGACTCCCTTAAGGGGTATACTTATCTCTTGCATGAATTCATGCATCTTGTTAAGTGCTCATTTGTCAGTTCCACCGTAAATAAGGGAAAACCACTTGATAAGAGTCGAAATGGCCATTTTAATTAACTTCAAACCCAACCAACCCACCATTGCCTGGCCAACCTCATATGAAAACACCACCTTGCTTATCTGAGTGACAAGGTGCATAAAATCATAAAGCAGTGGTTCTCAAACTTAAACCTACATCAGAGTCACTCATTAAAACACAGACTGTTGAGTCTCACTCTCCACAGTTCTATTCAGAAGGTCTAGGGTATGGCCATGAGATTACAAACAAATTCCCAGGTTGATACCAGTGTTGCTGATCTGGAAAGTACTTTAAGAACTTCTATTTGAAGTTTTTCAAGGCATATTTGTTCAGGAACAGTGCAGTTGATGTTCCTTAATCTGAGGATTTCCTTACTTGCAATCTGGAACTACTGTCAGCAGGAACATGAAGGGAGGATAAGCACGTTGGTAACCCCCAGAAGTCTGCTCAACGGTGGTGTTCTAATTATAATCATGCTGTTAAGGTCAAAAACAACCTTGAAAACATGAGTTACTTAGTAAGGATTAGGTACAGCTGCATACAAGTTAAAACCTAACACATGTCACATAAAAGAAGTTTAGTAGTTGTCAGTCCAGGGCTGGTGTGGCTGTTGATTACTAGGTCAACAATAAAGAGGGACCTATGCTCCTTCTATCTTTCTTACTTCTATCCTCAAGTTTATCTCATCATCAAAAATTGCTGTTGGAGCCTCAGACATCACATCCAAATACCAGGTAGCAGGAAAGTGGAAGGTAAAGGCTATGGGAGCCCAACTCTCTTTAAGCAGCCATTCCAGAAGATTCACAGACTTCTACTTATGTTCATTGGCCAGAAATCAGTCACAGAATCAGTGACAGTTAAGGAAGTTAGAAAATACCATCCTTTACCTAAGCAAAGAGCTGAATCCAAATAATACAATGATTGTGTTTAGAAGGAAGAAGAAAAGAATGATAAACAACCAACTGGTTGTCTATGCCAAAATGAGAATAAAATATTGAGCTTATAATGACAGAGTTTAGAATTACAATCATACAGACTGTGTATTGGATTCAAGTTGCCTATGAGTTTACATGCATTATTCCTAGAACTGTTTCATTCCTAGCAGATGCACAATAAATACTTGTTGAAGGAATGAATATTATCTATGAGAGCAACTGCATACCATCGCTAAATAAAAATAAAAGTGGTTCTCATATTAGACCCTCCCTTCTCTTCTGTGATGAAAGACCTTTCCATTTGAAGGTTCTCCTGGGAAGACTGCAATATTAACATTGCCAGAAGCAATTTTCTTAAGTACTAAGGGCAATTACACAAGTAAATTCCTCTGGGTACCAAAAAAAATTGAGAATATTTCTCTAAAATAAGATCTTGAGAACCAAGAAATAAATATACACATATATTTATTTATTTTATATATTATCATATGTAACATACACACATATATGATATACCATACATCTTACAGTCACAGGAAAACTACTTAGAGTACTGTATAGAGAATACACATACAATCTTCCCACTGTGTTACAGAGTCACAAAGAGGCAGTACCAATCGCAGTCCACATATCTTAGATGCTTATAGGAAACTGTCTACATGATTGTTCAAAACATTTTCCCATAGACTGATGGCAGTCCAGACTGTAGAAGAGCTCAGTGTAGCTGAAACACCTAAAGGGAAGTAAAAGTACTTTCAAAAATAACATGCCCAAAATGTGGTAATTGGAAAGCCCATAATTTTAGAAAGACCATTTGTTTACTATTTTCTTCAAGTAATATCTGTCCATTTTTGTTAAGTAACTATCACTAACTGAATTATAAGGCCTGCAGAGTGGGCTACATTAAGCAAGCTGTGAAACATCCATCTGAACACTATCACCATCCTCATTTAAGGAAAAATAAGGGTGTCTTGGGTCAAGGTAATCTAACTTTGTCCATAGCACAGGTAATAACTACCTCTTCCATCACTTTGAGACCACCATTTGGACCTCCTTCTTATAATGCAGACCCCTGACTCAGAGTTCACCAAGCTATTACAAAGGAAAAAAACAATTAAGATAATATCAGACAAGCCTAGAGCTTTTTTCCAGATTTTTTTTTTAAATCTTCTATTCTTGAGATTACTTCCTCACTATTCTAGTGTTAAAATACCCATTTTTTTAAATGATGGCAATATTTAGTATTAGCATATGGCAGGGGTTTTGCTTGGTTAGTTTTGATTTTAAATATCCCTAGGAGACAAAATAAGAGCACTGATCCATACTGAACCAGGAATATATATTGTGGGGTAGATGTTGCTAGCCATTCCATTCCAGATGTAATGTTTCACCATTTCTTGAGTTCTACGACTAATTACTGAACCTCTTATTCCTCTAGGGGGAGCACTGCCTATACAACAGGCTGCTGTCCTTACCCACCACCTACCTCCCCAGTAACCAGCAGGCACAGACACAACTGCAGTATGAGATTTTACAAGTGCCAAGTAAAAGGGGAAAAGCCATGTTCAAATTCTGAAGTATAACGTATCCCTAGTGCACGCGTGCACGCGCGCGCGCGCGCGCGCACACACACACACACACACTCTCTCTCTCTCTCTCTCTCTCTCTCTCTCTTAAAGAACTGAAGTTGAGAAAACTTCTATACTGCTTTTATATTTAGCATTATCAAACCTGTGCAATTATTAAAACCTCTAGAAATCAGATAAGTAGTCCTAAGAAAAGGACAAAGTAAGATAAAAATAATTTTAAATTAAGGGGAAAATCTAGGGAATTTTAATGCATGATTTATCACAATGTTTAACATGAAGCTTAAGGCAGATTCTTAAGTTGTTTCAATAAAACAAAGGCTCACTGAGCTAAGTGACTAGCTTAGCACTACTGCTATTAGCCACACACAGACAGAACATATACTCCTTCCCATCAGGACCCAAAAAATCTAGTTTATGTACACAAAAAGATTCCTAAGCAAGATAGCCTGAACATACACAAAGGTGACATATTCTGTTATACATACAATTAGTGAAAAAGACAGTAACTGCTCCACATTGCAGAAACAAAAAGCTTCATGTAAATGAGTTTTCTAGCTACTGAAGGTTAACCAATTCAGATCCTCAATTCTTTTTTCATTATAATTAACAGATGTGTGTAGAATATTTCAAATATATATTTCCTACTTCTACAGATGGCATTTTGAGAATGCCAGGTCTGGGATTAGGGTGCTAGGTTAGTATCCCAGTTCCTCTCTATATTCCGCAGCTTCCGCACCTACTTCAGCATACTGATAAAGGGATTAAATAATGCACATAAAGTGTTGAGGACATATAGCCTGGCACATAGTAATTGCTCAATACATTTTAGTTATTATTAAATAAAATTATAGTGGTGTTTGTTAACTATTAAGTTTTCTAACAAAATCCCAAATATATTTATCCATTCCTTCCCAGTGCAACTCAGCTCCAGAAGTGAGCCAACAGATGGGTTAGGAGAACACATGCAGTTCAGTACAGACCAAGGAGACATAAAAGAAAGTCAGCTGGGGGCTTCAGGAAAGGTGTTCTTATTCCTGACAGAAAGAGACAGAAAGTGACAGGGATAAAGGAATCTCCTTCTTCTAAACCATCTCTAGACATAGCACTTGGAAATGCTTTAGCCACTCTGCACCCTCTCATACCACATGGGGTTAATCTCTTTCACTGTACTTAATGACTACCTAAAATAGTTCTGTTTACTTGTTTATTATATGCCTACCCTCCCTGCACCATCCCAGAAGTGAAAGGGAAGTTATTCTGTTGGATGCATATGCAAATATCCCTTGCAAGAGTACTTAATTGCTAAGGCCAGCAGTCTCCAGCTGGCTCCTACCTCCAGTCCTTAGCACTAGGCCTGAACATGGGCAATGCTCAAGAATTATTTATTGAAGTAATTAAAATAATCTTATTCCATGGCAAGGAATCTTTGACAAAGACTGTGTTTTTCAAATAACATCTGATTGTTTCCAATGCGTTTGACAGCATTTTCAATTACTCTTCCCCCTACAATTTTCTAATTTGCATTTTAAACTTCAGACAAGACTAATTCACTACAGTAGTAATACCTGTCCTACACGTTTTTTAAATACGGCTTATGTCCCAAGATGCTTTTTTTTATTTTTTTTTAATGTTTACTTATTTTTGAGAGATGCGGGGAGGGGCAGGGGCAGAGAGAAAGAGAGAGAGAGAGAAACAGGGAGAGAGAGGAATGGAGGATCCGAAGTAGGCTCTGTGCTGACAGCAGTGAGCCCGATGTGGGGCTCCAACCCATGAACCATGAGATCATAACTGAGCTGAAGTCAGACGCTCAACCAACTAACTGAGCCACCAAGGTACCCCCCCACCAAGATGCTCTTTTTTTGGTGAAACTCCTCTCCTCAAAAAAGCAGTAATTTTTTTTAAACTCCCAAAGGACATGTAAAGTGGGGGAAAAAAAATTTCACATTAGTATTCTTAAAATCATTTGTCCTATAGGATCAGAAATTAGGTAATAGTGAAAAGGAGTCCAAAAAACTGCTCCAGAATTCTAAATTCCCATAAAATATTTATCCCCTTTGAAAACAAGTCTACCAAGTTAATAGCTTCTAATTTTTTAAGCAAGCCAAAGTAGGAACTAAAATCAAGTACTCTTATAAGACATAATATAGAAGGATTCCAAAATTACAACTTTGCTATCATTTTTTCTAGTTTAACCACCTAAAATTTAATTAAACTTTCAACAATTAATCATTTAATCCATCCCTTTTGAATTATAGTTCATGCAACTAAACAAATATAAAATTGTGTGGGAAATTTTAATGTTGTTTTTCATTTAGAACTTGTTACATTTCCCTATAATTCAACTGATTAAAAAGCCAACTAGATGTGATATTTTGTGATGTGATAAAGAAAAGTTATACTACCTCTGACACGAATTTTTTTTTTTTTTTTTAACATCTGGATTCAATTACAAAATAGCAATACCTCAACTAACTCCTTAAGTGGTGCAAATGTTATTTTCTACTTGGGAAAATTAAGATTTCAAGAATGTCTTTCTCAATGACAATGCATATAAATATATTCACAATTTATACTTTTCCCAGACTTAAACAAAATATTGCTTCAGCAGTAAGTATCTGCATGACTACCATTTCGAAGGACTTTGCCTAACAGAAAAAAAAAAAAATGAAAATCAATGGGATAAAATTCAAAAACATTACAATAACTCTTAGATAATAATACAAGTTACAGGACACTCCTAATTACATTTAAAACGTACACTTAAACATGCATTGTCTGTGAAAATTGCACAGCCCCAAACTCATGTTTGGCAAGGGAATAAAAATGATAAAACTGCTATAAAGATTATAGTCACTGCAGAAAAATATCACAGGTAGCCTTTGCATTAGAAAGGGTCTGCTTACTCTTTCAGTTGTCACCTTTTTCAGCATGACAAAGTTGTATTAACCTTTTGAAAAACTAAATTAGAAACACTGAGCTTACCAATTGAGAATAATCTTAAAATAATTTTGTACTCATGCAGCCTGACATGGTCTCTAATCTCAGATTGTAAGAGCACACTGTCCTCTTCTTGAAAAGTCATTTTCTGAATAGTTGTTAACAAAAAAAATCACCATTTAAAACTTTTTTTAGGTCACTTCTTATAATTTCTTCTGTATGCTCATGTCATTTTTTACTTAACTTGTCTTCCCTAAGGTTACTCCCTCTCCAGGTGACTTAAGGGACAGGGAAGTCAAAAATACTCCTTACTCTCCATTATTTCCCAGTATTTTTGAACTGAATAAAGGGAACATGGGCTTTCACTGCAAAGGTCTGTTCACTACTTTAGAAACCATAAAACGATAATGCAAAGTAAAAGCTCATCATAAGGGGCCAATATCACTCAGGAAAGCCATTTTAGACCATTTTAACTCAAGAATGCCTCAAAACGTTTTGCAAGGAGTCCCTTGATTTATGGTTGTCCGTGAAGCATAGTGAAACAACCTCTACAGCTCTAAATTCTAATCCCAGCTGCTCATTAATCTGTCATTTACTAATGGTGGGATCTTAGGGCCAACAAGCTTTGGGCTTCCATTTCTACACTCATAAAATGAAAACAATACAGACTCAATGGTCCTAATAGGGCAATTGTAGGAATCAAAGGAGATACTTAATGTGAACTCACTTTGAAAAAAGAAAGCAAATAAAATATAAATTAATTTTCATAAAGATACGTGAAAAAGTTCTATTATGGTGGGTTGGGGCACAGGGGCAAGGGTACATGTAGAGTAAAAGAACAAAACAATGACAGGCCTACAACAGACTGTGGTCACAGTGTGGGAAGAAGCACCATTTAACAAACAACACTAGGTAGCTGCACCTCAGAAGACTAATGGTCAGAGAGTGTTAGGAACAGAGGAAAGAGGCCTCCTCCTGGAGGCCACCGGAGGACCAAAAGCAAGGGGCTATCTCATAGTCTGTTTTCATACAGATGGCAGCAATCCTACCAGGTTGGAACCTGGGAGGACAATCAGCTGGGACAGTGGAACTGCTCCTGTCAGGGACTAAGGAATAATAGACCAGGATCAGGGATAGTTTTAAAAGCTGTACAAAATGTAGACATAAAAGCATTCTGAGATGAAGGAGAAGCCCCTAGATGTGGGAGCCCAAACAGGCTCAGCAATCTCAGATAAGGCATATGGGTCATCACTGAGAATAAAGATGAAGAGACTAAAATTCAAGCGTAAAGGGGGAGAAGGACTGAACCACCACTATTCAGTTTTTGGTCAAATGAAACAATCCATACAACAATTTGGCAAATATTTATTAAGCTCCTATTATGTCCAAAACACTGCTCTAAGTGTCCTGGCAAAGAGGTAAACCATTAATGCTCCCTACACTGCAAAGCTTCAACCAAAATCAGTGCTTTAGCAGCAGTTGCATGAAAAACAAAGTATTATTATTATTTTTTTTTATTTAAAGACTTTCAAACTTAAAATAAACCTGCTCCCAAGGTCCTTGGAAAAATAACTGATTCCAGATTTGAAGCAGGAAAAATAAATAGATTATCTTCTCCTACCAAAAAGTAATGAAGCAAAGACTACCACAGCTGCATCAAAGGGATGCAGAGGTCAAATGAAAAGGTTTCCATGGCCATATATGAGGCAATTTGAGCATCAACTAGTTACAATGGACTGAAACACATAAAAAAATATATAATTCCATGAGTTTATAATGATACCAAAAGAAAAAAAATTGTTCACATTGTAGGATGGTATGGACCAAGTCTTAAAAACTGGTAAAAAAAAAAAAAAAAGAAAAAAAAAAGAGGCATCATTTATTTTGCCTTTCCTACACTCCAAAGTAACTAAATACTTACAAGTTTCTCCTTTTAGAAGTATTTCAGCTACTCAATGCAGAAGGAATTACAAAATTCAATAATCACCACTTTGTAATCACTAATGAAATCATGGATCCTGTCCATTGATACTCAATGGCTGCTATTACAAGAAAAACAAGACATATATGCCTCCTAGTGGAAGTACACAAGACCAGCTATGGAGTACTCTTACCCTCACTGCTCCCCCCCCCCCCCCAAAAAAAAACAAGATCAAGCCTTTAAACCTAAATATCTATTTACAGGAAATACAAAGGATGAAAAAACACCTCAGGAATAAAATTAGCCTGAGTCAAAATATGGAAACAAGACACAGCAAATGGCCCAGTGTCTTTAACAAATACATTATGACAGAGAAACAGTGAGAGAGAAAACAGTGAGAGAGAGAGCGAGCAGGGAGGGGAGAAGGATAGAAAAGGAGGAAGGGGGAATGAAATACTGGGAGTATAGTTATTTAAGAGAATCATTTAAGAAAATCATTATTTAAGAGACTCATTTAGAGATATATAATAAATACACATAATAATAAGAAGCCCACAATTTACTATAAAAAACTTAGAGAGAGGGGATCATGGAAAAATATAGAGCTACACATGAAATAAATTTTGCTACAATCTAATAATTGTAGCACCTAAGTGAGATCATGTAGAGACTCATTATACTATGATTTCTACTTCAGTATATATTTGAAAATTTCCTTAATAAAAAGTGTAATATATAAAACTGCCTTCAATCATTTTTGACATAAGACAATATAAATAAAAATTTTAAAGATTTCAGATTATTAAAATGCTTTTTTTAAGAGGAAAATACACACTACTTAAAAGAACTCACAACATGAAATAATTTTAATTTCTAACTTATAGTATTTAAGGTTCAGAAATATGTGGGTAATGTTTTTAAAGTCTGTAAAGAAAATAATAGCCCATCTAATTTCATAATTCCTAGATTTAGGATAAATTATTTTGAGCATTTTAAGAAAAACAATCTCCACTGGCTCAAGTTAGTATGAAACAGATTTTGAGGCAATCAGAGGAACATACATATACTTTAGTAGAAGACCTGTGAACCTCCAGTACTATATGGAGGGATACATAAGCATGTGTGTATGTGAGTGAGTCTTTGTGTGAGCATGTTTATGTATAAGTGTGTACCTGCATGCACACTTATTGCACTCATGTTTTTCTATGAGTAAAGATCCAGGCTTTAGTCAAAAGGGTCTGTAACTCAAGAAGAGTTCAAAAAAAAAAAAAAAATGGCTCACTTAGAACTGCTGTCAATGCTCATACATAAAAATTTTATTTCTAAAAATAAAACAGAATCACTAAAATCGTGCATATCCTCTCACAAGAGGCCTTTTCACACTGTATTTAACACGTGCTCCAAAAACATTAAAAGTGCTTTAAGTTGGTTGAACGAACCAAAGCTGTTTCTTAGCTTGCCTGCCCTTTGCTTATGCAGGTACCTCTGTCTGGCATGACCCCCCATTCACAACTCAGCTATTACCTGCTCCAGAATACCTGCCCTTCCTTCCACTGTGCCCCAAGGCCCAAGTTCAGTACTCACCACCACTCTTACCGTGCACAGGGACCTGCACAGTGTCTTGTTTCCCCCATGAGACTGGGAGACCCAAAGGACACACCTGTCTTTGATTGTTCACTGGGTCCTGAGGGCCAGGCAGTGTCCCACCCGACTGCAAAAGGATTCGGATTAGGGCTGTCACTCTTGCCCCACTTGGAGGGCACCTCTCTGTAAGTAGTAAGTAGGTAAGCAGTTCAAGCAGAGAGAGGGATTAAAGATCATTAGAAGGCAGTTTCTCTGCAGCCCAAGCCGTGACACCTCTTAATCTGCTTAAAAGCCTTCTAAGCCTCTCTGCTTCACCTCCCTCCCACCTGACTCCACCCTTTGCTTCTATCCCACTTCTCTTCCATTCTGCCAACCACCCCAATCCCATTAGGAAAATGCCCTTACCACCCCCCACCCTTTTTCCCTCTTTGGATTTTTTTTCCCCTCACCTTAAACCCTACTACACCAAGAGCTATGGAGCATTGTTACTTGTGACATCCCATAATATAGGTCTGTGGTACACTTCTTATATACTGTAATGTTTTTATAGTGTAATATAATATTCATATAATAAAACATAATAGTAGATTTTAGACAATAATATTAAGTGAAGGTTTGTATTTGTGGTTTGTTGTTAATTTTAAAGGGGATAGATGTAATTTCACTAACTTACTTTTGAACTAAGCCTTTTACTGGGGTAAAGTAGGAGAAAGGTCTCCCAACCCTGTTTTAAAATAGGAAACATCAAACTATGCTTTTAATGATTTTGCAAATGGCTAATAAAGCGAAGGTGCCCTTGTGTGGATTAAATATGTGAAGATCTTGGCACATACAGGGCTTGATAGAGTAAGCACTCATAATGTTTAGCTGCTATTAATAACATTCCTAATTGTAGTTAGATTATAAGTAAAATGGTTTTTGATATTAATAACTGACATTTCAGGGTATCTTAATACAAATAAGTAAGCTCCTTGAGGGCAAGATCACTCTGAGCTCTCCTCAGAACTCCCCAGCCCCACCAGGGTGCTGGACGCCCAGGCTGCTGGGGAACATTTATGGGATGAATGGAGTCACCTAGAGCCAAAACCTACCAAGAAACAAGAGCTCTGCATGTCCTTCTCTGAAAAGAGACAAGACAAAATTGGCTTTATTCCAGAAAATAAAAAACCAAGCAATACACTGCTTGGCATATTTACATATCTACACTGCTGCCATATTTATCCAAAACTTATTTTAATCAATGTCATTTAGAGTCTGGAATTAGTCTAGCTATATCTGAAAGACAAACTGAAAGAAAATGCTCTCAGGTTCCACAGGAACTGCGAAATGGTTTGTAAAATGGTATTAGCCTGTGGGAGTGTCCTTAAGTGTCCTCACCAACTTCTTCCTAGAGCACCCTTTTTACTGACCCTACAATCACCCCATCCCAAGCCTGATAAGCCTGATAAACCATTTTCTCACTTACTCCTTAAAAAAAAAAAAAAAAAAAAAAAAAAAAAAAAAAAAAAAAAAAAAA